>NC_042618.1:265856386-266163886 GCF_901001135.1 Rhinatrema bivittatum | reverse complement strand
TGTTTGATAAGTTGAGGAGTAAGGTTTCTGTGCTATGATTTTTTCTGAATCCGTGTTGGGTGGGGTGCAGGATGTTGTTTGTTTCGAGATGATCGTTGAGTTGTTAAAGTGCTGCTTTTTCCGTCTGTTTGGCAAGGAGAGGTAAGTTTGAGATTGGGCAGTAGTTGTTCAGTTCATCTGGATTGAGGTTCTTTTTTTTTTATTATGGGTTTAATTGTGGCAATTTTTAATTTGTCTGGAAGTTCACCTTCTTCTAGAGATTTATTTATGATTGCCCTGATGGTTGGAGTAATGGTTTGAGCTATTTCCTTTAAGGCTCGAATTGGGATTATGTTGAATTCGTGGCAGGCCGGGTTTAGGGTTCTTAATAGCTTCTGCGTTTCAGTAGTCGATATGGGTTCAAAAGTGGACCATTGTGTTATGTCTTTGATGTTTAGCTGCACATTTTGGTTAGGGGATTTGTTTATATTCCCTGTTATTTTGCTATTTTGTTTTTGAAAAAAAATGGCAAGTTCTTGGCTTAGATTTTTGGTTTGGGATGAGGGGTTGTTGTTGTCTGATATTAGGTTGTTTACTATGTTGAATAGTGATTTTGTGTTTTCGGAGTTTGGGGTTTTTTTTGTTGTAGTAATCTCATTTCGTTTTGTTAATCAGCTTTTTATTTGTTGCCAGTTGTGTGTGATAACTTTCCAGAGTCAGAGGACTTTTATTTTTTCGCCATTCTTTTTCTTTCTTCCTTAGTGTGGACTTGGTATTCTTTGTTGGGTGTTGAACCATGGGTTTGTGTTTTCTCTTTTGTTCTTGATTTGTTTTGTTCTTTCAGGGTTTATAGTGTTGGCAATTTCCGTTGTAAGTTGGTGCCATGATTGGGTGGCATTATTTATATTAGAGAGATCTAGATTTGTTAGATGCTTTTCGAGTTCTTGTTGGAGAAGGTCTGATTGGAAAGGTGGTTTGTATTTGAAGGTGTATGTTTTATTTGTTTCATTCTTGATGTTTATGTTGGCTTGGGTCTTGCAGTGCAGGAGATAGTGGTCGGAACATGGGACTGGAGTGTATGATATTGTTGTGTTTGAGAAGAAATTGTCGTTTGTGAAAATCAGGTCAAGGGTGTGACCAGCTTTGTGTGTTGGGTTGGTCACCTGTTGGGTGAAGATTAGGGTGGATAGAACGTCCAACAGGGTTTGGCAAGTTTGGGATTGTGGGGAGAAGTCCATATGGAGGTTAAAATCTCCGAGTATAATTGTGGGTTTCTTGAGGCTGATGTTTGTTATGAAGAATTCTATGAGGAGTGATATGTCATTGTCCAGAAGTCTGGCGGGGGGGGGGGGGGAGCAGTATACTATGCAAATTTGCAGATTTTCTGAGTTGAAGATGGTTATTTCATATTGCCGTGGGAGCTTGTGTGGGATCGGTTTCATTGTTGTGAATAAGGTGTTTTAGTGGACCCTTGGGCTGGCCTGCGGGAGACTGGAGGAAGATAGACTATAGTCTCTTCTAGGGACAGGCCGGGAGGCAGATACCAGGCAGGCGGTAGACGACGAGCTTCACCCTGGAAGCCGGTACTCCCCCAGGAGGAGCCCGTAGGTGCCCAGCCGCTGGGACTTAGGCGGTTCACCCTGGAAGCCGGTACTCCCCCGGGAGGAGCCCGGCCGCTGGGACTTAGGCGATCGGAGTCTGGATCAAGGCATCATAGTGGATAATACTTTAAAATCGTCGGATCAGTGACTGAAGCAAGACAGGTTACTGGAGCAAGCAGGAACTGAGGTCAGACTCGTGTGCAGGAGCGCAGCGAGTCTCAGGCAAGAACGGAGCTGCTTGGGCAAGCACACTCCGGGGCTCGAAGCAACTGGGAACCGCAAGACTCCCTGTTGCAAGGCAAAGTTCTGGGATCTGCGGCGGCCTTACATAGGCTGCCACGTCAGGAGTAAGGCGGAGTGTTCTGTGGCGGGAAAAGATCTTCATAAGTGCAGCTCTTGTGCGAGCGCGCGCCTAGGAAGAAGGCGTCCCGGAGGGGCTTCTCGGCAGTGCCCCTCCCGCGGGAACGCTGCGAAACAGGCCAAAGACTCCCCAAGGCGGAACGGGACCATGGAGGTGAGGGCCGGGTTGCGACACTCGCGGCTGGGACCATAACATTCATGGTGAAATACTTTTTTTGATTAGTAGTAATCCACCTCCTCTGCGAGATTTTCTGAGAATTGAGAATAAGTCGTATGAGTTGTTGTTTATTTGGTTTGTGATTACATGGTCCATATTTTTAAACCAGCTTTCAGTCACTGCAATGAAGTCGGGGTTTTTTTCTTGAATGATATCTGATAAAAGCATGAATTTTTTTGTGAGGGCTTGAGCGTTTATGAGGAAGAATGTGAGATAGATAATGCTTTTTAGTGATTTGTTGAAGAGGATCTTGACCAGTTGTCAGTGTCTTTCATGAGGGTTGGTGTTAGGCGTCAAGGCCATCGTTGTATGGTATTTGAGTTAGATGTGGAATTCTTTCTATTAACTGGGTTGGGAAGTTGTTTTATGTGGGATGTGTGGTTGAGATGATGGTACGTATGAAGTATTGGAGGAGTTGGGTGAATAATTGTTGCGGAGGGTAGAATAGAGGTGTAATAAGTCCAGGTCAGTCTTTGGTGTTAATGTTCCCAGCTGGAACGCTTTTGTCTTTTGACTGCCAGGTAATTGAAGTCTCCCATTATTAACACACTACCAATTTGGTTAGCTTCCCTAATTTCTCTTAGCATTTCACTGTCAGTCTCACCATCTTGACCAGGTGGACGGTAGTATACTCCTATCACTATAGTCTTCCCCGACACACAAGGGATTTCTACCCATAAAGATTCAATTGTGCATTTAGTCTCATGCAGAATGTTTATCCTGTTGGACTCTATGTCATCCCGGACATAAAGCACCACACCGCCTCCCGGGTGCTCCTCTCTGTCATTGCAATATAATTTGTACCCCGGTATAGCACTGTCCAATTGGTTATCCTCCTTCCACCATGTCTCTGAGATGCCAATTAAGTCTGTCATCATTCACTGCTATACATTCTAATTCTCCCATCTTACTACTTAGACTTCTGGCATTAGCATACAAACATTTCAAAGTTTATTTTTTTGTTTGTATTTTCATTCTGCTTTTAATTGATAGGGATAAGTTAGAATTTTTTAGCTCAGGTGAGTTTTTAGTTACAGGCACTTGGACTACTTTTCTTATTATTGGAACCTCACTGTTGGGATGCCCTAACTCTAATGCATTATTAGCATCCTTTGAAGATACCTCTCTCCGAACCATGCGCTGCTGACGCTTTCTGTCGGCTTTCCCCTTTGTTCTAGTTTAAAAGCTGCTCTATCTCCTTTTTGAAGGTTAGCGCCAGCAGTCTGGTTCCACCCTGGTTTAGGTGGAGCCCATCCCTTCAGAAGAGACTCCCCCTTCCCCAAAAGGTTCCCCAGTTCCTAACAAAACTGAATTCCTCTTCCTTGCACCATCGTCTCATCCATACATAGAGACTCTGGAGCTCTGCCTGCCTTTGTTGACCTGCGCGTGGAAAAAGGTGCAAAAAGTTAAGCCAGCCCTGGGGGTGCATGCATAAGTGTCTTTCAGATCCAGAACATGTATCCAGTCCTTCAGTTGAATGAGGTAGAATCATCTGGCGAGGGCCCAAGAGAGGATCAAGATAAACTATCAATCTATTCATCTTAAGTCTAGGATAAGAACATAAGAACATAAGAAATTGCCATGCTGGGTCAGACCAAGGGTCCATCAAGCCCAGCATCCTGTTTCCAACAGAGGCCAAACCAGGCTACAAGAACCTGGCAATTATCCAAACACTAAGAAGATCTCATGCTACTGTTGCAATTAATTGCAGTGGCTATTCCCTAAGTAAACTTGATTAATAGCCGTTAATGGACTTCTCCTCCAAGAACTTATCCAAACCTTTTTTGAACCCAGTTACACTAACTGCACTAACCACATCCTCTTGCAACAAATTCCAAAGCTTTATTGTGCATTGAGTGAAAAAGAATTTTCTCCGATTAGTCTTAAATGTGCTACTTGCTAACTTCTTGGAATGTCCCCTACTCCTATTATTCGAAAGTGTAAATAACCGAGTCACATATACTCGTTCAAGACCTCTCATGATCTTAAAGACCTCTGTCATATCCCACCTCAGCCGTCTCTTCTCCAAGCTGAACAGCCCTAACCGCTTCAGCCTTTCCTCATAGGGGAGCTGTTCCATCCCCTTTATCATTTTGGTTGCCCTTCTCTGTACCTTCTCCATCGCAACTATATCTTTTTTGAGATGCGGCGACCAGAATTGTACATAGGATTCAAGGTGTGGTCTCACCATGGAGCGATATAGAGGCATTATGACATTGTCCATTTTATTAACCATTCCCTTGCTAATAATTCCTAACATTCTGTTTGCTTTTTGACTGCTGCAGCACACTGATCCGACGATTTTAAAGTATTATCCACTATGATGCCTAAATCTTTTTCCTGGGTGGTAGCTCCTAATATGGAACCTAACATCGTGTAACTACAGCAAGGGTTATTTTTCCCTATATGCAACACCTTGCACTTGTCCACATTAAATTTCATCTGCCATTTGGATGCCCAATTTTCCAGTCTTGTAATGTATCACAATCTGCTTGTGATTTAACTACTCTGAATAATTTTGTATCATCCGCAAATTTGATAACGTCACTCATCGTATTCCTTTCCAGATCATTTATATATATATTGAAAAGCACTGGTCCATGTACAGATCCCTGAGGCACTCCACTGTTTACCCTTTTCCACTGAAAAATTGACCATTTAGTCCTACTCTCTGTTTCCCGTCTTTTAACCAGTTTGTAATCCATGAAAGGACATTGCCTCCCATCCAATGACTTTTTAGTTTTTGTAGAAACCTCTCATGAGGGACTTTGTCAAACGCCTTCTGAAAATCCAAATACACTACATCTACCGGTTCATCTTTATCCACATGTTTATTAACCCCTTCAAAAAAAATGAAGCAGATTTGTTAGGCAAGACTTCCCTTGGGTAAATCCGTGTTGACTGTGTTCCATTAAATCATGTCTTTCTATATGCTCTACGATTTTGATCTTGAGAATAGTTTCCACTATTTTTCCCGGCACTGAATTTAGGCTCACTGGTCTATATTTACCCGGATCGTCCCTGGAGCCTTTTTTAAATCATCCATTGTACCTGGAGTCTTCAGGTACAATGGATGATTTTAATGATAGGTTACAAATTTTAACTAATAGATCAGAAATTTCATTTTTTAGTTCCTTCAGTACCCTAGGATGGATACCATCCGGTCCAGGTGATTTGCTACTCTTTAGTTTGTCAATCTGGCCTACTACATCTTCCAGGTTCACAGTGATTTCGTTTAGTTCGTCTGACTCATCACCCCTGAAAACCGGAACTGGTATCTCCCCAACATCCTCATTAGTAAACACGGAAGCAAAGAATTCATTTAGTCTTTCTGCAATGGCCTTATATTCCCTAAGAGCCCCTTTAACTCCTCGGTCATCTAATGGTCCAACCGACTCCCTCACAGGTTTCTTGCTTTGGATATATTTTAAAAAGTTTTTATTATGAGTTTTTGCCTCTATGGTCAACTTTATTTCAAATTATCTCTTCGCCTCTCTTATCAATGTTTTACACTTAACTTGACAATGCTTATGTTTTATCCTATTTTCTTCAGATGGATCCTTCTTCCAATTTTTGAAGGATGATTTTTTGGCTAAAATAGCCTCTTTCACCTCACCTTTTAACCATGATGGTAATCGATTTGCCTTTCTTCCACCTTTCTTAATATGTGGAATACATATGGACTGTGCCACTAGGATTGTATTTTTAAACAATGTCCAAGCCTGTTTAACACTTTTAACTTTTGCAGCTGCACCTTTCAGTTTTTTTCTATTTTCCTCATTTTATCAAAGTTTCCCTTTTGAAAGTTGTGTTGGAGCTGTAGATTTACTTATTGTCCCCCTTCCAGTTATTAGTTTAAATTTTATCATGTTATGATCACTGTTGCCAAGTGGCTCCACCATCGTTACCTCTCTCACCAAATCCTGTGTTCCACTAAGAATTAAATCTAAAATAGCTCCCTCTCTTGTTGGTTCCTGAACTAATTGCTCCATGAAGCAGTCATTTATTACATCCAGGAAGTTTTATATCTCTAGCAAGTCTTGATGTTACATTTACGCAGTCAATATTGGGGTAATTGAAATCTCCCATTATTATTGCACTGCCAAATTGGTTTGCTTCCCTTATTTCTCTTAGCATTTCATCATCTGTCTGACCATTTTGTCCAGGTGGATGGTAGTATACTCCTATCACTATACTTTTACCCAACACACATGGGATTTCTACCCATATAGATTCTACTGAGCATTTAGTCTCTTGTATGATCTTTATCCTGTTTGACTCTATACCCTCCCAGACATAAAGTGCCACACCCCCGCCAAGTTGATCCTCCCTATCATTGCGATATAATTTGTACGCTGATATAGCACTGTCCCATTGGTTATCCTCCTTCCACCAAGTTTCTGTGATGCCAGTTATGTCAGTCTCATCATTTGCTGCTATACGCTCTAACTCTCCCATCTTGCGACTTAGACCTCTGGCATTGGTATACAGATATTTCAAAGTGTGTTTTTTGTTTGTTTTAACAACCTGCTTTTCAGTTGTTTGGGATAATTCGGAAATCATTAGCTTTGCTGATTTTTTACATATAGGCATATGGACTATGTTTGCTTTTAATGGAACCTCTCTGTTGGGATGCCCTAACTGCTGAGTGACTGTCTGCTTTCCCCCTTGTTCTAGTTTAAAAGCTGCTCTATCTCCTTTTTGAAAGTTAGTGCCAGCAGCTTGGTTCCACTCTGGTTAAGATGGAGCACATCCTTTCGGAAAAGTCTCCCCTTTCCCCAAAAGTTTCCCCAGTTCCTTACAAAGCTGAATACCTCTTCCCTGCACCATCGTCTCATCCACGCATTGAAACTCTGGAGCTCTACCTGCCTCTGGGGACCTGCACGTGGAACAGGAATGCCACCCTGGAGGTTCTGGATTTTAGCTTCCTACCTAAAATCCTAAATTTGGCTTCCAGAACCTCTCTGCCACATTTTACTTTGTCATTGGTGCCCCCATGTACCACGACAGCTGGCTCCTCCCCAGCACTGTCTATAATCCTATGTAGGTGATGCGTGAGGTCTGCCACCTTCACACCAGGCAGGCAAGTTACCAGGCAGTCCTCATGTTCACCAGCCACCCTGCTATGTACATTTCTAATAATTGAATCACCAACTATGATGGCCGGCCTAACCCTTCCCTCCTGGGCAGTAGCCCTGGGAGACTTGTCCTTGGTGCGAGAGGACAATACATCACCTGGAGAGCAGGTCTTTGCAACAGGATCACTTCCTGCTACACCAGGGTTATATTCTCCTACTGGGAGACCTTTCTGATCCAAGGCAGCAGTAGGGCTGCCAGACTGGATTTGGAACTTGGCTACTATGTCCCTGAAGGTCTCATCAATGTACCTCTCTGTCTCCCTCAGCTCCTCCAAGTCTGCTACTCTAGCCTCCAGAGATCGTACTCGTTCCCTGAGAGCCAGGATCTCTTGAACCGAGTGCACACATACAATCTCACACAGGAGGGGTAAAAGATCATACATGTGACACTCAATGCAAAAGACTGGAATGCCCCCCCTTGCTGCTGGACTGCTGCCTTCATCTTAGTTTTATTGAGTTCCTAGTTAAGTTTAGGATACTAAGGGAGTTGGAATGAGAGTAGTTAAAATTTACAGGTGAATTTACTAATTAATCAGCTAGTATCCTATAAGGGGATGATTAAACTTTCAGTAAGGGCTGGTTCAATAGTATGATTTAGATAAGACCCTGATTGAATTTTTATGAGAAATTGTTTCGTGCCTAATAATCAAGGGGTGTGTGTGTGGGAAAGACAGACACTAGAATTAACTATCTCTGGCTTGCTTATTACCTCAGGCACACACAAACACTAAAGAATATAGCCCTTAATTTCACCTTTCTCCAAACTTTTATAAGCCCCAAAATTTCTGAAAGCTATACTTACCAATCCTCTTTAACCACCGTTAAATTAATCTTCACTCAGTTAATGGAAGGGCTTAACGGCGCGCACTTCCGGTCCTCCTCTACTGCAAAGGAGTGCGGGGCCTCTGGAAGCTGGGTCTATGGACGTCAATCCCTGGATCGCTTGCGGTGACCTCTGGACTCCTCTCCCAGGGGATGCTGGGAGCAGTATGCAGATGAGCCTTCCGGTCCGCCTCTACTGCAAAGGAATGCATGGCCTCTGGAAGCTGGGTCTTTGGACGTCAGTCCCTGGATCGCTTGCGGTGAACTCTGGACTCCTCTCCCGGGGGATGCTGGGAGCAGTATGCAGATGAGCCTTAAGAACATAAGAAAATGCCAAACTGGGTCAGACCAAGGGTCCATCAAGCCCAGCATCCTGTTTCCAACAGTGGCCAATCCAGGCCATAAGAACCTGGCAAGTACCCAAAAAAAGTCTATTCCATGTTACCATTGCTAATGGCAGTGGCTATTCTCTAAGTAAACTTAATAGCAGGTAATGGACTTCTCCTCCAAGAACTTATCCAATCCTTTTTTAAACACAGCTATACTAACTGCACTAACCACATCCTCTGGCAACAAATTCCAGAGTTTAATTGTGCGTTGAGTAAAAAAGAACTTTCTCCGATTAGTTTTAAATGTGCCCCATGCTAACTTCATGGAGTGCCCCCTAGTCTTTCTACTATCCGAGAGTAAATAACCGATTCACATCTACCCGTTCTAGACCTCTCTTGATTTTAAACACCTCTATCATATCCCCCCTCAGTCGTCTCTTCTCCAAGCTGAAAAGTCCTAACCTCTTTAGTCTTTCCTCATAGGGGAGTTGTTCCATTCCCCTTGTCATTTTGGTTGCCCTTCTCTGTACCTTCTCCATCGCAATTATAGCCTTCCGGTCCTCCGGATAAGACTCAATCTCCCCTGTCTTCTTGGGAATTAGAGAATACCAGGAATAGAATCCCTGGCCACAATCTTGAGAAGAAACTAGCTTGAACACATTATTTTCCTCACAACTGAGGATCCGACTAGTGCTGGGGAACACCTCCCATAGGAGCAGCTCAGGACCTTAAGGCAGAGCAGATCCTCTGTCTCTACCAGCTACCTCCCCCACAGGGAGGCAGGAATGGAGATTAGGAATTGGCACATGTGGAACTAGGCTGGACAGGCTGGGACAAGGCACGGCACTGGCAGTACAGGGAATGGTCCCCTGGGACAGTACTAGGCCAGACAAGGACAGGACTGAGACAAAGACAAGACACAACAGAACAAAGAACACAGAGGCCCAAAGGTAGCGGTTCAGAAACCTGAAGGCCAATAAGCAGAATTCCCGAAGGTCTGGAAAGGAGATACTAAAAGGCCTAGAGGCTGCAGGTTAGGCAAAACAGAGCTGGAAGGGCCAGAGGACTAGGCAAGACAGCTGGAAGGCTCAGAGGCCAGAGGACTAGGCAAGGCAGAGCTGAAATGCCCAGAGGACTAGGCAAGGCATAGATGAAAGGCACAGAGGCCACATTGCAAGATAGAACACGACTAAGCAGGGAGCCAAGAAGATTCAATGGCAGGGGCTAAATAGGCCAAGCTCTGCTGAGTCATGAGCCCATGGAAACTATGGCTGGAGTGAGAGCAGGTGTAGCTCCATAGAGACCTCTGGTGGCAGGGAAGCTGCATAGCAACCTGGATCCTAATGCTACACCCCTCCCCCTGGTTTCCATCGGGCAGGAGTATCTTGGGCATTGGGTACAGCCAGGGAGTCCTAGGAGACAGGGTCTTAATGAAAGTCTTTGAAGGTCCACTGAGAACACCTGGGACTGGCTTGTCAGACTCTGGGTCTTTAAGGAGAAAAGTTGGTGGACTAAAGTCTCTCAAAGGCAAGACTGTAGGGCTGGAATCCCTCAGGCAAAGTTGTAGGATTGACTGACTGGGGCTCTTCCCAGAGCGGCACAGTTGGTATGGCAGGCTGGGACTCCTCCCAGAGTGGTACAGCTGGACTGGGCTCCTCTTGGCATGGCATAGATGACTTGGAATCCTCCTGGAGTGGTAATACTGGAGTCACTATGGTAGCATTCACATCCTAGATCAGATTGTTCAGGACATGATCTGGAACAAAACTAGAGACTGGAACATAATTTCTCCTCAGATGAGGGTTCCTTTGCAGGCGAGTGAAATAGAAGATCTGGGGTGGACTCTATCCCTGGATTCTGTTTAATCAGAAATCTAGTCTCTGGGTAGCTAATTACCCTGTTTGGCTGAGAAATAGCTACAGAATCGGAGCTGGGAATGGTCTCCACTTTAGGACAGAGTGCACGCAAATCTTTCTCATGCATATTCAGTAGGAATATCCTGAAAACCCAACTGATTTGCGGCCCTTGAAGATTAGAATTGCTCACCACTGCTTTAGGGCATCACCCACAAACTCAGCTTTATTAGAGCAGGATTACCTTCCGGTGTAGGTTCAGGGCTCAGAGCAGAGCTGTCAGCTTCTATCAAGTGAGTGGAAGACACGGGCAATAGAGTTGGGTTTTGCAGCATCCTCTTTTTCAGATACTGATTTTAAAGGTAAGTTAACCTTGGCTGGAGATGAAATGCAGATAGCTTGATCAGGCTTAGGTGGGGGTGTTATCCTGGCAAGAATTAGACTGAGGTTTTTGAGAGTTAAAATACAAGAATCATCCTTAAAAACAGGTAAACTTGGTCTTAATAATGTTCCTATTAAACTTGATTGCAATGTTCCTCCCCCCTAGCTTCTGCTGATAGGTATTGCATTCAGAAGGAATTAAAGCAGGTACCTTTAGCTCTTGCTTATGAGGCTTTCTTTTTCAGTGTCTGGTGCTGCAAACTTTCAGTGTAGTGCTGCAAACTACAGGGTGATTTAGAGATCTCTTTGTATCCATGTTAAGGGAAACCAAGGTGGGAACAGGTTTTACTTGCAAGATTTTTTCCCTGGTTTTTAATTACAATGGACAAACAGGAATGCTCTAATACAGAAGGTACTTTTATCCCTTGATTGTAGCATTGTTCCTTCACTGGCTTAGGCTGAGGGAGCTGATCTTTAGAAGAGGCTATGGATTGTGATGAGGCTAGTTTGGAAGTAGCACAGTAAAACAGGTTACTTCAAAGTGGCTGTTTACTACAAAGCATTTTCCACATCTCCAAAAGAGGCTGGCAGGATTGGGAAGACTGCAATGATGACTTACCATTTCGAATGGTGGGTTCATACTTTGGCAAACCCTGAGTTCTCAGTAACAAGGGATGTAAGGCAGTGTTCTAGTAACTGGAGATTTTGGATCAATAGGTATTTGGTCAGAAATTAGTTTAGGTACCTTATAATAAAGGCAAAACTCTTTAGACGTGGAGTTCACACATTTGTACCCCTTACACTCCCATAGGGCAGGATTGGGGAACTTACACATGATACAAGTTGTGAATCTTGGGGGCTATGGCTTTGGTATTTAGACAACCCCAGTCGAGAGCTAAAGGTTCAAAAGACATTTCTACTTATCTTATCAAGCAGGCAAAGAGTCCTGGACCCAGTCCTGTAGGGTAGGTATGGCCTTGTTATTCTTTCACAACTGAGGGTGCAGTTAAGGCTGGGTAGTGCCACAGGGGCAGCTTAGGACTTCAAGGCAGTACAGATCTTCCACCTGTACCAGCCACCTCCCCTGCAGGTTGAGCCCTTGGGTTCTTGCAGCTGGCAGAACTGGAGATTGAAGCAGGTGCAGGACTGGAGACAAGGGCCAGTCACACGTTGAACTAGGCTGGGCAGACTGGGAGAAGGCAAGACACGGCAGTACATGGAATGGATACTAGGGACAGGACTAGGCCAGAGAAGGACAAGACAGTCAAGGACAGGACTAGGACAAGACAGAACAGAACAAAGAACACAGAGGCCTGAAGGCAGTTCAGAAGGCCCATAGGCCACTAAGCATAATGCCTGGAGGTCACAGGCTAGGCAAAGCAGTGCTAAAAGGCCCGGAGACCAGAGGACTAGGCAAGACAAAGCTGGAAGGCCCAGAGGACTAGGCAAGGTAGAGCTTGAAGGCACAGAGGATTAGACAAGGCAAATCTGAAAGGCCCAGACAGAGTTGGAAGGCCCGGAGGCCACAGAGAAAGACAAGGTAAAATAGGGCCATGCAAGGAGCCGAGTAGATTTGATGACAAAGCATCAGGTATTGCAAGAGGTAGGGCTAAATAGTCCAAGCCCTGAGTCTTGAGACTGTGGATGCAGTGAGATGAGATGTACTCCATAGGGATCTCTGGTGATAGGGAGGCTGCATAGCACCCTGGATCCTAACACTGTTGAAGAAAAGACGCTACTTTCAGCTGCAATTGAGTAGATTAAGTATTGTTGGAACAGAAAACATATATTTGGTTGGTATGGAGGGTGAAAAAAATGCACTGGTAGCCCTATTCAACAATTTGGGTGGTGTGGATTCATTTTGGAAAAAAGGACTAGACCTTCTCCCCCCCCCCCCCCCCCCCCCCCACACACACACACACATGGAAGAGACATGCACATAAAGGATAAAGGGCTTGTCACTCCTTGGACTGCAAGAGAGCCCTGGCATACTGCCTAAAGAGAACTCATCCTCACTGTCAAGTTTTTCAGATGTTCATGTCCTTTGATCCCAATAGATTGGTCAGGACAGTTGCCAAACAGCCTCTATTGGGCTAGCACAGTGGTCCCCAACCTTGTCTTGGGGGTCTACCAGCCAGTTGAGTTTTCAAGATATCCACAATGAATATGCATGAGAGAGAATTTGCATGCACTGCCTCCATAACATGCACATTTTCTCTCATGCATATTCATTGTGGATATCCTGAAAACCCGAATGGCTGGTGGGCCCCCCAGGACAGGTTAGGAGACCACTGGGCTAGCAGACTGTATCGTGAACTGTTTGCACTGGCTAGCTTCCAGATTATAAACTCTGTCAAGGTGTTTGTGCTGCTATTACTGCGAGGTGACACCAGAATTTGAAAATATTTTTTGTATGATGAGTTATAAGGGAAATAGACTAGCTCCGATTTTGGAGGAATTTGTGGATGTGCAGTGTGTTACAGAACTGGAGGTGCAGGATTTATATTGGCATTCTGTCCCTTCCTGTATAGATTCTAGACTTCACTCCCATAGCCATATAGAATTAGTTGAATGAGGCTATTAAATTCTTTTAATAGCTTTCCTAAAAGGGTGAAACTGGCCAGCTTTTGAAAAATTATACAGAAGACCCTTGGGACTTGAGACCTTTTTTATAATCATTTTTAAAGCAAGGGGCCATGCTGTTGAGGTGGGTGTGATGTGTGGAAATGTCATTTTGGCTTGTCTCCCCCCCCCCAAATTCTGATATGCTATTGATTTTCTGTAACCTTAGGCATTAGTCCAAGAAGGATTGGGAGACGTGTGGTGCTGAAGAGGCACACAAATGCATTGGCCCCTGGGAGTGCTCTCATTTTTCTAAGACATGCTGCCTCCTTGCAAGCAAAAATAATCCATGAGAGCAAAATAGTGAATTCTCTAGAAAAACACTGTGGATACTACCATTGCTAGCTACCATATGATAGTTACAAACCCAACAAGCACTATTCTGTCTCTCCCCATATGTAAATGTTATATTCCTTTCCAAGTATTAGTAAGGGACTAACAGGATCCCTATACTGGGAATTTTCTTCTATTTTGCTAAGTGTTTCAAACTGATAAGTGTTCCGGGATTTTGCTCTACATTGGCACATGGCAAAAGAAATGCTATGCTCATATCACACAATTGACAGGGGTGTATGATAACCATGTTTTTATTCTCTTCCTATGAATGTAATCTCAAAAATCTAACAACCATATGGACACACAAGAAAAGAAATGTGGTTTTGGTACCAGCTCATTCATTTTCTATCATAAATCAACTGAAACTTAATGTAAAAGTGGTCAAAATGGAGGCCAGTTTAGTGGAAAAACTCAAGTTTGATTCTGTGCTTTACTTCTGCTCCCTTGATCTGCCAGAGTTGCTATAGAAGCAGCACTCACCTGATAGTTGCAGTACAACATGTTGTCTTGTAATCTACATGTGGAGCTTGGTAGAAAAGAGAGATATGTTGAGATTAGTATTGAAATCTTCTAGCTAAGCTTGTCCTAACTTGTGATCAAGGTTTGCCTATATTTTAATTTTTCAACATCCATCTTTATTCTTTTTGACTGGAAGACATGAGTGTTCTCACAGGACAAGCAGGATGGTAGTCCTCACATATGGTTGACATCACAGGATGGAGCCCAATCACAGAACACTTTTGTCAAAGTTTCCAGAACTTTGACTGGCCCCTACTGGGCATGCCCAGCATGGCACTAACCCTGCAGCCAGCAGGGGTCCCCCTTCATTCTTCTTTTTTTTTCGCGCAGCAGTATCCTCGCGGCTTAGGAGCTCTGAAGAGATTCCTGACAGGAATTTTTCTCACGGAGTTAATTAAATTTAAATTGCCCCACAGGGGTCCCTCCTTAACTTTTCTCAGGCCGTGGTACTTCGGTAAGTTTTTGACAGTCTTTCGTCGATTACCATCGAGTTTGGCCCTCGCGGCCTACTGGCCATCGACCGTACCGTGGCTTGATTTCTTTCTATGGCCATGGCGTCGGGGTTTCGTCGATGCCCGGACTGTACTCGCACCATGTCTATCACAGACCCTCATGGAGTCTGTGTAATGTGTTTAGGCCATGAGCATGATGTCCTGACTTGCACCAAATGTGCCCTCATGACACCAAAAGATCGCAAAGCCAGAATGGAGAAGATGGGACTCCTCTTCCGTGCTCACACCCCGACGCCGTCCATTGCATCGACGTCATCGGAACCGGCACCGTCAAAGTCGCACTAGCATTGACCTCCGTCTGGTGACCGTCCGCCAATGACGTCTTCACGGCCATCAACTCCCGTTACTCCCCCTCAAGATCGAGGTGGATCGTAGGGAGAAACATCGCCATTGGCATCGTAAGTCTCGGACCGTCGAGGGAGCGAAATCATCGACCTCGCCACCATCTGAGCCACCATCAAAGAAGTCCCGTCCAGGAACGGCACCGACCATTCCTGCGACCGGGACATCGAGGCCACCCTCACCCGATCGGGGTTTGGGAGTCGCGATTCTGCCTGTAAAGGTGGTCCCTCCGACTGTGCCTCCACCTCCCTCTTCCGTCACGGAGCTGGGGCTGCTTGCTCCAGGTCTCCGGGACGAATTGGACTGGCTGGTCCAGGAGGCCATCGACAAGGCGATGCAACGGCTCCAGGTTCCTCTGGCACCGACATCGGCAACGAGAGTGGAACCGGTCACGACCCGATTCCAGCAGCGCTGGCACCGCTGCTATCCCGGATGGAGACGCTCATGACCGCCCTTCCACCGGTGATTCCCGGGTCTCCGATGGCTCCGGTGTGCTCCCCGTTGACAGCTTCTTCGGGAGGAGAAACACCGTTCCGCATTCCTCCTCCGGGAGTATTGCCTCAGCCATCTTTGCCATGTCGTCCCTCACCACCGATTCATTCATCGGGGGCGATACGCACATCGGCGCCATCGATGCCTTCGATGCCGGCACTGATACCCTCCAGGCCATCCACAGTGCCCCCGGTGATTCCTTCGATTTTCTCGGAGCCTCAGCCGGGGCCTTCGGGTATCCAACCCCCTTCTTGTCCTATAGGTCAGTCTGCTGATCCTTATGACACATGGGGTGATGATACTTCCACAGACACAGATGACTTACCTTCACCTCCCTCTCCTACTGAAAGTAGAAAGCGTTCTCCTCCAGAGGACCTTTCTTTCATTAATTTTGTGAAGGAAATGTCTGAGTTGGTCCCTTTTCAGCTTCAGATGGAGCAGGATGATAGGCACCAGATGATGGAGCTCCTCCAATTCCTGGATGCCCCTAAAGTGATCAGTTCTTCTTGACCTCCTCAAAAAGAACTGGGAGAACCCTGGATCCATTGCTCCAGTATACAGAAAGGCTGACATTACCTATTTAGTGCAGTCAGCTCCTGGCTTTCAAAAATCTCAGCTCGACCACCACTCAGTTGTGGTAGAATCGGCTCAAAAGAAAGCAAAAAGGACAAAGCCTCACTCGTCTACCCCTCCTGTTAAGGAACACAAGTTCCTAGACAATATTGGTCAACGAGTGTTCCAAGGGGCCATGCTTATCTCCAGAATTGCTGCTTACCAGCTGTATATGACCCAATACAACAGGGTCATTTTCAAGCAGATACAGGACTTCTCTGAAACGCTGCCTGACCAATTCCAAGAACAGCTTGAAATCCTTGTCAACAAGGGGTTTGAGGCAGGAAAGCATGAGGTAAGAACAGCTTATGATATCTTCGACACCTCTACTAGGGTGTCTGCTGCTGCCATTTCGGCAAGACGCTGGGCCTGGCTCAAATTTTATGACCTTCGCCCAGAAGTACAAGACAGGTTATCTGACCTACCATGTGTAGGAGAGAATCTGTTCGGTGAACAGATCCAGCAAATAGTGGCTGAAGTAAAGGACCATCATGAGACCCTTAAACAGCTCTCATCGGTACCTTCCTACTTCCCCTCTAGACAGCCCTTTAAGAAGGACTCTAAGAAATCATTATTCCATCCAAGGAAGTACTATCCTCCACCAGCAAGGTCCCGAACTACGAGACCTTATCAAAAACCTCAGCCTCGCCAGGTCCGAAAGCAAAAGCCACAAGCAGCTCCCCAGCTGGGGCCTGCTTCAGGTTTTTGACTTTCACTTGGAGAGCAGCAGCCTGATTCCTCTGCCAAGCATACCAGTGGGAGGTCGATTGTGCCACTTTCACGGCATGTGGCAATCGATCACAACCGACCAATGGGTGCTAGCAATCATTGCTCAGGGTTACCACCTAAACTTTCTTGCTCTTCCACCGGACTCACCACCTCTGCAAGCGTGGGGAGTACCCGACCACTCTGTCCTTCTGGACCAGGAGGTTTCTCTTCTTCTCCAGTTAAGAGCAATAGATTCCGTCCCACTTTCACAACAAGGCCTAGGGTTCTATTCCCGGTACTTTTTGATCCCCAAAAAATCCGGGGGAGTTCGTCCAATTCTGGACCTACGTACTCTCAACAAGTACCTCCAGCGGGAAAAGTTCAAGATGGTAACCTTGGGCTCGCTTCTACCTCTTCTGCAAAGAGGAGATTGGCTCTGCTCTCTGGACCTTCAGAACGCATACACCCACATTGCGATAGCTCCAGCTCATCGCAAGTACCTCAGGTTTTTGGTAGGCCCAAAGCACTACCAATACAGAGTGCTTCCGTTCGGCCTAGCTTGGGCACCACGAGTCTTTACCAAATGTCTCGTGGTTGTTGCAGCTTTCCTCAGGAAAGAAGTGTTCACGTCTACCCCTATCCAGCAAGCCGCTCGGTCGTCCCTCGATTTGACCCTACACACTCTAATTTCTCTAGGATTTCTCGTCAATTACGAGAAATCCTATTTAGTCCCATCTCAAACCTTGTCGTTCATTGGGGCAGACTTGGACACCTTGCAGGCAAAGGCCTTTCTACCTCAACGAGTGCTAATCCTCGTGTATTTTGCTCACCACTGCAGACACTCTAGAGGCCGTGTTGACGATATGATATGCTGCACGGACCTTGTGCTTTCCCGCATCTAGACCATTCTGAGCCAGAGCATGAAGTTGAGTCTGGAGTTGCTCTGGTAAAGAATCAGAGAAGTCCTGGATTCTTTTAAAAAGGTCTCTGTTATACTGTGTCATGTATAACTGGTAAGATGCAATGCGAGATATGAGCATGGAACCATGGAAGACACGCTTGCCAAAAGCATCCAGGGATTTTTGTTCCTTCCCTGGAGGTATGGAGGAATGAGGTTTTTTCTTCTGGGCTGATTCAACAACCACAGAGTGATGATCCAACTGTGATTTTTGGAACCCCGGAGCTGACTGCACCAGATAGGTGGCATCAATCTTGCGGTTGACCAGTGGGTCCAAACATGAGTGTTCCCAGTTTCTCTTCAGGAGATAAAGCAGGATTTTATGAATGGGTATGGACATGATTTCCTTAGGGGCATATAGAAATTGGAGTACTTCCAGCATCTTATGCCTAGAGTCCTCTTCCGTCTGAAGCTGAAAAGGATTGGTTTCAGACATTTCCTTGACGAAATTAATAAAAGACAGATCTTCTGGTGGAGAGCGTCGTCTTTCATCTGGGGGAGAGGGCTCTGATGGTAGATCATCCGAATCCTGGGACGAATCATCGGTCCAAGGTTTGTAGGGCTGATCACCAGCACCTAGTGTGTCTCCAGCTGGTAGAAATAGTGCTAATCCTGAAGGACAGCCGAGGCATCGACTGCATTGATTGAGGGATCAACGGCATCGATGGAGGCACCGAAGGGACCAGTGACATTGATGGACGAATCGGTGGTAAAATTCCAGACGGTGGAATGGGTAACTGTGTTTCCTCATCATCCGATGATAATGGAATCGGTGTGGAAGGTACTGGACCCACCGTTGCTCTTGGTTCCATTGGAGGCAGGGCACCAATCAACGCATCCAATCTACCCAGTAGAGTGCGAGTACTATGGGAATCAACTCGGGGACCAGTACCGGCATCAATGGAGTTCAGAAGCCCTAAAGTGCTTTACCTATGGCCTCTTGGATCATCCAATCCAATTCCTCGCGGAAGCCTGGGGTATGGAACCCCGGCACCGGAGTAGGAGGGTCCACCGGTGAAGGTGGAATCGCAGATCCCGGCACCACTGAAGGTGGGGAACGCCTCGGTGACCCGGTCACAGAAGAGGATGTGGCCTTTTCTGGACGGGGCTTCTTTGTCGGTGGCTCTGTTGACATCGATGCAGAGGACGTGCCTGAATAGATAGACTGAGCCTTCCGATGCCAGTGTCGATGCTTTTCACGATGTTCTCCTCTGTCCTTTTCTTGAGGAGGCAAGGAAGCAATAGACACCTTTGGAATCGTCGACTCCGGTCCAACAGCAGCGGTCTCCCGGTGCCTGCGAGAGGTCAATGGCACCGGCTCGGATGATGTTGAAGCTATCGATGGAGTCAGGGTTTTTAACTGAAAGAGAAAGTCAATTTTTTCTAAACGAGCCTTACAGCCCTTAGGTGCCATTTGGGCACATTTGGAGCAAGTAAGGACATCATGACCGGTCCACAAACACATAACACAGACCCCATGCGGGACATTGTTCGAGTACAGATGGGGCACAGACGAAAACCCGACACCATGACTCCAACAAAAATTTAGCCGCGGTGCGGTCGATGGCCAGTAGGCCCCGAAGGGATAACTCGACGGGAATCGACCGCAACAAGGGTAAAACCCTTACCTTTCGACCGCGGAGTATGGGTATCGATAAGGGGACCCCTAGGGGGTAGAATTTTTTGAACATTTTTGAATGAAGTTCCATGAGGAAAATTCCTGTCAGGAATCTCCAGAGAGCTCCTTAACCCGCATGGCTACAGCTGCGCGGAAAAGAGAAGACTGAAGGGGGACCCCTGCTGGATGCAGAGTCAGTGCCTTGCTGGGCATGCCCAGTTGGTGCCAGTCAAAGTTGTAGAAACTTTAACAAAAGTGTTCCGTGATTGGGCTCCATCCTGATGATGTCACCCATATGTCAGGACTACCATCCTGCTTGTCCTGTGAGAAATTTCTTTTTCACTCAACGCACAATAAAGCTCTGGAATTTGTTGCCAGAGGATGTGGTTAGTGCAGTTAGTGTAGCTGGATTCAAAAAAGGTTTGGATAAGTTCTTGGAGGAGAAGTCCATTAACGGCTATTAATCAAGTTTACTTAGGGAATAGCCACTGCTATTAATTGCATCAGTAGCATGGGATCTTCTTAGTGTTTGGGTAATTGCCAGGTTCTTGTGGCCTGGTTTGGCCTCTGTTGGAAACAGGATGCTGGGTTTGATGGACCCTTGGGTCTGACCCAGCATGGCAATTTCTTATGTTCTTATGTACTGATTTTGATGGACCTTTAGTAAGTCTTATATCTTATGTCGAACTGATGGAATAGCTAATAAATTATGACTAGTTAACCTCAAGCTATATTGTAGTTTATAAATCTTGAGCAGTGGACTTATATGTAGAAGGGTGTCTCTAATTAATGCATAATGAATTTCAGTTAATTTTAAATTGGATCCAACATTGTATAGCGAGCCAGTGGCAAGCTTCTTTTCAAATTCTCTTAGCTTGCTTAATTACTTTTTAACTAACTTGCCAGTACTTATGCTATTCCCTTTTCCTCATTTGGATCTGCTTTTCAATTTTTTGAATAGTTTGGCTTTATTGCGTATACTGTGCATACCTTTTCTTCAAATGTTTCTTTTTAAAGAAAGGATTATAGACCTTCCATTCCTTGATATTTTCAACAAGAAAAAAACCTCAAACTGAACTCTAGGTACACACTGCAGACATGTCTGTTCTCTTCCCACCTGATGACCTGCCCATTATATTAAATAAGGAGTTTTTTCCTAGAACCCTAATGTCATGAGAGAGAAAAATTTCTTGAGAAAAAACAGGAGGAAGAATTGAAAAAACATTAGTTAGGAAGCAGGGACTCCATTCACAGTAAATAACTAACATATTCTTTCCTCACTGTCTGCTTCCTTAGAACAAAAGACCTGAGTAGCATGCTGTATTACGGTGTTGAGAAAGCAAATGTTGCTTACCTGTAACAGGTGTTCTCACAGGACAGCAGGATGTTAGTCCTCACATATGGGTGACATCACAGGATGGAGCCCAATCATGGAACACTTTTGTCAAAGTTTCCAGAACTTTGACTGGCCCCTTACTGGGCATGCCCAGCATGGCACTAATCCTGCAGCCAGCAGGGGTTCCCCTTCAGTCTTATTTGAAAGCTACAGGCAGTGCCGAAAAATAAAACAACAAAACGTTACGAACCCAACACCGTGGGGCGGCGGGCGGGTTTCGTGAGGACTAACATCCTGCTGTCCTGTGAGAATACCTGTTACAGGTAAGCAACATTTGCTTTCTCACAGGACAAGCAGGATGGTAGTCCTCACGTATGGATGAGTGCCGAGCTGAGGATGTCCGAACAGCACTAAATGTACCCAATGGCGTGCAACAGGCACAACAACTGGGGTGGAATTTGGTAGCGGGCATCCTGAACCCCACCGGGCAGGCGGAAGGGTGTTGGCACATCACGTTGGAAACAGGTTATGCAGGACAGACTGGCCGAAGATGGAATCTTGTCTTTCGGCTTTGTCCAAGCAATAGTGGGCTGCGAAAGAGTGGAGAGAACTCCAGGTGGCAGCCCTGCAAATGTCAGGAAGCGGCACCGATCGTAGGTGTGCTACTGAAGTCGCCATGGCCCTCACAGAGTGTACTTTAACACGGTCTTGTAAAGGAATACCTGCTTGCTGGTAGCAAAAAGATATGCAGTCTGCCAACCAGGAGGAGAGAGTCTGCTTACCCACAGGTTACCCTAATTTGTTGGGATGGAAAGAGACGAATAACTGAGTGCTCTTCCTGTGGGCAACTGTATGGTCTAGGTAGAACGCTAGAGCCCGTTTACAGTCAAGGGTATGCAGAGCCTGTTCCCCTGGATTGGAGTGGGGCCTGGGAAAAAAAGATAGGTAGTATGATGGATTGATTAATGTGAAACTCCGAAACTACCTTAGGTAAGAACTTAGGGTGAGTGCGGAGTACTGCCCGGTCCTGCAGGAGTTTAGTGTAAGGCGGGATAGGTAACTAGGGCCTGTAACTCACTAACCCTGCGAGCTGAAGTGATAGCCAAAAGGAAAATATCTTTCCATGTGAGATATTTTAGGTCACAAAAGTGAAGAGGCTCGAATGGTGGTTTCATGAGCCGACCGAGAATCAGATTAAGGTCCCAAGAAGGGGCCAGAGGACGTAAAGGTGGCTTGATATGGAGCAAGCCTTTCAGAAAACGTGTTACGAGGGGTTGTACTGGGAGAGGGGCACTGGTTCTATTGCTCGGGACTTGAGGAGGAGTGAGACCTCCTGTTCGAGCGAGGGAGAGTGGTATTTTCTAATACCAAAAAAGTCAGGTGGCGTACGCCTCATACTGGACCTCCATGCCCTAAACAAATTTTTGCAGAGAAAAATTAAAAATGGTAACCTTGGGCTCTCAATCTCCTCTTCTACAAAGAGGAGATTGGCTAATCTCTCTAGATCCCCAAGACACTTACACACACATCTCAATTACTCCATCTCATCGCAAATACTTGCGATTCCTGGTCGCCCCCATCATTTCCAGTACCGTGTATTACTGTTCGCCTGGCGTCCGCTCCACGAGTATTCACCAAGTGCCTGGTGGTGGTCGCAGTCTTCCTCAGGAATTAGGATGTCCATGTCTACCCTTATCACGACGATTGGTTGATAAGGGTTACGACTCAGCAGGGCATACTAACCTCCCTGCATCTCACTATCAACACCCTGATTTCCTTAGGGTTTGTAATCAACTTTCCCAAATCCAAGATAGTTCCATCCCAAACCCTATCCTTTATAGGGGCCACCCTAAACACTGTACAGGCGAAAGCCTTCCTCCCCCAGGATCGCGCTTTCGCCATAACATCTCTGGCTCATCAACTGCAGACTCGAGTGTCTTCAACTGCTCGTCATTTCCTCATACTGCTGGGTCACATGGTGTCCTCGGTGCATGTCACTCCGATGGCTCGCCTCGCCATGAGAGTAATTTATTTATTTATTTATGTGTAGGGTTTTATATACCGTTATTCGGTAGAGCCATCATAACGGTTTACAAATCTGCAATTATCATCCAACATATGCAGTTATCTTACAATCAAATGGAGTTAACATAGTAGTTGGGAACAGTAGGGTTTTGTGAACAATCAACATATTTTCTTAGTCGTTGAATAACAGAATATTGCGGAGAACATTTTCAAAGAACTTAACGGATCAAGGGAGTGAGCAGGGAGGGGTAAAAAAGGAGGGTACATCAGGAGAGCATGAAGGAGGAGGATTATGCTTGTGAGTTCTGTTGAGTGCTTGGATGATCAGGTGTCAGATAGTTAGAATAGAGTTTGCGGAATAAAAATGTTTTTAGGTCTTTTTTAAATGTTTTTTGGATGTGCTGGGTCCTCAGTTCTATGGGTAGGGTGTTCCAAGTTTTGGGGGAAGCAATGGAAAATGCTCTTTCTCGCGTAGTTGAAAGATGAGCGTCTCTTAAGGTGGGGATGTTTAGGAATCCTGTGTTGTTGGAGCGTAGGTTTCTTTGTGGGTTTTGGGGGGTAATGTTTAAGCCTTTTAGTCCATGAAGATCATCATTTAAGATTTTATGAATGATGGTCATAGATTTGTAGGTAATTCGTGCAGAAATAGGAAGCCAGTGAAGAGAGGTTAAAATGGGTGTAATGTGTTCGTTTCTTTTTTTTCCTGTAAGGATTCTGGCAGCTGAGTTCTGCAGTATTTGGAGTGGTTTGAGGGATGATGAAGGGATTCCAATAAGTAATGAGTTGCAGTAATCGAAGGTGGAGAAAATAAGCAGTTGGAGGACGGTTCTGAAGTCAGAAGGGTTGAGAAATGGGTTTATGTGTCTTAGGGTTAGTAGCTTGTGGTATCCTTCTTTCGTTTTATTTACAATGTGGGGTTTGAAAGAGAGTTCAGCATCGATGGTAACTCCAAGGTTCCTGGTATGGGTGGTAGGGATTATAGTTGTCATTTGTTTATCTAGGATTGTCAGGGGTGGCGGAGTTGGATTGGGTTTTTTATCCATGAGTATGATTTCAGTTTTGTCGAAGTTGATTATGAGTTTCAGGGAGTTTAGTAAGTGCTTGATTGAGATAAGTAGATCTGATGGTTTTTTGTATGCGTCTTCAATTGAGTTTTGAATGGGAATTAGAAGCTGAATGTCATCAGCGTAGAGGAAATGTGAGATTCCATGATCTTTTAATAGTTGGCAGATGGGTAGGAGGTAAATCTTGAAGAGGGTAGCGGATAAGGCTGAACCTTGTGGAACTCCAGTTTTGAGGTCAATCATTTTTGATGGGGTGTTGTTGATCACTACTTGGTATGAACGATCAGAGAGGTAGGACGAGAACCATTGTAATGTAGTACCAGAAAGGCCAATGTTTGACAGTCGTTCTAACAGTATATTGTGGTTTACTGTGTCGAAAGCGGCTGATAGGTCAAGGAGTATGAGTAGGTATTTTTCACCTTTGTCAAAGCCTCTGATGATGATGTCATTTAGGGAGATGAGGAGAGATTCTGTATTTAGGTTTTTTCTAAATCCATATTGGGATGGATGTAGGATGTTGTTTGTCTCCAGATAATTATCTAGTTGAGTGTGTACAACTTTTTCAATGGTTTTGGCCAGGAATGAAAGGTTTGATATAGGGCGGTAGTTGGTGAGGATTTCTGGATCTAGGTTGTTCTTTTTGAGGATTGGTTTGATGATAGCAGATTTGAGGCATTTGGGGTAGTAGCCTTCAGTCAATGATAAGTTGACGATTTTGGTGATGGTTTTAGAAATGGTTGGTTCGATTGTTTTGAGGGAGGTTATTGGGATGGTGTCCAATGGATGATTGGCTGGGTTCATTTTGTTTATTATAGTTCTAATTTCAAGAGTGGAGGAGATGTCAAAGTTTGACCAGGATGAAGTTATCATGCTGTTGAGTTGGATGTTCTGCTTGTTGTTGGTTATGTTGGATTGGATGAGATGAGCTATTTTGTTGTTGAAGTCTGCAAAGTCATCACTTCCATGTTTGGTGCATATAGAATCTTGGGTGGTTTTGGTAAGTTTTTGAACTATTGTGAATAGCATTCTGGGGTTATGAAGAAATTTGGAGAGTTTATTGGAGAAAAAATTCTTTTTTGCATTGTTGATGATATTTTTGTATTGAGTAAGGTTGTTCCGATAGTTATTTAGTGTGGTAGGGTCTTTGTTTTTCCGCCATTCTCTTTCTTTTTTTCTGAGTAGACGTTTGACAGTTCTGATATTTTCATTGTACCATTGGTTGTTGTGTTTGGACTGTTGTTTATATTTTGTAATGGTGGGATTAATGTTGTCTGCTACTTTTTTTGTGATATTTAGCCATGATAAGATAGCATTATTGGCGTTAGATAGGTTGATGTTTATTAATTCTGATTGAAGAGTTTTTTGTAGGAGATCTGTGTTAAATGGTGGACGGTAAGATATTACTTTTGTGGTGCTTTGAGGCGTTTTTAGGTTGAGGTTGGCGAGTAGTTTAGCTTGGATTAGGTGATGGTCAGACCAAGGTATTTCTTTAGTGTGAGTACAGAAAGATTTCCAAATTTCAGTATTGATAAAGATGAGGTCAATTGTGTGGCCTGCTTTGTGAGTTGGAGATTGGATTATTTGTTTAAGATTTAGAGCTGAAAGTGCATCAATGATCGTTTGGAAGGTTTTAGATTGGGAGGGTAAGTTGAAGTGTATATTGAAGTCGCCAAGTAAGATGATGGGTTTGTTGAGGGAGATGTTATTTATTAGAAATTCAATTAGAGGTGAGCAGTTATTCTCAAGTGCTCCTGGTGGAAAGTAGACGATGCATATCTGAAGTTTTGGTGAGTCATATATAGCAATTTCAAAAGGTGGAGGAATGGTAGATGGACGAAGTTTTAGCTGAAGGTTTTTTTTAGATATAAGCATTAGGCAACCTCCTTTTTTATTTTTTCTGGGAATTGAAGAGATGATGTAGTTCTGGTTGGATAGTTGGTTTATTAGGACGGAATCTGTGTTTTTTAGCCAGGTTTCCGTGATTGCAATGAAATCTGGTTTGCAGTCATTGAGTAGGTCATTGAATAGAGGGATTTTTTAAATTATTGAGCGAGTATTGATTAGTATGAATGAGAGAAGCATATAGCTTGAGAGTTGGATATGTGTGTTGTTTTTGATGGAGGTTGGCTTTTTTACATTGTGTAGAAGTTTCGAAGAAGAGTGTTTTTTTTTGTGTTGAGAGTTCCTTAGAAGAAGAGGGAGGATTGATTGGCGAAGAGATCTTGTTCATTTTCAAGTTTTTTAGTGTTTGGAAGGAGCAGGAAGAGGAAGGTAGGCATTAGAGGTGGGTAGGAATAGTGGGCTGCTTTGAATGGGCTGCGCGAAGGGTCGCACAAAGGGGCCTGCTCCTTTGGAGACGCTCCTTTGGCGCACGGCGCGCATTGCCTGGGGTGAGTTTAAATTTAAAATTCACTCACCCGGCCCCTCCGTTGACGTCAGAGGGCTGGCTTAGCTGCAGGTCACGTGGTGTGGATTCCGATCGGAGGCCTTTCTGGTAGGCCTTGAGTGTATCCCCGTTGCTTGCTGTGATCTGGTGAGGGGATGGCGTCCTGCGGTGTTTCCTCAGCTCAGGCAGCGAAAGCTGTGATGTTGTTCTGCTTTTTGTGAAGCCCCTGCGGAGCTTGCCTCCAGCTGGCTGTGTGAGGGGTTCGGCAGAGCTGGCTGCTTCCAGGAGAGGTGGTAAGTCGTGAGAAGCTTTTGAACGGTCCCCTGGAGATTTGGGGGGGGGGGGGGCACCCGGGGTGAGTGTAAATTTAAAATTCACTCACCCGGCCCCTCCGTTGACGTCAGAGGGCTGGCTTAGCTGCAGGTCACGTGGTGTGGATTCCGATCGGAGGCCTTTCTGGTAGGCCTTGAGTGTATCCCCGTTGCTTGCTGTGATCTGGTGGGGGGAGGGCGTCCTGCGGTGTTTCCTCAGCTTAGGCAGCGAAAGCTGTGATGTTGTTCTGCTTTCTGTGAAGCCCCTGCGGAGCTTGCTTCCAGCTGGCTGTGCGAGGGGTTCGGCAGAGCTGGCTGCTTCCAGGAGAGTGGACCTTAAAGTGCCAGTGGATTCAAGCTTGTCAGCCAATGTCCAGCATTGTCCAGGTGAACAAACAGCTCCGTCTGTCACTAGCCTGGTGGATGCACCACTCCAATCTCATTCAAGGCCTTCCATTTCAGGCTCCAGATCCTCAAATTATCTTAACAGATGCATCCAGCCTCGGGTGGGATACACATGTAGGCAACCTGCAGTCTCCAGAGGAAGCGAAACACCAAATAAATTTCCTGGAGCTACGGGCGATCAGATATGCCCTCAAGGCCTTTCAGAACTGCCTATCAAACAAAGCCATCCTGATTCAAACAGACAATCAGGCTGCAATGTGGTATATCAACAAACAAGGGGGAACGGGCTCCTACCTCCTGTGTCAGGAAGCTGCACAGATATGGGCATGGGCCCTTTCCTGCTCGATGTCCCTCAAAGCAACCTACTTGCCGGGAGTGGACAATGTGTTGGCAGACAAGCTGACTCACAATTTCCATCTGCACAAGTGGTCTCTCCACCCCACGGTAGCGGACACGATATTCCGGCAGGACAAGGGATTAATGATTCTGATAGCTCCCCACTGGCCATGCCAGGTGTGGTTTCCAATCTTCCAGGACCTATCAGTATGCCGACATATTCCTCTGGGGAAGGATCCCCTTCTAATCACTCAGAACGAGGGGCATCTGCGACACCCCAACTTCCAAGCTCTGTCTCTGACGGCCTGGATGTTGAAAGGTTAATACTCTGACCTTTTAACCTTTCAGAGTCGGTATCCCGAGTCCTGGTGTCTTCACGAAAGCCTTCAACGAGAAGGTATTATTGCTCTAAATGGAAACGGTTTATGGTCTGGTGCTCTTCCATGTCCATAGACCCCTTCACTTGTTCCACTGCGAGGTTCCTGGACTATCTCTGGCAACTGTCAGAGTTAGGCCTAAAAACTTCCTCTATCAGGGTGCATGTTAGTGCATTGTCTGCGTACCATAAGGGTGTTTCCATTTCCATGCAACCCCTAGTATCACGTTTCATGAGAGGCTTGCTCCATTTAAAACCTCCACTGCGCCCTCCTGCACCTGCTTGGGACCTTAATGTGGTTTGGGGACGGCTCATGAAATCTTTGTTTGAAGCTCTCCACTCCTGTGATCTCCGCTATCTCACCTGGAAGGTAGTTTTTCTTCTTGCGATCACGTCTGCTCGCAGAGTTAGTGAATTACAGGCATTAGTTACCTACCTGCCTTACATTAAGATTCTGCATGACAGGGTAGTGCTCTGCACTCACCCTAAATCTTTGCCGAAGGTAGTGTCGGAATTTAATATTAACCAATCTATTATCCTACCTACCTTTTTCCCCAGGCCCCATTCCAACCAAGGAGAACAGGCTTTGCATTCCCTGGACTGCAAACGTGCTCTAGCTTTCTATCTGGATCGCATGTCCGCCCACAGGAAATCCACTCAATTGTTTGTTTCTTTTGATACCATCAAATTGGGAAATCCTGTGGGTAAGCAGACCCTCTCCTCCTGGTTAGCGGACTACATTTCTTTTTGCTACCAGCAAGCAGACATTCTGCTACAAGACAGTGTAAAAGCACACTCTGTCAGGGCCATGGCAACATCAGTAGTGCACCTCTGTTCGGTGCTGCTTGCTGATATTTTTAAGGCTGCTACCTGGAGTTCTCTCCATACATTCGCAGCACATTATTGCTTAGATAAGGCTGGCAGGCAAGGTTCCATCTTCGGCCAGTCTGTTCTACGCAACTTGTTTTCAGTTTAACTACCCAACGTCCTTCCCCCGACCCATTCAGGATGCCCTCCTAACCAAATTTCCACCCCTGTTGTTGTGCCTGTTCCACGTCTTTGGGTGCATTTGGAGCTTTGCTCGGGCATCCTCAGCTCGGTACTCACCCATATGTGAGGACTACCATCCTGCTTGTCCTGTGAGAAACCAGAGTTGCTTACCTGTAACAGGTGTTCTCACAGGGCAGCAGGTTGTTAGTCCTCATGAAACCCACCTGCCACCCCATGGAGTTGGGTTCGTTTACGTTTTCTTATTTTATTTTTCGCATGTACTTTTTAATATAAGACGAGACTGAGGGGGGAACCCTGCTGGATGCAGGGCCAGTGCATTGCTGGGCATGCCCAGTAGCTGCCAGTCGAAGTTCTAGAAACTTTGACAAAAGTGTTCCGTGATTGGGCTCCTTCCTGATGTCACCCATATGTGAGGACTAACATCCTGCTGTCCTGTGAGAACACCTGTACAGGTAAGCAACTCTGCTTTCTCCGATTAGTCTTAAATGTGCTACTTGCTAACTTCATGGAATGCCCCCTAGTCCTCCTATTATTCGAAAGTGTAAATAACCATAAGAACAAAAGAACATGCCATACTGGGTCAGACCAAGGGTCCATCAAGCCCAGCATCCTGTTTCCTACAGTGGCCAATCCAGGCCACAAGAACCTGGCAAGTACCCAAAAACTAAGTCTATTCCATGTAACCGTTGCTAGTAATAGCGGTGGTTATTATCTAAGTCAACTTAATTAATAGCAGGTAATGGACTTCTCCTCCAAGAACTTATCCAATCCTTTTTTAAACACAGCTATACTAACTGCACTAACCACATCCTCTGGCAACAAATTCCAGAGTTTTAATTGTGCGTTGAGTGAAAAAGGACTTTCTCCGATTAGTTTTAAATGTGCCACATGCTAACTTATTGGAGAGCCCCCTAGTCTTTCTATTATCCGAAAGAGTAAAAAAACGATTCACATCTACCCGTTCTAGACCTCTCATGATTTTAAAAACCTCTATCATATCCCTGCTCAGCCGTCTCTTCTCCAAGCTGAAAAGTCCTAACCTCTTTAGTCTTTCCTCATAGGGCAGCTGTTCCATTTCCCTTATCATTTTGGTAGCCCTTCTCTGTACCTTCTCCATCGCAATTATATCTTTTTTGAGATGCAGCGACCAGAATTGTACACAATATTCAAGGTGCGGTCTCCCCATGGAGCGATACAGAGGCATTATGACATTTTCCGTTTTATTCACCATTCCCTTTCTAATAATTCCCAAATAATTGCTTTTTTGACTGCTGCAGCACACTGAACCAACGATTTCAGTGTTCTCCACTATGACGCCTTCTTGCAATTTATCACAATCTGCTTGTGATTTAACTAATCTGAATAATTTTATATGATCTGCAAATTTGATTACCTCACTCATCGTATTTCTTTCCAGATCATTTATAAATATATTGAAAAGTAAAGGTCCCAGTACAGATCCCTGAGGCACTCCACTGCCCACTCCCTTCCACTGAGAAAATTGTCCATTTAATCCTACTCTCTGTTTCCTGTCTTTTAGCCAGGTTGTAATCCACGAAAGGACATCGCCACCTATCCCATGACTTTTTACTTTTCCTAGAAGCCTCTCATGAGGAACTTTGTCAAACGCCTTCTGAAAATCCAAGTACAGTACATCTACTGGTTCACCTTTATCCACATGTTTATTAACTCCTTAGAAAAAGTGAAGCATATTTGTGAGGCAAGACTTGCTTTGGGTAAAAGCCATGCTGACTTTTTTCCATTAAACCAATTCACATCTACTCGTTCAAGACCTCTCATGATCTTAAAGACCTTTATCATATCCCCCCTCAGCCGTCTCTTCTCCAAGCTGAACAGCCCTAAACTCTTCAGCCTTTCCTCACAGGGGAGCTGTTCCAACCCCTTTATCATTTTGGTAGCCCTTCTCTGTACCTTCTCCATCGCAATTATATCTTTTTTGAGATGTGGCGACCAGAATTGTACACACTATTCAAGGTGCGGTCTCACCATGGAGCGATACAGAGGCATTATGATATTTTTTGTTTTATTAATCATTCCCTTGCTAATAATTCCTAACATTCTGTTTGCTTTTTTGACTGCTGCAGCACCCTGAGCCGAATATTTTAAAGTATTATCCACTATGATGCCTAGATCTTTTTCCTGGGTGGTAGCTCCTAATATGGAACCTAACATCGTGTAACTACAGCAAGGGATATTTTTCCCTATATGCAACACCTTGCACTTGTCCACATTAAATTTCATCTGCCATTTGGATGCCCAATCTTCCAGTTTTCCAAAGTCCTCCTGTAATGTATCACAATCTGCTGTGATTTAACTACTCTGAATAATTTTGTATCATCCGCAAATTTGCTAACCTCACTCATCATATTCCTTTCCAGATCATTTATATATATATATATATATATATATATATATATATATTTATTTATTTATTTATTTATTTATTTAACATTTTTTATATACCGAAATTCTAGCAACAATGTTGCTAATCATTTCGGTTTACATATAACATTGGAGTGACTAACATGTGAGTCTTACATGTTAGTCATGTTAGGGATCTGTACTTGGACCAATGCTTATATATATATATATATATATGTATAAGCATTGGTCCAAGTACAGATCCCTGAGGCACTCCACTGCTTACCTGTATCCTGTTTCCTATAGTGGTCACAAGCATCTGGCAGGATCCCAAGGGATAGATACGTACCATGCTGTTTATCCTAGGGATAAGAAGTGGATTTCTGCAACTCCACTTTCATAATGGTTTATGGACACTTCCTCCAGGAATTTGTCTCATAGAAACAAGAGAGAACATTTTGGGGCCAATGCAATAAGGTGCACGCTGAAAACAGGTGCTTGTATTGAGCATCCATTTTCCTAATGTGTGCAGCCACATTCTCTGGCCGCACAATGCAATTTTTAAATGACAGCATTAAAAAGGGCGTGCTGATGGAGAATTGAATGTCCATAGTGCTCAATCGTTTATTGCAACAGGCGCTCAGTATCAGTGTCTGTTTTGAAATCACTTCTTTTTTTTGCTATAATTCACTTCAGCAACCTCAGAAAAATATTAGGTGCCCCTTGCTATGGACATCCAAATTGACTGACGATAAGAAGTGGTGGTTTTTTTTAAATGAAATATACAATTATTTTTCTCCATCAAAAGCAGTAAATTGAAGTGTCACAATGATCTTAAGGAGGAGGGGGGACACAATTCACAACCCAGAGAACCTATTTTGAATGTTTTTCATGAGTTCATGTCTGTAAGTTGACTTTACTCCTCGACCACCGAGGCTGGAGTTAAATTTGCCACGTTAAAAACTGTGCGTTGGTCACCCAGCACTTTACTGTATTGGGGGGTAATAGCTAATGTACTCACCTACATGCAATTAACATCTGACGAGTGCTATCAGGTTCTCATTTGTTAAGAATTTTGAATGTGCTAGTCTAGTGCGTCCAAAATGCACATCCAGCCATGTGTAAACCCGTGCACTAAGATGGACGCATTTTATCGCATTGGACCCTTTATGTAGCAGGACCAATATTATGGAATAGTCTACCAGATGAGATTAGTAATATTCAATGCTACATCAAAATTAGGAAACAAGTAAATGCTTTTTACTTTAAGCAGGATTTGACAGTGGGATACATTAAGTTATATTGTTTTGTCTTAATCTGCTGATTTAATGGTGGGTTTTTTTGTTTAGTTTATTTTATGCTATTATAATTTTGTAAATTATCTTCAATTTAATTTATTTTTTTGATTGTGTAATTATGTATGTGAATTGTTTCTCGCCAAGTACTTTGGATTGTGTGGGCTATCAATTGCGAAATAAATATAAACAAGTAAAAACATTTTTTAATATATTTGAAACAAAAAGCCTATGAGAGAAATCAGTTGAGCCACTAGATGACTAAGGGGCAAAGGGTCAGGGAGGACAAGGAAATAGTAGAAAAGCTAAATTATTCTCACAGGACAAGCAAGATGGTAGCACTGAGAGGAGAGGATCACCTTGCTGGTGGCTGAAAGGAATCAGTAAGTTTTTGCTTGGGACATTGTCTTTTTTAAAAGTATTGGGGCAAAGTTAACTATTTGGGAATATTATTTAGTGTGCTTGTGCTTTCAATAGTCAGTAAGGCAGTGAATAAACAAGTTAGACTGTTTGTATTTTTAAATAGTCAGTCAATAAGGCAGCTAGTAAGCAGTAGGTAGTGTGTTTATTTTTAAAAGTCTGCGGAACTGAGTGTTTTGCAGGCTTTTAAGAACTGAGTGTTTGTATTTAATACAAACTGAGTGTTTGTATTTTAAAAAAAACAAAACAAAACCCCACAAAAAAAAGCCCAACCCAAAAAGTAGCCAGAAGCTAGAAATAAGCTAGGAGATGTGTATACCCAAGTAAAAAGGTTGAAAAGTTCAGCTCAGTTACTCACCTTGGAAAAGGTGTTCAGGTAGTGTGATTGGGTTTGAATAGGTACCAACATTTGTTAATCAAGAGAGCAGTGAGTCACTCTGGCTGACTAACTGAAGTTAGACTGTTTGTATTTCCCAACCCTCCCACCCCTAGCTCAACCTTTAATTTATAGGCAGGTGACACTTTCACAAAAAAAACCAACAAAAAAAACAGCAACAAAAACTTTGAGAGTTTGATCAGACCCCGGTAGGCCACTACCAGACACATAGTGAATTCACTAATACATTTAAAGGACGTTAGACACATTCCTACTCCCATAGCAATCTAAAACTTAACTAGGAACTGATCAAAACTGAGATGAAGGCAGCAGTCCAGCAGCAAGAAGGGGGCTTCCCAATCTTTTGCATCGAGTGTCACATGTATGATTTTTTACCCACCGGTGAGAAGTTGTACATGTGCTTGCGATGCAAAGAGCTCCTGGCTCTCAGAGAACGAGTCCGATCTCTGGCGGCTAGAGTGGCAGACCTGGAGGAGCTGAGGCAGACAGAGAGGTATATAGATGACACCTTCAGGGACATAGTAGCCAAGTCCCAACTTCAGACTGGCAGCCCTGGTACTGCCTTGGAGGAAGAAGGTCTCATGATTGGAGAGCATCAACCGGGTGCAGCAGGAAAGGATCCTGTAGCAAGGACCTGCTCTCCAGGTGATGCAATGTCCTTTCGCACTGAGGATATCTCCCCAAGGCCTACTGCCCAGGAGGGAAGGGTTAGGTTGGCTGTCATAGTTTGTGATTCGATTATTAGGAATGTAGATTGCTGGGTGGCTGGTGGGCATGAGGATCGCCTGGTAACATGCCTCCCTGGTGCGAAGGTGGTGGACCTCACGCGTCACCTAGATAGGATTTTAGACAGTGCTGGGGAGGAGCTGGCTGTCGTGGTACATGTGGGCACCAGCGACCTAGGAAAATGTGGGAGGGAGGTTCTGGAAGCCAAATGTAGGCTCTTAGGTAGAAAGCTTAAATCCAGAACCTCCAGGGTAGCATTCTCTGAAATGCTCCCTGTTCCACGCGCAGGTCACCAGAGGCAGGCAGAGCTTCGGAATCTCAATGCGTGGATGAGACTATGGTGCAAGGAAGAGGGATTCAGCTTGGTTAGGAACTGGGGAACCTTTTGGGGAAGGGGGAGTCTCTTCCGAAGGGATGGGCTCCACCTTAACCAGGGTGGAACCAGACTGCTGGTGCTAACCTTTAAAAAGGAGATAGAGCAGCTTTTAAACTAGAACAAAGGGGAAAGCTGACAGTCCCTCAGCAGCACATGTTTCGGAGAGAGGTATCTTCAAAGGATACTAATGATGCATTAGAATTAGGGCATCCCAACAGTGAGGTTCCAATAATAAGAAAAGTAGTCCAAGTGCCTGTACTTAAAAACCCACCTGAGCTAAAAAATTCTAACTTATCCCTATCAATTAAAAAGCAGAATGAAAATACAAACAAAAAACAAACTTTGAAATGTTTGTATGATAATGCCAGAAGTCTAAGAAGTAGGATGGGAGAATTAGAATGTATAGCAATGAATGATGACATTGACTTAATTGGCATCTCAGAGAAATGGTGGAAGGAGGATAACCAACTGGACAGTGCTATACCGGGGTACAAATTATATCGCAATGACAGAGAGGAGCACCTGGGAGGCGGTGTGGTGCTTTATGTCCGGGATGACATAGAGTCCAACAGGATAAACATTCTGCATGAGAGTAAATGCAAAATTGAATCTTTATGGGTAGAAATCCCTTGTGTGTCGGGGAAGACTATAGTGATAGGAGTATACTACCGTCCACCTGGTCAAGATGGTGAGACGGACAGTGAAATGCTAAGAGAAATTAGGGAAGCTAACCAAATTGATAGTGCGGTAATAATGGGAGACTTCAATTACCCCAGTATTGACTGGGTAAATGTATCATCGTGACACGCTAGAGAGAGAACGTTCCTGCATGGAATACATGATAGCTTTATGGAGCAATTGGTTCAGGAACCGACGAGAGAGGGAGCAATTTTAGATCTAATTCTCAGTGGGGCAGAGGACTTGGTGAGAGAGGTGACGGTGGTGGGGCCGCTTGGCAATAGTGATCATAATATGATCAAATTTGAATTAATGACTGGAAGAGGAACAGTATGCAAATCCACGATTCTCGTGCTAAACTTTAAAAAGGGAAACTTTGATAAAATGAGAAAAATTGTTAGAAAAAAAACTGAAAGGAGCAGCTGCAAAAGTAAAAAATGTGCAAGAGGCGTGGTCATTGTTAAAAAAATACCATTCTAGAAGCACAGTCCAGATGTATTCCACACATTAAGAAAGGTGGAAAGAAGGCAAAACGATTACCGGCATGGTTAAAAGGGGAGGTGAAAGAAGCTATTTTAGCCAAAAGATCTTCATTCAAAAATTGGAAGAAGGATCCAACAGAAGAAAATAGGATAATGCATAAATGTTGGCAAGTTAAATGTAAGACATTGATAAGACAGGCTAAGAGAGAATTTGAAAAGAAGTTGGCCATAGAGGCAAAAACTCACAGTAAAATTTTTTTTTAAATATATCCGAAGCAGAAAGCCTGTGAGGGAGTCAGTTGGACTATTAGATGATCGAGGGGTTAAAGGGGCACTTAGAGAAGATAAGGCCATAACGGAAAGATTAAATGATTTCTTTGCTTCGGTTTTTACTGAAGAGGATGTTGGGGAGGTACCCGTACTGGAGAAGGTTTTCATGGGTAATGATTCAGATGGACTGAATCAAATCATGGTGAACCTAGAAGATGTGGTAGACTTGATTGACAAACTGAAGAGTAGTAAATCACCTGGAGCGGATAGTATTCACCCCAGAGTTCTGAAGGAACTAAAAAATGAAATTTCAGACCTATTAGTAAAAATTTGTAACCTATCATTAAAATCATCCATTTTACCTGAAGACGGGAGGATAGCAAATGTAACCCCAATATTTAAAAAGGGCTCCAGGGGCGATCCGGAAAACTACAGACCAGTTAGCCTGACTTCAGTTCCAGGAAAAATAGTGGAAAGTGTTCTAAACATCAAAATCACAGAACATATAGAAAGACATGGTTTAATGGAACAAAGTCAGCATGGCTTTACCCAAGGCAAGTCTTGCCTCACAAATCTGCTTCACTTTTTTTGAAGGCGTTAATAAACATGTGGACAAAGGTGAACCGGTAGTTCCCTGTACGTACCAGGATCATTCCAGACTGTGGGTTATGTTCCCTGTCCAGCAGATGGAGTTAGAACCAAAAATTCCCAGGGGAGGTCCTATATAGCCTCGCCTCCCTTGCCTCAATCCTCAGTATAGTTCTAACTCCAGCAGATTGAACAGGGGACACGGTGGTCCCCAGCACCTTTCTAGTTTTATTTTCTCTTTGAGGGATCAACTAAATAATATTAGATAAAGGTTTTCTTCTAAGGGATAGGTTCTGTAGTGTTCTGACAGGACCACTCCGTTCAAAGAGAGACACTGTTTTCCAGTCAGGAACTTGCTGACAGGCTGTGTTTTTTGCCTGTCACTTTATTTTTCTCTTTGTTTTTCCTCTTCCTTGCCTGGCTACAGTGTGGTAAGTGTTGTTTTTATTTTATTTACAGTCGTTGGGAGGAACAGGAATTTGTGAGGGGTGAAGTTGGTAGTGCCGACCGCTCCCCCCTAGCCCCGGAGTTTGTACTTTTCCTCTCCTCCCCTTCGGGGAGTGATTGGAGTCCCGCCCTGCAGCTCTGCGACGACACATTCCCCGGAGCTGCTTACCGTCGGGACGGCGCTTTCCCCAACGGTCTCTTGGGGACGGTGAGGGGTCCGGAGGCCGGATAGCTCTATTGCTTCGCCGCTTCAGTTGTTGCCGCGCGCCGCAGCCACCCCTCCCCCTCCCTCCCGCCGCGATGTAGAGATCGCCTAACGGCTCCGGAACTCGGCAAGGGGTTCAGCAGCCCTCGGAGGGATTTTCTTCGGCTTTTCCTGAGGGGGAGTATAGCTTACCTGGTGGGCAGCTTGGAGGAGAGTCGGACCGCGCCGGCAGGAAGCGGCATGCCCCGTTTCCCCTCAGCGCGGGAACGCGGCCATTTTGTTAGCTGACTCGGAGGCAGCTCTCTCTGAGGAGGACGTCAACGCTTCGCTCCAGGTTTCCTCTCACAGTATGGGGTTTCTGAGCGCAACGGACCATGGCAGGCAAGGGGACGACACCTCGGGGGGCCCTTCATCAGCACTTCCTGCTTTTTTGCCAGAATTCGTCGTTTTAATACACAAGGCATTTTTACAGAGCAGGGATCCGAATCTTGGAAATTGGGGTCCCCCTCCTCCCAAACTGACTTGCTTGACTCAGCTTTCGACGGCGGACCCTCCCTTAGGGAAGGCTTCTTTGCCCACAGGGGGTGCGGGGTCCGCTCAGCCCCCTCCCGTGGTCCCTACACCGCTGCAGCAACCGTCTGGGGATTCATGGCAGGACCCAGATGCGGATGATCCCTCCCTGGCGGCCCAGGTAGAGGGTGTCGACCCGAGGGTTCTCTGCATTTTTCAAGCAGCGGAGTTGGATGATCTCATTCCCCACATCTTGCAGGAAATGTACATCGACCCTCCTCCGGATCCTGTGGCTCAGGATCCGAAGATTAAGAAAGGGGACCCTCTGCTAGCGGGCTTGCGACCCCTAGCGAAAGCTTTTCCCACGCATCACAATATCTTGCAATTGATTTCAAGGGTGTGGGATACTGGCGATATCCGCGGTCACGAAGCATACCACCATCCCGGTCACGGGTGGGACGGCGTTGAAGGATGTCCAGGATCGCAAGCTCGAGGTGTACCTCAAGCGTATCTTCGAGGCCTCAGCGTTGGGGATGAGGGCTGCTATCTGCAGTTCCCTAGCACAGCGAGCAGCTCTGCGTTGGGTACAGCAGCTTCTCACATCCCAATCTTTGCCACTGGCAGAGACTATTCAGGCTGATAGACTTGAAGCGGTGGTTGCCTATGGAGCTGATACTTTTTATGATCTGTTAAGGGTTCTCGCTTGATCCATGGTGGCGGCGGTGTTCGCTCGCCGTCTTTTGTGCCTTCGCAACTGGGCGGCAGATGCTTCGTCCAAGACGCGCCTGAGTTCTCTTCCTTTCAAGGGCAGATGCCTGTTTGGGGAAGATTTGGATCAGATCATCAAATCTCTTAATGAGAATGCGGTGCACAAGCTACCAGAAGATCGTCCACGTTCTTCTAGATCTTTTTATTCCTCCAGGAACAGGTACCGGAATCAACGGAGGTCGCATCCTGCCAGACAGCAAACACCTCGAGCGCCTTCTACATGATCACACACCTGGAACCGGTCCTTTAGTGGACGCCGCCACGGTAAGGATACTCAAGGGGCAGGTGTCTCCTCAAAAGCTTCACAATGATGCCAGAGGGTCCCACGAGGGGATCCCCCACCTGGGGGGTCGCCTTACTCTCTTCTACAAAGAGTGGGTCCAAATTACGTCGGATCAATGGGTGCTGGACACACGAACCCCAAGACCATTTTCTGTTTTCTCCTTGCAGTTCCCGCCTCAAACAATTAGCAGTTCGACAGACTCTCGATCGTCTGCTACAGCTGGGGCGATAGTCCCGGTAGCGGCCTCCGAACTGGGAAGAGGACATTATTTTGTCTACTTTGTGGTTCCCAAAAAGGAGGGCACGTTTCGACCTATCCTGGATCTCAAGTCGGTCAACAAGTGTCTCAGAGTTCCTCGTTTTCATATGGAAACGCTCCGGTCAGTGTTAGCAGCTGTGCATCCGGGAGAATTCTTGGCCTCGTTGGACCTTACAGAAGCATACCTTCACATCCCGATCCATCACCATCATCAGTGCTTCAAGATTTTGGGACAACATTTTCAGTTTCGTGCTCTCCCCTTTGGCCTGGCGACGGCTCCGCGAGTCTTCACCAAGATCATGGTGGTGGTAGCGGCGGTGCTCCGCAGGGAGGGTATCCTAGTACATCCCTATCTACACGACTATCTCATTCGAGTGAAGTTGAGGGCGCTGGGCTACCGTGCTGTCGACAGAGTGGTACAGCTTCTTCAATCTCTGGGATGGATCGTCAATTTCTCAAAGAGCAAACTGATACCGTCCCAATCGCTGGATTTTTCTGGGAGCACACTTCGACACCAACCAGGCCAAGGTGTTTCTGCACCCGGACAGAGCTTGGGCTCTACGCGCTCAAGTAACCGGTTTTATGGCTCTCGTGACGCCCACGGCATGGGACTATCTTCAGGTACTGGGAACCATGGCTTCAACCATCGATTTGGTACCGTGGGCCTTCGCTCATCTCCGACCTCTCCAGAGGTCCCTACTTTCGCGATGGAACCCGGTGTCGAGAGATTTTCAGGCAGTGCTGTAGACTGCTCAAGAGTGTTGTCTTGAGCAGTCTACAGTGGTGGCTGGACCCTCAACGATTAGCTCAGGGAGTGTCTCTGCAGAACCCGAATTGGGTGGTCGTCACCACGGATGCCAGCCTCACCGGCTGGGAGCGGTTTCTCAAGACAGGTCTCTCCAAGGCCGATGGACGGTAGATCAGTCCACTTTACCCATCAATCGGCTGGAGACAGGGCAGTCCTTCTAGCGCTGCAGGGGTTCTACCCACTGGTACGCAGTCGAGCGGTTCGGATTCTCTTGGACAATGCGACCACTGTGGTGTATATCAATCGCCAAGGGGACACCAGAAGCCATCTAGTCTCCTTGGAGACCGACGACTTGATGGTGTGGGCGGAGCTACACTTGCAGCGTCTAGCGGCTTCGCACATAGCGGGCATGGACAACATGCAGGCAGATTTTCTCAGCCGGCAACACCTGAATCCAGGAGAGTGGGAACTCTCAGAAGACGCAATGCAGAGGATAATACAGCGTTGGGGGATACCCCATGTGGATCTAATGGCGACAAATGCAAAGGCCGCCCGTTTCTTCAGCCGCAGGCGAGAGCACGGCGCAGAAGGAGTCGACGCACTAGTTCCTCCCTGGCCTCGACAGTGTCTTCTGTATGTCTTTCCTCCGTGGCCTCTAGTGGGCAAGGTCATCTGACGGATAGAGACGTATCAAGGTCCGGTGATCCTAGCTGCGCCAGAGTGGCCTCGACGTCCATGGTTTGCAGATCTTCTCAATCTGGCAGTGGAAGGCCCACTTCGACTCAGTCACCTAAGACGTCTCCTTCGCCAAGGGCCAATATTTTTCAGAAGGCAGATCGCTTTTGTCTTGCGGCCTGGCTTTTGAGAGGCGCCAATTAAGAAGGCGCGGATATCCAGAGTCTGTCATCTCGACACTCCTGAAAGCTAGGAAGACTTCCACGTCCGTTACCTATGTCAGAGTATGGAAGGTTTTTGAGGAATGGTGTGAGTCAAAGACGATTCTGCCAACACAGGCCTCAGTAGTGCATGTGCTTTCCTTCCTACAGGCGGGTCTGGATTTGGGCCTGGCCTATAATTCTCTTCGTGTTCAGGTAGCGGCTTTGGGAGCTTTCCTACGGAGTAATGACAGGGAGCTCCTGGCTTCACATCCGGATATTCTACATTTTCTAAAGGGGGTAAAACACTTGAAACCTCCCATTAGACCGCCTTGTCCTACATGGAATCTCAATTTGGTACTCCGGGCTCTATGTGCACCGCCTTTTGAGCCTCTGAGTTCGGCCACACTCAAGGATGTCACCCTTAAGACCATTTTCCTGGTGGCGATCAGCTCAGCACGTCGGATCTCTGAACTACAAGCTCTATCATGTCTGGAGCCATACCTTCGTTTCACGCCAGGGGGAGTATCCCTGCGGACAGTTCCATCTTTTCTGCCGAAGGTGGTCTCGACTTTCCATCTCAACCAATCGATAGAGCTTCCGTCATTTGTATCTTCTGACCTGCGTCGGTTGGATGTCCGACGTTCTTTGATACATTATTTGGAGGTCACTAATGAATTTCGACTCTCCGATCATTTGTTTTGTCCTTTGGTCGGGACCCAGGAAGGGTTGCATGGCATCCAAACAATCAATTGCTCGCTGGCTGAAAGGAGCGATTATAGCCGCATACATCGGAGTGGGTAAGTCTCCACCTTTAGCTGTTAAGGCGCATTCTCTACGCGCTCAAGCAACGTTGTGGGCGGAAAGTTCTGCAGTTTCTTCTCAAGAAATTTGTAGGGCGGCCACATGGAAGTCTCTCCACACTTTCGCAAGACATTATCGTCTAGACATTCGCGCGCCGTCTCACGGTCAGCTTGGAGACAGGGTCATACGGGCAGGGCTGTCTGCGACCCACCCATGATGGGGAAGCTTTGGTACATCCCACCGTCTGGAATGATCCTGGTACGTACAGGGAAAAGAAAATTATTCCTTACCTGCTAATTTTCATTCCTGTAGTACCATGGATCATTCCAAACCCCTCCCTGGTTTTGGGGGTTCTTTGTGGGCCATCCCTGCTTTCCTGTCTTCACAATATTTTCACTCTGTATCTCTAGTTATTGCGAGCTGTCTTTGAACACAGTGCTGTTTGCAAGTTCTCAGTTACAGTTTTTTGAGTACAAGTTACTTGCTGTCACAGCTGTTTTTTTCTCTATATTTTTGAGATTAATTGATCCCTCTGGTTCTGTCTCTTCTCGTCTTGGCTTTGCTAGTCCAGTTAATGAGGATTGAGGCAAGGGAGGCGTGGCTATATAGGTCCTCCCCTGGGAATTTTTGGTTCTAACTCCCATCTGCTGGACAGGGAACATAACCCACCATCTGGAATGATCCATGGTACTACAGGAACGAAAATTAGCAGGTAAGGAATAATTTTCTTATGTACTATACTTGGATTTTCAGAAGGCGTTTGACAAAGTTCCTCATGAAAGGCTTCTAGGAAAAGTAAAAAGTCATGGGATAGGTGGCGATGTCCTTTCGTGGATTGTATACTGGCTAAAAGACAGGAAACAGAGAGTAGGATTAAATGGACAATTTTCTCAGTGGAAGGGAGTGGGCAGTGGAGTGCCTCAGGGATCTGTATTGGGACCCTTACTTTTCAATATATTTATAAATGATCTGGAAAGAAATACGACGAGTGAGATAATCAAATTTGCAGATGATACAAAATTGTTCAGAGTAGTTAAATCACAAGCAGATTGTGATAAATTGCAGGAAGACCTTGTGAGACTGGAAAATTGGGCATCAAAATGGCAGATGAAATTTAATGTGGATAAGTGCAAGGTGATGCATATAGGGAAAAATAACCCATGCTATAGTTACACAATGTTAATTTCCATATTAGGTGCTACAACCCAAGAAAGAGATCTAGGTGTCATTGTGGATAACACATTGAAATCATCGGTTCAGTGTGCTGCGGCAGTCAAAAAAGCAAACAGAATGTTGGGAATTATTAGAAAGGGAATGGTGAATAAAACAGAAAATGTCATAATGCCTCTGTATCGCTCCAATGGTGAAGACCGCACCTTGAATACTGTGTACAATTCTGGTCGCCGCATCTCAAAAAAGATATAATTGCGATGGAGAAGGTACAGAGAAGGACTACCAAAATGATAAGGGGAATGGAACAGCTCCCGTCTGAGCTGGTGCCATCGACCTCTCGCCAGCAGCGGGACACCGGTATCGACTATTCCAAAGGTGTCGACCTCTTCCTCATCACCTCAGGAGAAGGACTGAGGAGAACATCGTGAAAAGCTTCGACACAGTCATCGGAAGGCTCAGTCCGCTGATCCAGGCAAGCCCTCGGCATTGATAGAGCCACCGACAAAGAAATCCCATCCTGAGAAGGCACCATCCTCCTCTGCGACTGGGTCACCGAGGCGTTCCCCACCTTCATTAGTGCCGGGAGCTGCGATTCCACTTTCACCGGTGGACCCTCCGGCTACGCCAATGTTGCCTCCTACTCCGGAGCCAGGGTTCCACGCCTCAGGCTTCCACGAGGAATTGGATCGGATGATCCAAGAGGCCATCGGTAAGGCACTGCAGGGCTTTCAACCTCCATCAGTGCCGATGCCAGCCCCAGCCACCAACCCGATTCCCACGGCACTCGCACCGCTGCTCGGCAGGCTGGATGTATTGATTGGTGCTCTTCCGCTGCTGGAACCGAGGACACCGGTATGTCCACAGCCTTTCACGCCGATACCTCTGTCATTGGAGGAGAAAGAAACACCGATATCCATACTGTCGTCTGGGATCTTGCCACCGACTCATCTATCGTCGCTGGTTCCATCGGTGCCTGTGCCTCCATCAGTATTGCCGTCGGTGCCTATGCTTGATCCATCGGGATAGCACCATTACTCCCCTCTGGAGATCCTATCAGAGCTGGTATTCAACCTTACGATCCTTGGACCGATGATTCTTCCCAGGATACTGATGACTTACCTTCAGAGCCATCTCCACCTGAGGAGAGAAGACGTTCTCCTCCAGAGGACCTGTCCTTTATTAATTTTATTAAACAAATGTCTGAGGCAATTCCATTTCAGCTCCAGACAGAAGAGGATTCAAGGCACAAGATGCTGGAAGTACTCCAGTTTCTTGATGCCCCAAAGGAAATCGTCTATTCCTATTCATGAAATCCTAATTGACCTGCTGAAAAGGAATTGGGAGCACCCATGCTCGGCCTGTCAACCTAAAGACAGATGTCACCTATTTTGTCTAGATAGCCCCTGGGTTTCAAAGAACATAGTTGAATCACCATTCTGTGGTTGTGGAGTCAGCCCAGAAGAAGGCACGATGCTCTAAACCTCATTCCTCCATACCTCCAGAGAAGGAACAGAGGTCCCTGGATGCTTTTGGCAGGCTTCTCTTCCATGGCTCAATGCTTATTTTTCGTAATGCTTCCTACCAGTTATACATGACCCAGTATAACAGAGACCTGTTCAAGAAGATCCAAGATTTCGCTGACTCTTTACTAGAACAATTCCGGGATCCACTTAATGCTCTGGCTCAGAAAGGCCTAGATGCTGGCAAGCATGAGGTCTGCACTGCCTATGATATTTTTGACACTGCTTCCAGAGTGTCTGCAGCGGGGATTAGTGCAAGAAGGTGGGCCTGGCTGAAGTCCTCAGACCTAAGACCAGAGGTGCAGGACTGGTTAGCAGACCTACCCTGTGCTGGAGACAATCTCTTCGGGGACAAAATCCAGGAAACAGTGGCACAGCTAAAGGACCACCATGAAACACTGCGCCAGCTTTTTTCAGTACCTTCTGATTTCCCGTCCTCTTCTAAGAGGACATTCCGAAGGGACTCTAAGCGACCTTCTTTCAAGCCACAGAGATGATATCCTCCTGCAGCTCGAAGACCCAGCCAGCCTCTCAACCGGGCCCAGCTGCTGGATTTTGACTCCTCACTGGAGAGGATACCGTTCATACCAGTCTGAGGTCAACTGTGCCATTTTACCAACATATGGTACATGATCACTTCAGACCAGTGGGTACTTGCTGTATTGACCCAGGGCTACCACCTCAACTTCCTGTCAGTACCAGCAGACTCCCCACCTCGACCAACGTGTGCTTCATCTGACCACTCCTGGAAGAGGAGGTATCAACCCTTCTGAGATTCCGGGCAGTAGAACCAGTGCCGCTCTCTCAGCAGGTATTTCCTCATCCCAAAAAAGTCAGGCGGCATTCGTCCAATACTGGACCTGCGTGCCTTAAACAAATATCTTCAGAGGGAAAAGTTCAGGATGATAACCTTGGGTTCTCTACTGCCTCTTCTACAAAGAGGAGATTGGCTTTGCTCTCTAGATCTACAAGACGCGTATACACACATCTCGATCATGCCGTCCCATCGCAAATTCCTTCGTTTCCTGGTCGGCCCCCGGCATTTTCAGTACCGGGTACTGCCATTCAGCCTATTATCCATGCCTTGAGTCTTCACCAAGTGCCTCGTAGTGGTCGCGGCCTACTTGAGATATCAGGGCATCCATGTCTACCCTTTTTTCGATGATTGGCTGATAAGGGCCCCGACTCAGAGGGATGCATTAGCCTGCTTACGTCTAACAATCCATACGTTGCTGTTTCTTGGTTTTCTGATCAACTACCCCAAGTCCAGCCTAGTTCCATCTCAGGCCCTATCCTTCATAGGAGCCGACCTGGACACCATGCAGGCAAAAGCATTCCTCCCTAAGGATCGAGCTCGTACTCTATTATCCCTCGCACAATGCCTCCAGAATCAGTTTATTCAACAGCTCGTTAATTTCTCATTTTACTGGGTCACATGGCGTCCGCTGTGTATGTCACTCCAATGACACGCCTCACCATGAGAGTCATGCAGTGTACTCTAAAGTCCCAGTGGACTCAGGCTTACCAGCCAATGTCCAGCATTGTCCACGTTACCAAGCAGCGCCGCCTATCGCTGGCCTGATGGGTTCAGCTCTCTCCAACCTCCTTCAAGGTCTTCCCTTTCAGGTCCCAGAGCCTCAAATTGTCCTAATGACAGACTCCTCCAATCTAGGTTGGGGTGCTCATGTCAACGACAGACAGACTCAGGGTCCCTAGTCTCCAGAGGAAGTCAAATATCAGATAAATTTCTTGGAACTTCGAGCGATCAGATATGCCCTCAGAGTCTTTTAGGATTGCTTCTCAAACAAGACCATCCTGATTCAAACCGACAACCAGGTAGTGATGTGGTACATCAACAAGCAAGGGGGAACAGGCTCCTACCTTCTTTGTCAGGAAGCTGCACAGATATGGCCGTGGGCTCTTTCCCACTCAATGTACCTCAGAGTGACCTACTTCGAGGGCGTGGACAGCTTGAGCCGGACCTTCCATCCGCATGAATGGTCTCTCAATCCTGCGGTAGCAGACACAATCTTCCAATGTTGGGGGTATCCACATATAGACCTCTTTGCGTCCTTCCACAACTGCAAAGTAGACAACTTCTGCTCGCTCACTCGCAGCCGCCACTCACAGCCGAGGAACGCTTTCACCCTCTCATGGTCCAGCAGTCTCCTCTATGCGTATCCCCCACTTCCACTCATATCAAAGACTCTCATGAAGTTACAAAGAGACAAAGGCTTAATGATTCCAACTCCCTTAGTATCCTAAACTTAACTAGGAATTCAATAAAACTAAGATGAAGGCAGCAGTCCAGCAGCAAGAGGGGGGCATTCCAGTCTTTTGCTTTGAGTGTCACATGTATGATTTTTTACCCCTCCTGTGAGAGATTGTATGTGTGCACTTGGTGCAAAGAGCTCCTGGTTCTCAGAGAACAAGTCCGATCTCTGGAGGCTAGAGTAGCAGATTTGGAGGAGCTGAAGCAGACAGAGAGGTACATTGATGAGACCTTCAGGGGCATAGTAGCCAAGTCCCAAATCCAGTCTGGCATCCCCAATGCTGCCTTGGATCAGAAAGGTCTCCCAGTAGGAGAACAACATCCTGGTGTAGCAGGAAGTGATCCTGTAGCAAGGACCTGCTCTCCAGGTGATGTATTGTCCTCTCGCACTGAGGACAAGTCTCCCAGGGCTACTGCCCAGGAGAGGGAAGGGTTAGGCCGGCCATCATAGTTGGTGATTCGATTATTAGGGTGGCTGGTGGATGTGAGGACTGCCTGGTAACTTGCCTGCCTGGTGCGAAGGTGGCAGACCTCACGTGTCACCTAGATAGGATTATAGACAGTGCTAGGGAGGAGCCGGCTGTCATGGTACATGTGGGCCCCAACGACAAAGGAAAATGTGGGAGAGAGGCTCTGGAAGCCAAATTTAGGATTTTGGGTAGGAAGCTGAAATCCAGAACCTCCAGGGTGGCATTCTCTGAAATGCTTCCTGTTCCCCAGAGGCAGGTAGAGCTCCAGAGTTTCAATGCGTGGATGAGACGATGGTGCAGGGAAGAGGGATTCAGCTTTATTAGGAACTGGGGAAACTTTTGGGGAAAGGGGAGACTTTTCCGAAAGGATGGGCTCCACCTTAACCAGAGTGGAACCAAGCTGCTGGCACTAACTTTGAAAAAGGAGATAGAGCAGCTTTTAAACTAGATCAAGGGGGAAAGCCGACAGTCACTCAGCAGTGCATGGTTCGGAGAAATGTATCCTTGAAGAATACTAATGAAACAGGAGAGTTAGGGCATCCCAACAGAGAGGTTCCATTAAAAGCAAACATAGTCGATATGCCTATATGTAAAAAATCACCGAAGCTAATGATTTCTGAATTGTCCCAAACAACTGAAAAGCAAGTTGTTAATACAAACAAAAAACACACTTTGAAATGTCTGTATGCCAATGCCAGAAGTCTAAGAAATAAGATGGGAGAGTTAGTGTATAGCAGCAAATGATGAGATTGACATAATTGGCATCACAAAGACTTGGTGGAAGGAGGATAACCAATGGGACAGTGCTATATCAGGGTACAAATTATATCGCAATGATAGGGAGGATCAAGTTGGTGGGGGTGTGGCACTTTATGTCTGGGAGTGTATAGAGTCCAATAGGATAAAGATCATACAAAAGACTAAATGCTCAGTTGAATCTATATGGGTAGAAATCCCATGTATATTGGGTAAGAGTATAATGATAGGAGTATACTACCGTCCACCTGGACAAAATGGTCAGACAGATGATGAAATGCTCAGAGAAATCAGGGAAGCTAACCAATTTGGCAGTGCAATAATAATGGGAGATTTCAATTACCCCAATATTGACTGGGGTAAATGTAAGATCAGGACTTGCTAGAGACATAAAGTTCCTGGATGTAATAAATGACTGCTTCATGGAGCAATTGGTTCAGGAACCAACAAGAGAGGGAGCTATTTTAGATTTAATTCTTAGTGGAACACAGGATGTGGTGGGGCCACTTGGCAACAGTGATCATAACATGATCAAATTTAAACTAATAACTGGGACAATATGTAAATCTGCAGCTCTAACGCTAAACTTTCAAAAGGGAAACTTTGATAAAATGAGGAAAAAAGTTAGAAAAAAACTGAAAGGTGCAGCTGCAAAGGTTAAAAGTGTTCAACAGGCATGGACATTGTTTAAAAATACAATCCTAGAGGCGCAGTCCATATGTATTCCACACATTAAGAAAGGTGGAAGGAAGGCAAAACGATTACCATCATGGTTAAAAGGTGAGGTGAAAGAGGCTATTTTAGCCAAAAAAAATCCTTCAAAAATTGGAAGAAGGATCCATCTGAAGAAAATAGGATAAAGCATAAGCATTGTCAAGTTAAGTGTAAAACATTGATAAGACAGGTGAAGAGATAATTTGAAATGAAGTTGGCCAAAGAGGCAAAAACTCATAATAAATTTTTTTTAAAATATATCCGAAGCAAGAAACCTGTGAGGGGGTCAGTTGGACCATTAGATGACCAAGGGGTTAAAGGGGCTCTTAGGGAAGATAAGGCCATTGCAGAAAGACTAAACAAATTCTTTGCTTCCGTGTTTACTAATGAGGATGTTGGGGAGATACCAGTTCCGGAGATGGTTTTCAGGGATGATGAATCAGACGAACTGAACGAAATCACTGTGAACCTGGAAGATGTAGTAGGCCAGATTGAAAAACTAAAGAGTAGCAAATCACCTGGACCGGATGGTATGCATTCTAGGGTACTGAAGGAATTAAAAAATGAAATTTCTGATCTATTAGTTAAAATTTGTAACTATCATTAAAATCATCCATTGTACCTGAAGACTGGAGGGTGGCCAATGTAACCCTAATATTTAAAAAAGGATCTAGGGGTGATTCGGGTAAATATAGACCAGTTTCCTGACTTCAGTGCCGGGAAAATAGTGGAAAATATTCTCAAGATCAAAATCGTAGAGCATATAGAAAGACATGGTTTAATGGAACACAGTCAACATGGATTTACCCAAGGAAAGTCTTGCCTAACAAATCTGCTTCATTTTTTTGAAGGGGTTAATAAACATGTGGATAAAGGTGAACTGGTAGATGTAGTGTATTTGGATTTTTAGAAGGTGTTTGACAAAGTCCCTCATGAGAGGCTTCTAAGAAAACTAAAAAATCATGGGATACTTGTCGATGTCCTTTCGTGGATTACAAACTGGTTAAAAGACAGGAAACAAAGGTGACCATGTGACCTGATAAGCGGGTAGGCTGCAGCCTGTCCGCGCTCCTGGCTCCCCCGCCAAAAAAAGGCTTTTTCCCTGCACCTATTTTAAAAATCGTGGCGGCTCCAGCTGAATCGGGGACCCTGCAAACAAAGATCGACGTTTTTTTCTCCAGCAGAGAAGTCGGGATGGCGGCCAAGCCGCAAAGAAAAGAAAAAATCACAGCCCTGCAACCTGAAAACAAAATACTTTATTGCACTGTTCTCCGTACTGCTCACTCTCAATGTGGTGAATTTGTATGGTTTCTATACATGGAAAGTTTATGGTTGTTCTTGTTAAAATTGCAAAATGAGAAATGAACATGTTAAAAAAAAAAAAGATAGGGAACAGAGAGTAGGATTAAATGGTCAATTTTCTCAGTGGAAAAGGGTAAACAGTGGAGTGCCTCAGGGATCTGTACTTGGACTGGTGCTTTTCAATATATATATATAAATGATCTGGAAAGGAATACGATGAGTGAGGTTATCAAATTTGCGGATGATACAATATTATTCAGATTAGTTAAATCACAAGCGGATTGTGATACATTACAGGAGAACCTTGCAAGACTGGAAGATTGGGCATCCAAATGGCAGATGAAATTTAATATGGACAAGTGCAAGGTGTTGCATATAGGGAAAAATATCCCTTGCTGTAGTTACACGATGTTAGGTTCCATATTAGGAGCTACCTCCCAGGAAAAAGATCTAGGCATCATAGTGGATAATACTTTAAAATCGTCGGCTCAATGTGCTGCAGCAGTCAAAAAAGCAAACAATGATAGGAATTATTAAGAAGGGAATGGTTAATAAAACGGAAAATGTCATAATGCCTCTATAGCGCTCCATGGTGAGACCGCACCTGGAATACTGTATACAATTCTGGTTGCTGCATCTCAAAAAAGATATAGTTGCGATGGAGAAGGTACAGAGAAGGGCAACCAAAATGATAAAAGGGATGGAACAGCTCCCCTATGAGGAAAGGCTGAAGAGGTTAGGGCTGTTCAGCTTGGAGAAGAGACAGCTGAGGGGGGATAGAGGTATTTAAGATCATGAGGTCTTGAACGAGCAGATATGAATCGGTTATTTACACTTTCAAATAATAGAAGGGCTAGGGGGCATTCCATGAAGTTAGCAAGTAGCACATTTAAGACTAATCGGAGAAAATTCTTTTTCACTCAACGCACAATAAAGTTCTGGAATTTGTTGCCAGAGGATGTGGTTAGTGCAGCAAGTGTAGCTGTGTTCAAAAAAGGTTTGGATAAGTTCTTAGAGAAGTCTATTAACGGCTATTAATCAAGTTTACTTAGGGAATAGCCACTGCTAATAATTGCATCAGTAACATGGGATCTTCTTAGTGTTTGGATAATTGCCAGGTTCTTGTGGCCTGGTTTGGCCTCTGTTGGAAACAGGATGCTAGGCTTGAGGGACCCTTGGTCTGACCCAGCATGGTAATTTCTTATGTTCTTATGTTCCTTGTCGAGGGACACAGAGGCTGGGAATTCGTTGTATTTCCGGGATGGCTTTGTTTTCCCTGGGTGCCTGTGGTGCATGTGGGTGCCTGTACGAACAACCATGGGGTGCCCCCATGGTTGTTCGTACAGGCCTACCCACATGCTCCCCCCTCCCAATGAGGAAGACCCTTCACCACGATATCCTACAACTCGATATCGTTAAGCCAACCCTCATTTCTGATTCTCTCCCCCCTAAGCGTTTTCTGCTACCCTTATAACCCCCTTCACACCCCCGTATAGCTCATGAATCCCCTTCTCTCTTACCTCTATAAGCCCTCATTTCTGCCCTCCCTCACCCCTTCTCTCTCGTCCACCCCCCTCTTCTCCATATTTGTTCTCCCCCACCCTCCATTTGAATCTCTAAATTACTCTACTCTCCCACTGCTGTTTTCTTACCATCTACCTACAATGTGTTATAGTTTTAAAGTTATTGTATTGATAATATCATGACCCCTCCAGCTTAAGTGTTCTCCTTAGGATATTCTCTTAAATATAGTTCCCTCAGTAACTCCGATACTCCCTACCCGCACACACATATATATCTCTTGTATTTTTATTGTACAGTTCTATTTATTACAATTATATCTCCTGTATTTTGTTTCCACATTGTTATACTGTTCTTTGTAAAGGGCTCCGCCCTTAAGTTTTTAGTTGTATGTAAACCGATACGATGTGCAAACGGCTATCGGTATATAAGAAACCTCAAATAAATAAATACCTTTTGTATAGATCCATAATGCAACTGCATCTCAAGTATCATGTACAGTTCTGTTCACCCCATCTCAAGAAAAACATCATAGACATAGTAAAGGTACATAGAAAAATGACATGATAAAGAGGGTAGAAAAACTCCCTTAGGGAGTAAGGTCAAACAGATTAGGACTTGGAAAAGAGATGACTTGAGATATGATAAAAATGTTTTAAATCATGAGTGGGATGGAACAGGTAAATAGGGAAAGATTGTTTACCCTTTCAGACAACACTAGGAGTAGGGGACAATTCATGAAATTAGCAACCAGTAGATTTAAAACATTGTAAGAAGTGTTTTTTTCACTTGGTGCACAATCAAGTTATGGAATCTGTTGCCAGAGGATGTGGTAAAAGCAGCTAACAGTGGGGTTCAAAAGAGGATTGGGCAAGTTCCTGAAGGAAAAGTCCATAAATAGTTATTAGCTAGGTAGACTTGGGAAAGCCAGCGCTTACCCCTGGGAGTGTGATGCAAGAAATAGTTCAACTATTATGGATCTGACAGATGACCTGGTCTTGTGACCCAGACTGGCCACTGTCGGAGACAGAATGCTGGGCTTGATGGATTTTTGGTCTGATCTAGCATAGTATTTCTCATTATAAAAATGCCTCAAAACAGTGCAGTTTTAAAGAGCTTTGTAATATTAATTTAAGCAATCTTATATTCTCTAACTTCCACGTCCAGTGTGGGTTACAAAACAAGATTGGGAAAAACCCTTTAGAAACTTTGGCTCATATTTCTGCTTAACCAAATTTTATGAAGGCTGATTATTGCAGTATAAAATAGGTCAACATTCAGTTGTAAAATAAAACATATGAAGACATAGCAAATTAATGAAATGCATTAAGAATTTTATAGTAAGACAATAATAAATCTAGTTTTTAAATATGTAAAAGATTTTTTCTATAAGAAGGTAAGCACAGGTATAGTTCAAGCGACTGTCTATACTTTTACCTAGTGTTTCAGATTTGCTAAGGAATTTGGGAAAAGTCTGTGCGATGGTATCTGTGTACAAAGGGACCTTCTGTCTTTAAATCCATGAATAGTTTGCTGACCAATTACATCACTTCTTTTCTTACACATTTTATATGTGTTTATAAATATTTTTGTTAAATGTCTTAGCTGCTGAGGATGACTTTTGAGATGTGTTGCTTCTATCAAATCTTTTTGTGTGCGTTTACAGTGTTTTGTTTGAAACGAATATGAATGTTTTTAAACCACTTGCATGCAATAGTCAAATCTGTTTCTAATTATAAGACATGTTGGGTCAGACTTCATCAGTATTTTGCCAGTAGACCTAAAATGAGGAAAAATCCTTAGTCAAGGGTTTGGAAAATCCCATGTGCATATGCTGGTTTCTGCTATACACTGCCAATGTGTTGGAATCTCTGCTCCTTACCACTGTAGAATTTGATTGCTAACATTTCTGCTTGTGCTAATCTCAAAGTTGTTTTACTTTGTAAAACAATGATACAAAATTAAACTATAACACATCTGAGCAGCAATATCACTTTCTTGTAGCAAACTTTTTTAAAAATTGCCACAAAATAGGAGAAGACCGCATAATGCAATGAAGCAAAAATTCTCCAGGTACTGGATTTTTATAGACCGATTGGATTTTTAAAAAATCAGAATTAACTGAGAGCCAAGAAAGTGGCTGGTATGATCTAGATCTCTCCTCCTGTTTTTGTCATGTTTTGAATCAATGCTTGAGTGCTGCTTCTAAAGTACTTGTTGATTGAGTATGGCAAAAAGAGGGAGACTGAGGGGTCTGCCTGGCAATCTTTCAGCTCTGAGGAGCTTACAATCTATTTTTCTGAAATGGCTACCTTACAGTGCTGGCACCATTGAAATCAGCAGATGTGATCTCAGATTATTGGAGACTATTTAGCAGCCGACAATATAAATGGACCCAAAGAGCCAAGCTTTAGCTTGTATAAATTATACAGTAGGGGGGTAATTTTCAAAAGGAGTTACATGCGTAAATGTAGCTACTATTGTAGCAATTTTCAAAAGCCATTTACTCAAGTAAAGTGCACTTATGTGAGTAAATCCTATAGACAAGTCAATGGCATATATTTTAGCAATTTTCAAAAACCCACTTACTCAAGTAAAGTGAATTTACTCCAGTAAACCTGGTTTTTACTCGAGTAAATGCTTTTTAAAATCAGGCCCTAGATGATCAGATTTTTTTTTCTTTTTTTTTTTTTCTAATCATAGAAATGTAATGCATATTTCCAGAGACATTTACCAATGCAAGTTTGCTTTAAAAAAAAAAAAAAAAAGGGTTGTAATTATAAATGTCTCTTCCGGATTCCATATACAAAGCCTTATTAAGATGGTTTATCTGAGCTATTCTGTATATACAGGATGAACTTGCATTACTAAAAGAGCAACGGGAAGAGAAAGAAAGAGAGGTAAAGAGACTGCAAGCAAAGCTGCTCTATAAGGGCCCAGAAGAAGAAGAGGGAGAAGTAATTGAAAAAGGTGAGACAGCAGAGCCCAATATCTTTGTATCTTGTCTTTCTGAAGGTGCCATTCTGGTTTGTTGTATAGTTTACTGTGTTTAACAGACACTGAATGCCTGTCTTACTCCTTTTGGCATGTTTTGTAATCATTGTAAGGCAACCTGCTAAGATAGATCCATTCTAGCAGAAGGAGGCAGGGAAATGTCTGCTGCAGCACTTAAACAAAGTAGCAGATGTTCCTGGCAACTAAAGTGATTTTTAAACGTGATAATTGGAGCAGATTTTATGGTACAGTTTTTAATAATGGCACTGAACTTAATACCTGTAAATACTTTAATAGCATTTAATGTATATTGATTCACATAGTTGTATGCAAGTACAATGCATTTTATTAAAGATGCCTTCTAGTTGTGAAAAGACCCTGAAAAAGCAAGGTCTTCAGATTGTCACAGTGACTACTGCTCAGTGCTTAACTACTAGTTGATACCTTCTCAGTTCACTGGTTAATATTCACTGATTTTTGAAAAAAGAATATGAAGTTCAGTGCACATTTTTCCCAAATTTACATGTCATTTGTCTGTAGAATATGTCTATTAATGTTTGATGACATATTAACCTCAACTGGATTAACCCCCCCCCTCCTACCCCGTACCTCCAAGAGACCCACCCGCCCAGCACTCCAAGGAACACTCCATGCCCAATCCATCAAACCTTTTAAACTCTCCTCCACCATGAACAGAGCTTTTTTCCCTTGCCGGCCCAACTATATGGAACTCACTTGCCACATGATATTCGCATTGAGACCCATACCCACCCCGCCTTCAAAAAGAAACTTAAAACCTGGCTCTTCCAGCAAGCCTACTCCATCTCACCCCCTATCACATAATTTCCCCCTACAAATGTTTTTCTGATGTTTTTCTGATATCCTGGTATGAACGCCTTTTTGCCTGCTGATTTGGTACTGTGCACTAACTTGTATATAGTTTCTGTTATAGTTCAATCCCATAGCATATCCCCATAGCATTTACTCATTGATGTTTGTATTTCTTGTAAGGGCTCCTCCCAAATATTATTTATATGTTGCCTAGTTTACTATGTTATCTGTTATTTGTAAGGGCTCCGCCCAATGGTTTTTTGTTCACTGTAAACCGATGCGATGTGCGAACGGTCATCGGTATAAAAGAAACGTTAAATAAATAAGAAAATATATTTTCTAGCTAGTTATACACATTCTTTCTGGCACAAGTGAATTTCAGGCCTTCAGACTCACAAAAATGAATTGCTTCTGATATTGTGTAGTGCTAATGCTGTGCAGCTTCTAAAGGAAAAATAACTTTCACATTAACAGATATTTTATCTGTGATTCTGTGCTTACTGCACATCAGGAAATCTTGGACATTCCCTGCAGTTACTCAATCCTTCCTGCCATGGGACCACCCCCCAAAAAAGTTACTGTTTGCAGCCATCACTAGTATGCAAAATCTTGGAAATAAAAATATTACCTGCAGGTTTGTGTCTGAATGCCAGTAACATGCTGCTTATCAACTCCCTGGAACTGGCTCATATTGTGTGGGAGCTTTTGATTGAGAATTGTATTGGCTGTTCCCAAGATTTCTTTTCCTGATTCTAAACTGTGTTCCATTTTCGCTGTAAAGTGATTGAGCTATTTAACACACTTAATTTCAACCAATAAAGTGAATAAATAGCAGCAAGCTCAAAAGTTCCTTATTTTTCTCTGAGGCCAAGCTGGATGACAGTTCTTACAAGTGGGTGATATCCTCTGATGGAACCTGGCCCAGAACCTTTATGTCAAAGTTTCTAGAAATTTATTACCCTTCTGGGTATATGTGGCATGCTGTGATGCCACATGTAAACTCTTGTACCCCTTCAGTCACATCTTTTCCATGGAGCCCACAGGTCCTGGTTCTTCACTTGTCTGCTTACTTTGGAATTCTTTTTGTCCAGAACCAGCAGAAGTTTTCAGGTGGTGCATTGACAGGCTATGGTAACTCAGGAGCGGCCATGAGTTGGGAAACAACTAGGAGTACAAAAAGGAGGCCAAACTCTGGCTACTTCCACACAAACAAGCTCTTTATTTACAAGCAAAATCAAAGTACGGCATCGAGGCCGGGTACCTCAGCTGTCTCACAACAATCAAATATATGCAGTCCATGCTTAGGCTGACTTCTTGCCTTCTCTGTGGGGCCTCCTCAGCCTTCTTATCCAAGGTTACAGGGATCCTGCTTACCCAGAATCCCTTGCTGGGTTGGCTCATAAAGAGGACCACCAGGCCAGATAGCTGTGGCCAGTCCTTTAAGTTGTTCTGAGGGAGTTTATTATATAGTCTCTCACACAGGGGTAGATTTTTAAACAAAGGGTGTTCGCCTACTTTTGTTTGCGCACCAGGCGCAAACAAAAGTACGCTGGATTTTATAGCCGCGCGTATCTTCTAAAATCCTGGATCGGTGTGCGCAAGGCTGCCGATTTTGGGCAGCCGGTGCGCACCGAGCCACGCAGCCTGTCTCCATTCCCTCCGAGGCCGCTCTGAAATCGGAGCGGCCTCGGAGGGAACTCTCTTTCGCCCTCCCCTCACCTTCCCCTCCCTTCCTCTACCTAACCCACCCCCCCCGGCCCTATCTAAACCCCCCCCTTACCTTTGTCCGTAGATTTACGCCTGCGAGAAGCAGATGTAAATCTACGCGCGCCAGCGGACTGCTGGCGCACCGTGCTCCGACCCGGGGGCTGGTCCGAAGGCCTGGACCATGCCCCCGGGCCGGCGCCACGCCCCTGGTCCCGCCCCCGAAACACTGTGCCCCGCCCCCGAAACGCCGCGTCATCGGGCCCCGACCACGACACGCCCCCTTCCAAAAACCCCGGGACCTACGTGCGTCCCGGGGCTCTGCGCGCGCCGGCGGCCTATGGAAAATAGGCGCGCCGGCGCGCAAGGCCCTGCTCGCGTAAATCCGCCCGGATTTACGCGAGCAGGGCTTTTAAAATCCGCCCGCTAGGCTTCAACAACTCATGGTCACTGAATCCTTCAACATCACTTATTTAATTTTTAATCTAGCCATGGATAATCCTACTAGTGACTTTAAATGATGCCCCGTGTGTGACAGGGTCATGTTTATCATGGATCTTCATGATGTGTTCTATGCCTGGAGGCTTCACATGACATCCCAGAGTGGTTATGGGCGACCACAACCTCTAAAGTGCATCAATCCCAGCTGGAACTCATGGAGAAGCTCTGTTGGCACAGCAAGACAGGCTCATCAGACAGTGGCAATGCATTGACATCAGGGCATCAAACCTTCTCAAAATTGATGTGGGGACATATCATATGATTGCTTCTACCTAAGGAAGCTCCAATGGTGAAGGCTAAGAAGCATCGGTCTCAGTTGATGCATGATGCTGGGTGTAAGGAAATCCTGACTGTGGGTATAAATGCCCTGAAGTATTCCTGTGGCGAGGAAAGCTCATTGTCATGCATTCCCAGCAATTGTGACAGTCTTCAGGGGTTCAGGTGTTTACTATTGATACATCTCTGGTTTCCCAGGAATACATGGTCACAACTCCTGCCTACCAGTTGGTGTTGGCATTGACAATCTTAGGAGGAGCGGGACAAGAAAATCCATCTGGCCTTGTACAAGGCAAAGTCTTGATTCAAACTAATATCCCTCCACTGCTGGAGTCCTTGCAGCTACTTGGCAGCTTCATGTTGACATCAGAGTGGAATAGAAATTGATGGCTGCTGCACAGGTGGTGATCTCCAGCCCATGGGGAGGGAGGGGGAGCTTTATAAAAAAAATTCTAATTCACTCTATCTCAAAATCCTAAGTGAAGTACAAATAAAATCATTCCTAATATTTTAATTGTAGATATACAAAATAGCAAAAACACAGCAGAATAGCTATAAAATAAACTAGATAATCCTAGTCAGATTCAAAAGCCTGAGCAAAATATAAGCCTTAGCTCTCTTCCTAAATGATATTGGACAAGTATCAGCTCAAATTAGCTCCAAGAGTCCTGCGACTTAAAATACTTGGTCCCTCTGTAGATTAGATTATGGCTACAGGTGATTAACAGAGTTAATTGATAAACCTTTTTATATGAATTCATTAGTTTTTAAGGGAGCAAAAGCTTACACTTTTTATGAGGTAGTCAGTTTTAATTATAGCATAAGTATACAAAATTTTATATATATAGTTTTTGTTTTTGAGTTTCTAAGTTTTACAGAGCAAAGCACTGTTATGAAAATCATTAACTCATGTGTTGTCTCTAAGTCAACCTGCACTTGACAAATACATAATGCCAGACTAACCCAGTTGAAAGATTAATTACGCCAGTTTTATCTCAACTTTAAACATTGGTGAGTCACACTCTTGCAGAGATCTAGGACCGGTCTCACAGCACGCCATGGGAGAATCCAGCAACCCCATCAGGCAAATGACAGGCAAATAAAACCCAGAGGTCTCAGATGTCTCTGTGAGATATGTTGGCAGGAACAGGGTAAAGGACTTGACTTGCCAAAATTCCAGTGGGAATAAAGTTGGCAATTATGACAAGGCAGCTACTCCAAGGTTAACAGAGCAGGCTATGCTTGAGCATGGTATTCAGTCTTAAACTGGCTAGTTGACAGGTATAATGAGTTGTAAAAATTAAAAGTTCTGTTGGCAAGACAGTCACAAATTTGTAAATTCTGGTGAAGAAAATCCCTGGGAAAAAATTCCTTGGGAAAACTCTTTCAAGAAAGATCCACAGTCTGTATAGTTGAGTCCTTTTCTCTGTTCAGAACTTCATTTCATATTCAGTTCCATAGGATCCAATGCTGATCTTGATTGGATGTCACCATCATCTATAGACACAAGATTGATGGGATGCTGATGACATCATCTGAGTCCAGATGGATGTGAATATTCTCACTGCTGGTAATGAAGTTCATCAGTGGACATTTGCTGAGTATTACCAGCTTTATAGCTAGTTTCATAGCTAGATACAAAGTTTTCCTCCAAGGACATGTTCAGCAGTTCGGGGGCCTGAGGTGTGCTAGCACACTGTGAGATGTAGATAGATGTCTGATAGGGAAGAACAATTAGTTTCTTCTCTGCTGAGTGATTCACAGTCTGATATGAAGTTGCCAATATCATCATATGGCCAAAGACTCAGTGTTTGTGTTGCTTAGGCCTGCACTTTGGTTCAGTCTGTGTGCATGACTGTAGGCTCAAGTTCAGCTATGCACATCCTTTGTTTCAGGTGACTGGCTTATAATCACTCCTGGGACCCTTGCTGGACCACTAAGGACTTTCGATATATCAAATCTAATAAATCATATCAAATCAAAGGGTAAGACTGCTTTGAACTCTGATAAAGTAGAATGATCTTCTGCAGTTCCCCTTGGATTGGTCTGGAATCCAGCTAGCAGAGTAAAGCATAGAGGCCTTTACAAAGAGGGCTGTATTATCCTTCATCATGAGATCTATCACAGATGCGTGGGAATGTTCAGAGTAGATGTGGACCAATTAGTAGCAAGAGAAAGGTACTGCTCAGGCTGCTTCCCCCCCCCCCCCTCGGATCATAACTCCACCCACCTGTCATCAAGGGCGCCAGGGGGGGCCATAAGCTCAAACGCTTGGCCCCGATGGTGTTGCTGCTTTCCTCTCCATCTGCCGGTCTTCCTGCTTGCCTCTGCTGGCACCCGAGGCTCAAACTCGCTGCCTGCACCGCGAAAAAAGCCCTCTCCTGGCCTGTTTGGAGAACTGCTCGGGCTGCTTTCCCCCTCGGATCATAACTCCGCCCACCTGATGTCATCAAGGGCGCCGGGGCAGCTATAAGCTCGAGCACTGGGCCAGAGGTGCTGCACGCCGAAGGAGTGTGACCAAGGAGCTTGCCCCTTAGTGCGCCCCTTTGTGTAGCGCCTTTGCATTCTGCTATAGCTAATGCTTCACAGTGGCTGACAGCATTTCTTCTTTCATCCTGGTATGTACAAACAGATGAAATTACCAAACCAACTGTCAAAGTAAGTTGAAAATATTGAACACAAGAAAAGAGCATCAGGAAACCGTGTAACAGATACCTAACTAATATTCAAGCAAATAACTCCACCATGGTCAACAACTACTTTTTATTGACTCTGGGAGCCGTGACTGCCTCTCTAGCTCCCTTCGGCATCCCACCCCTTTTCCCATCCCCCAAATAATTTCACGTTAGACTGTTCTTTTGGTATTAACGGCCAATCTTTTGGTTCCACCGCTACCGGAACCACACCCTTTTTCGCCGCCTGCCACAATTCTAGCAAGGCGACATCACTTCCGACCCCCCCCCCCCCCCCCCGGCCACATTTTACCAGCAAGGGGACTGTGTCTCCAGACATGGTCTGACCCTTCCGACAACCTGCCTTTCGTCAGCCCCGTGGCTGACTCATGTCCAATAAATCTCTATTGGCCCAGGTACCTGCCACCAGCACCAGGTAGTGTTTACACATATCTTGTGCCCCTAAACCATGCCCTAGCTGCGGCCCTTTTACACCCATGTGTAGTTCTTTTCGAATGCCTCCTGTATTTCGTTATTGAACAGGTCATACCCGATATCCGATAGGTGTACTCTGTCCTGCCGGTAAAAAAAACCTTCGCACTGTTCAACCGCCCATTCGTGCCGTATCTGACACCCCCCATGCGTACTAACCATCCTCCCAGCTGTCCGTTTAACTTCTTCCGGGCTCTCCCCCATAACTTCTGTTTTGCAAATTAATGCGTGATATGTCGGACCAGCAAATAAGCACTCTCAGGAGCCATGATTGTATTTCCGTAGGTCCCTCTTTGCCGGCTGTAATGGATGTCTTGCCCAGGTGTATTATTATGATGTCCGGTCTTGGCAATGATTCGCTCTTAACCCGTAGTATGGGCAGTAACATGTCCGCCACCCGTGGATATTTGCTGACTGCCTGTTGATGTCAGAAAACCCGGCTTGGTTGTCACACCAGAAGACAATGTGTTCGCCAGATTACCAGCGCCAGCCACATGGGGGAAAAAACTTCCAGGAATGTTATATTTGTTATTATTCCTTCTTTCACCCATGACGTTGACCGTTGCACGGCGGACCATGCACCCTGACCGTAAATGCCGAATCCCCAACCTCCTGAAGCATCTGAATAAATGTCCAAGTCTCCTGCCAGACCGATATGACGTTGTAACTTCTCAGGAATGAGGTCCATTTTGCAAGGTCCTTGTGTATGGGTTGAGATATTCGGATGAAGTGATGCAGATGTCGCACCCCTGCTATCGCAGCGGCTAGTCTGCGCAAGAAGGCTCCACCTATTGGGATTACTCTGCAGGCAAAGTTAAATGCTCCCAACGTTGCCTACCCTCCCGGAGTGTCATCTTCTTAACCTTTTGTGCCTTGTCCAGTATGTCTCGCAATTTTTTGGAGTTTGTCCTTTGGCAGCCTGTATATCATTCCTTTAGAATCCAACTAAATGCCAAGGAAGCACATGATGATAGCTGGCCCCTCGTCTTCTCATGTGCCAACGGAACTCCAAAATCCTCTTCCCCCTCCTGAAAGATACGTAACATATGAGCCGCCGTCTCTGTTCCTGCAAGTCCAACAAAAAGGAAGTCCTCCAAGTAGTGGATTGTATTGCCTGACCGGGTCCTTTTTTGCCATCACCCAGTGTAAGAATGAACTGAATACCGTGAAACAGGCGCAGGACACGGAGCAATCCACGGTCATACATTTGTCGAAGTAAAACATCCCAGGGAACCTGAAGCCCAACAACGAAAAGTTAAATGTGTGGAAAGGTAGCAGCCGAAATACCGACTCGCTGTCCGTTTTTTTTTTTTTTTCCAACTGCTGACTCACCACACCTCTGAAGAAGAGCGATCGTACTGTCAAATGAGGCACACTGTACGGAACATTCTTCCTGTGGCAGGTGGCTATCAATCAAGGGCTCCGGCCTGGCTCCTTCCTCGGTACCACCGCCAGGGGAGACAGTGCCATGCTTTGGTCTGGGGTGACGCAAAAAGGACTGCCATTCTGCCCAAAGACAGCTCGGTGTTCAATGCCGTCGAAAATCCAAAAACAGAATATCTGCCAGGTCGCCCCTGTTCAATTGTTTGTTCACTTCCCCACAGAACGCTAGGATATTTGTGAGGCATGGACATCCCCAAAAGTGCAGTCCAGATGCATTCCACTCATCAAGAAAGATGCAAAGATTGACAAACAACGCAGGCATGGAGAAAAGGCAGAGAAAAGAGGCCACTCCAGCCCCCACTTATTATTCAAAATTGGAAGAAGGATTCACCCGAAGAAAACAGAAAAAACACCATCATTGCCAAACCAAATGTAAAACATTGATGAGACAGGCCAAGAGAACCCGAAAAGAACTTGGCCACAGAAGCAAAACCCCCCAATAAAGTTCTACCAAATACATCCAAATCGGGGAGCCTTCCAGAGATCTGGTCGGAACGCAACACTATCGAGGTGCCAAAGGGGGCACCCAGGGAAAACAAAGCCATCCCGGAAATACAACGAATTCCCAGCCTCTGTGTCCCTCGACAAGGAACATAAGAACATAAGAAATTACCATGCTGGGTCAGACCAAGGGTCCCTCAAGCCTAGCATCCTGTTTCCAACAGAGGCCAAACCAGGCCACAAGAACCTGGCAATTATCCAAACACTAAGAAGATCCCAAGTTACTGATGCAATTATTAGCAGTGGCTATTCCCTAAGTAAACTTGATTAATAGCCGTTAATGGACTTCTTCTCAACCCAGCTACACTAACTGCACTAACCACATCCTCTGGCAACAAATTCCAGAGCTTTATTGTGCGTTGAGTGAAAAAGAATTTTCTCCGAGTAGTCTTAAATGTGCTACTTGCTAACTTCATGGAATGCCCCCTAGTCCTTCTATTATTCGAAAGTGTAAATAACCGAGTCACATCTACTCGTTCAAGATCTCTCATGATCTTAAAGAACTCTATCATATCCCCCCTCAGTCGTCTCTTCTCCAAGCTGAACAGCCCTAACCTCTTCGGCCTTTCCTCATAGGGGAGCTGTTCCATCCCCTTTATCATTTTGGTTGCCCTTCTCTGTACCTTCTTCATCGCAACTATATCTTTTTTAAGATACGGCGACCAGAATTGTAAACAGTATTCAAGGTGTGGTCTCAGCATGGAGCGATATAGAGGCATTATGACATTTTCCGTTTTATTAACCATTCCCTTCCTAATAATTCCTAACATTCTGTTTGCTTTTTTGACTGCTGCAGCACACTGAGCCGACGATTTTAAAGTATTATCCACTATTATGCCTAGATCTTTTTCCTGGGTGGTAGCTCCTAATATGGAACCTAACATCGTGTAACTACAGCAAGGGTTATTTTTCCCTATATGCAACACCTTGCACTTGTCCACATTAAATTTAATCTGCCATTTGGATGTCCAATCTTGCAAGGTCCTCCTGTAATGTATCACAGTCTGCTTGTAATTTAACTACTGTGAATAATTTTGTATCATCCGCAAATTTGATAACCTCCCTCGTCGTATTCTTTCCAGATCAATTTTATATATATTGAAAAGCACCGGTCCAAGTACAGATCCCTGAGGCATTCCACTGTTTATCCTTTTCCACTGAGAAAATTGACATGTTTCCTGTCTTTTAACCAGTTTGTAATCCATGAAAGGACTTCGCCTCCTATCCCATGACTTTTTAGTTTTCGTAGAAGCCTCTCATGAGGGACTTTGCCTTCTGAAAATCCAAATACACTACATCTACCAGTTCACCTTTATCCACATGTTTATTAACCCCTTCAAAAAAAATGATGCAGATATGTTAGGCAAGACTTTCCTTGGGTAAATCCGTATTGACTGTGTTCCATTAAATCATGTCTTTCTGAATGCTCTACATTTTTGATCTTGAGAATAGTTTCCACTATTTTTCCCGGCACTGAAGTTAGGCTCACTGGTCTATAGTTATCCGGATCACACTTGGAGACTTTTTTAAATATTGGGGTTACATTGCCCACCCTCCAGTCTTCAGGTAGAATGGATGATTTTAATGATAGGTTACAAATTTTAACTAATAGATCAGAAATTTCATTTTTGAGTTCCTTCAGTACCCTAGGATGCATACCATCCGGTCCAGGTGATTTGCTACTCTTTAGTTTGTCAATCTGGCCTACTACATTTTCCAGGTTCACAGTGATTTTGTTCAGATCGTCTGACTCATCACCCCTGAAAACCATTTCCGGAACTGGTATTTATTTATTTATTTATTTATTTATTTTTAATTTTTATATACCGAAATTCTTGTAGGGACTATAAATCACTCCGGTTTACATAAAACGAAAACGAAAAACTGCCCAACAGAGAGAGGGGCTTTACATAGAACAGTAGCACCGATGGAACAATAACTGGATGACAATTAAACATATTAAACATAGTGATAAATAAATATTATAGCTTAACATAGTAATAAATAAAAATTATATTATATGATATAATCTCATGATGGTATCTCCCCAACATCCTCATTAGTAAACACGGAAGCAAATAATTCATTTAGTCTTTCTGCAATGGCCTTTTCTTCCCTAAGAGCTCCTTTAACCCCTTGGTTATCTAATGGTCCAACCGACTCCCTCACAGGTTTCTTGCTTTGGATATATTTAAAAAAGTTTTTATTATGAGTTTTTGCCTCTATGGCCAACTTCATTTCAAATTATCTCTTTGCCTGTCTTATCAATGTTTCACACTTAACTTGACAATTCTTATGTTTTATCCTATTTTCTTCTGATGGATCCTTCTTCCAATTTTTGAAGGATGTTTTTTTGGCTAAAATAGCCTCTTTCACCTCACCTTTTAACCATGACAGTAATCGTTTTGCCTTCATTCCACCTTTCTTAATGCGTGGAATACATATGGACTGCACCTCTAGGATTGTATTTTTTTAAAATTATTTATTTATGCAAATTTTACAATTTTTCAAGAACATCTTGTACAGAAATCAGAGAAAACATTGTAATTAAGCTAGATATTGTTTTTATAAAGTATCGTCTATTATATTGAACAAGGAAAAGAAGATTTTTATTTTGTTTCTCTGAAGAGATCCATGAAAGAAGGGGAGCTGATCTTACCAAACCTTAAAGGACAAATATAATCTTAACAATTACAGGAAATTCCGGAATTAAACAGCGCCTCTTATTACTTATGAGGTATTAGAGATCCTTCTCAGGGTACACCATCTGTAGCTGCTGGTATCTTACCCACCAAGAATTGTGTTAACTGGGGTGGATCAAAGAAAACATAGGTATTTTGCATATATTTTACCACACACTTGCATGGAAATTTAAGGAAATATCTTGCCCCAATTAGCAAGACCTGAGGTCTCAAAAACAAGAAGGCCTTCCTTCTCCTCTGTGTCTCACGAGACAGATCAGGGAAGGCTCGAACCATTAAACCAAGAAATCTCTCATTTCTATGTTTTATACTCAATCTTAAAAGTCTATCCCTGTCTGCCGCTGAGGCAAAAGTCACAATCATTGTTGCTGGGGTAGCCATTTCAGTATCCGATGTTTCCAGCAATGCTGTTATATTGAGAGGTTGATCAATCATTGGTACCTCCATCTCTGATCTTCCTCCTTGATTTTCTGCCTCTACTCTGGGCTTCGACAAATAAAATGATTTCAAAATCACTGGAATTTGATCAGCAGGAATTTTCAATAGTTCAGACATATATTTATTAAAAACTTCCCTTGAAGATCTCATTGGCAATTGTGGAAAGTTTATATACCTTACATTCCGGTTTTTTGCACAATTCTCTAAACTTTCAATCTTTTGCCCCATTCTTTTATTATCTTTTATAAGCATTGCTTGCGTTTGCTGAATCATTTTTATCTCAGTCCTAGTAGCTGCAGACTGTTGCTCTAATTCCATATTTGACCTTTCATACACCTCTAGCTTCTTTTCAAATCTTCTCAATTGTTCCATTGCTGGAGTTAGTTGTAAAATATTTGTCCTCATATCATTAATGGCGTCCCACAAAGTCTCAAAGGAAAAAACCAGAGGCCTTACCATAGATGGTATTTCCCTCGTGGAGAAAGAGATAGCAGCTGTAGAATTTTCCCCCGGTAGGGTTCCTCCTCCTTCACCGCCCTGCCACTGATCTTCTGTAGTGCTAGAAGCCGCCATCGGCAACACTCCTGCCCCCGTCAGGAGGTTATCGTGACCACTTCGGTTCAGAGTGTCCTCCCCAGGTAATGGTGCCTCTCTACCGGCGGCTGGATCAAGCGGTGGAGTCCTCAAGGCGGGACTCAAAGGTGACATAGAGCCGGGCAGAGAGGGGAGATCCTCTTCCCCTCCCCCACTCTGCAACGGCTGGTCTCCCGCCTCTCTAGCGCTGCGTGTGACATGGGCGTCCATCGGGCCGAACGAAGCACTCACCGAGGATTCAGCGGGGTAAGGAGTCCTTGGTTTGCGCTTCCTTCCCATACCAGGCAAAATTTTCGCAAGAAAAAAGTTACTTTGAGAATTACTCGAGGACGCTATGAGCACAGCTACTCATCCGGTGGCCATCTTGGATCCGCCCCTAGGATTGTATTTTTAAACAATGTCCAAGCCAACACTTTTAACCTTTGCAGCTGCACCTTTCAGCTTTTTTCTAACTATTTTCCTCATTTTATCAAAGTTTCCCATTTGAAAGTTTAGCTGCAGATTTACTTATTGTCCCCCTTCCAGTTATTAGTTTAAATTTGATCGTGTTATGATCACTGTTGCCAAGTGAACCCACCACCATTACCTCTCTCACCAAATCCTGTGTTCCACCAATAATTAAATCTAAAATAGCTCCCTCTCTTGTTGGTTCCTGAACCAATTGCTCCATGAAGCAATCATTTATTACATCCAGGAACTTTGTCTCTAGCAAGTCCTGATGTTACATTTACACAGTCAATATTGGGGTAATTGAAATCTCCCATTATTATTGCACTGCCAAATTGGTTTGCTTCCCTGGTTTCTCTTAGCATTTCATCATCTGTGACCATTTTGTCCAGGTGGACGGTAGTATACTCCTAACACTATACTCTTACCCAACACACATGGGATTTCTATCCATATAGAGTCTACTGAGCATTTAGTCTCTTGTATGAGCTTTATCCTGTTGGACTCTATACTCTCCCGGACATAGTGCCACACCCCCGCCAAGTTGATCCTCCCTATCATTGCGATATAATTTGTACCCTGATATAGCACTGTCCCATTGGTTAACTTCCTTCCAGCAAGTTTCTGTGATGCCATTTATGTCAATCTCATCATTTGCTGTTATACACTCTAACTCTCCCATCTTACTTCTTAGACTTCTGGCATTGGTATACAGACATTTCAAAGTGTGTTTTTTGTTTCTTTTAACAACCTACTTTTCAGTTGTTTGGGATAATTCAGAAATCATTAGATTTGGTGATTTTTTTACATATAGGCATATGGACTATGTTTGCTTTTAATGGAAGCTCTCTGTTGGGATAGACTAACTCTCCTGTTTCATTAGTATCCTTCAAGGATACATTTCTCCGAACCATGCACTGCTGAATGACTGTCTGCTTTCCCCCTTGTTCTAGTTTAAAACCTGCTCTATCTCCTTTTTGAAAGTTAGTGCCAGCAGCTTGGTTCCACTCTGGTTAAGGTGGAGCCCATCCTTTCGGAAAAGTCTCCCCTTTCCCCAAAAGTTTCCCCAGTTGCTTAGAAAGCTGAATCCCTCTTCCCTGCACCATCATCTCATCCACGCATTGAAACTCTGGAGCTCTGCCTGCCTCTGGGGATTTGCACGTGGAACAGGAAGTATTTCAGAGAATGCCACCCTGGAGGTTCTGGATTTTAGCTTCCTACCTAAAATCCTAAATTTCCTAGTGTGTAGCAGATGGACTCAAAACAAGTGGGTATAGTGTGCTCGTGCTAGCAGTTGGAGACGGATCTGACGTCAGCACGGGTACATATACCCCCGCAGGAAGTGCAGCAATTCAGTAATTTCCGTCTCCAAAGCAGTTTGGAGCTTCCCACGCTCGCTGAGCGTTTTTCCAAATTCTAACGACTAAATTCTTAGAAGAAACCTACCTGAAGACGAGCCCCGCACTCCTGCGGTGATACTATTCGGTCACTCCCCCAGTTGAGTTTTCCGAGGTGATTTCCGCGGTCCCTTGGAGGTAAGAGCCTTGGTCCGGTGGCCGGTTCGCGGCAGGGACCTAGCCCCCGAGTGAGAAGGGCTCGGTTGCGGCCTAGAGGCAGCCTCGGTCCCGGCGTGGACTTGGCCCCCGAGCGAGACGAGTTCGGGCGCGGCCTAGAGGCAGCGGGTGCACCTCCTCGAGCGCAGCGGTGACGGTAATTACCCTCTCCCCCCGCAGCCGGAGACCGCCCGGGTCGCAGCCGGGAAGCGCCGAAGACAAGGTAAGGCGTACATCTTTACTTGTTGGTCACCGAGGAGTAGCAGAGTCTGCCTTCATGGCAACCCGCCAAGGGGGTCGCCAATTGCCCGTCTGCTTCGCAATAAGCACAAATACTGTTTTAGGCGCCCGTCGCTAAGCGCATACAGTTAGGCGCTGTTGCTAAGCGCATACTGTTAGGCGCCTGCTGTTATGCGCATAGGCGCCAGTTGCTAAGCGCACGTTGAGAGACGCATGCTGATAGGCACGCGTTGATGCGCACGTTGATAGGCGTACGTAGATAGGCGCACGTCAATAGGCGCATGTCGATAGGCGCCCGTTCATAATAAGCGCCCGTTTATAGGCGCCAGTGGATAGGCGCACATCTTTTGTGCAGATTATAAAGCGCAGACTCTAGCTGGGTTAATAGACAAGATGGAGCGTAAGAGAGCCCATGCGTCAGCGGAGCCGGCACCTCCAGAATCAGGCATAAGCCTCTGCTCTGCATGCAACCTCAGAGCCACACAGTGTGAGGAAGCAGACTCCCTATGTGCCCAATGTGAAGAGGCCCTGGGAACTCCAGGCCAGGACCGGTCGCAACCCAGCGTACTTGCCAGTTCCTCAGGGAACACCCCGGAGCTAGCAGGCAGCGGGGAGCTGCCAGGGAACCCGAGAGACCTGGTGCCCCTAAGGCCGGATTCGGCCTCGCTTTCCTTGGTGGAATTATTTAAGGGGATTCATGCCTTTGTCACAATGCAGGCTGCGCCCCAAACGGGTCCATATTTATTTATTTATTTATTTAACTTTTTTTTTCTATACCGATCTTCAAGGTTGAATACCATATCAGGTCGGTTTACATCGAACAGGGGGTAGATCACTATAACATAAGGAACAACTTTTTATAATCAGAGGAAGCAAAAGTTACATATAACAAGGACCGTAAAACTTGGAAGCTGATTCAGCTGGAAGAAGAAAGGCCTTAAGAGAGTATTAAATTAAATACAGTGAGTCATGTCCGAATCTGGTCTAGTGCCAGTTAAATTATTAGGGGAGATAACTAGCAAATGAAGTGATTAGTGGAGGAGCGAGGTTCCATATTCATGAGCGGATTAGTCATCTAATGAGAGTCTGATGGATCAGGGAAGGCTTGGAGGAACGGCCAAGTTTTGAGTTTTTTCTTAAATGTTAGTAGGCAAGGTTCCAGTCTGAGTTCTGCGGGGAGGTTGTTCCAGATGGCTGGTCCTGCTGTCGAAAAAGCTCGGTCCCTGGTCGAGATGAGGCGTGTGGCTTTAGTTGGCGGGGCTTGTAGTGCTCCTTTGTAGGTTTCTCTCATTGGTCTGTTGGAAGTATGGAGTTTGAATGGGAATTCAAGGTCAAGATGAAGGAGATTATGAATAGATTTGTGAATTAAAGTTAGAGATTTGTGTAGGACCCTGTGGTTGACTGGTAACCAGTGTAGGTTTCGGAGGATGGGCGTGATATGGTCTCTCCGGTTGGTGCTTGTCAAAATTCTAGCCGCGGCGTTCTGTATCATCTGTAAGGGCTTGGTTGTTGAACTGGGTAGGCCTGTGAGGAGAGTGCTGCAGTAGTCTATTTTGGCAAATATCAAGGGTTGAAGGACAGTCCTAAAGTCATGGAAATATAGGAGAGGTTTGAGTCTTTTTAACACCTGTAGTCTGTGGAAGCAATCTTTGGTTGTGGTGTTGATCATATTCTTTAGGTTAAGGCGGTTGTCGATAATTACTCCAAGGTCTCTTACGTGAGTGTGGGTGAGAAGGTGGTTGTGAAGTGTCTGAGACAGGAGGTTATCTTGGTTGGAGGAGATGAGGAGGAGTTCAGTTTTAGCAGAATTAAGGACCAAATTTAGACTGTTGAGGAGACTAGTGATGGCTTGTAGACTATTGTTCCAGAGTGAGATGGATTTGTTAATAGATTCTGTTATGGGAATCAGAATCTCCAAAGCCAATGGAAATCCCAATACTTTATTTAATATAGTAAAAACATTAATCACTCCACATAACGAAAGCTTCGCAGATCATGATACAATATTTTGCAATAAAATCGCCAACCACTTTAAAACAAAAGTAACCAACATTTCCACAGAATTTTCACAACTACCCTACCCCACCTGTGTCGAGAAAGAACCTAATTGTCAATGGTCCGAATTTAGTCCGGTTTCAGACAACTCAATTCAAATTATAATTAGCAAACAAAAACCCTCAAATTCACCTTACAACCCTTGTTCAGGAGTCTTCTTCAAAGCTATTGGTCATCATGCATACTCTTTTCTCAGTAGCCTAGTTAACCAATCATTAGAAACAGGACAATTTCCATCTAATCTGAAAAAAACATCCATTCTACCAATTCTAAAATCAAAAACAAAAGGTACAGCCGATCTCAATAACTACAGACCTATTGCCTCCCTCACATCATTAGCTAAACTAATAGAATCTGCAGTTTTACGTCAACTTTCTGACTTTCTATCCGAAAATAACATTCTCCACATTAACCAGCACGGCTTCAGAAAGGGACACTCTACAGAAACACTTCTCCTATCTACCTTTGACACATTATTCCGGGCATTTGATTCATATACAGATTACATTATAGTATTTTTAGATATCTCAGCAGCATTTGATACGGTCGATCACCAAATTCTCATCTCAGGCCTACAAGCAATAGGCATCACTGGAACAGTATTAAGTTGGTTTTCATCTTTTCTCACAGATCGCCCTCAGCAAGTTAATATTAACCATCAATCCTCTACCCCCTACACAATCCCATCCGGCGTTCCCCAAGGATCTTCATTATCTCCCATATTATTTAATATATATCTCCTTCCGCTTTGTCATATTTTATCATCACTCAACCTACAATTCAAAATTTATGCAGACGACATTCAATTTCTGGTCCCCTACAAAACTTCCTGGTCCGATACTCTATCTTTAGTTTCACTCTATCTTTCCACCATTAACTCTTGGCTATCTCATAATCGTTTAAAATTAAATCCATCAAAAACTGAATTAGTCCATTTAACATCCATTACAGATTCCTCTATAGGCCCACCATCTCATTTCACTTTCAATGGCTCAACCATCCCAATTAACTGCCATGCCATAAATCTAGGTGTAACCATAAATACAGACTTATCTATGAAACAACAAATCTCCTCCCTAACAAAGAAATCATTCTACAAATTACAGCTTCTGAAACGTCTTCGTCCTCTTCTTTTCTATCGTGATTTCAGGACTGTTCTACAATCTCTTATATTTTCTGGTCTAGACTATTGTAACGCTCTATATCTAGGTCTATCTGACTCATCAATTCACCCACTACAATTAGTTCAAAATAGTGCAGCTCGCTTATTATCCGGTACCTCCATTCGCAATCACATTACACCTATCTTACATTCCCTTCACTGGTTACCCATAAAATACAGGATAAAATACAAAGTAATCTCAATCATTCATAGTTTAATTTACAACTCTACATCCACTTGGCTTTGCACCTTACTCCGCATTTACAAACCCACCCGACACTTAAGATCACTTACTCAAAATCTCTTAGACATTCCATCACCACGACAGGCCAGATTAGATATCACCAGGAAAAGAGCTTTTTCAGTTGCAGGACCATCTCTCTGGAACTCTTTACCCAACCCACTCCGTTTAATATCAAATCCTCATCATTTCAAAAAGGCTTTAAAAACATTCTTTTTTCAACAAGCATTTAACATTCCCACTAAACATCTCCCCGATCAAAAATGAAACTCCATCCCCTAAATTTTCTTTCATCAGATACATATTACATTATCGTCTCTCTTCTATTATCCCATCCGTGTTCTTTCTAGGACATTACAATTCGATAAGTTGCTACCCCCCCTCTCCTCCCCCCCTCCATCCCTTTTACCCTCTCTACTCTTTACCCATGGCATGTTATCATTATTTTATTTTGTTATTTAATAATTTGTTTTAGCTAACATTTATCTAGCTATTTAGTTAAATTTATGTATTTTAAGTTTATTTTAGTTATATTTTATTTTTACTTTATTTTAATATGTTGTAAACCGTTTTGATAAAATTTTATTTTAAAAAGCGGTATATAAATACTTTTAAATAAATAAATTAAATAAATAAATCTGAACATCGTCAGCATAGATGTAGTGAATGAGGTTAAGACTTGTTAACAGTTGGCAAAGGGGGAGGAGGTAGATATTGAAGAGAGTGGGTGATAGGGATGATCCTTGTGGTACGCCAAGAGAGGAATTTGTAGATGGTGATTCTTTATTGTTGATTTTGACTTTAAAACTTCTGTTACTGAGGAAAGACGTGAACCAATTGTGGACTGTTCCAGAGGTGCCTATGTCTGAAAGGCGATTTAGGAGGATGGAGTGGTTGACGGTGTCGAAGGCCGCCGAGATGTCTAGGAGGATTAAGAGAAAGGAGTGTCCTTTGTCTAGACCCATAATAATATGGTCTGTTAGTGATATGAGTAGGGTTTCTGTGCTGCAAGATTTGCGGAACCCATATTGGGAAGGGAAAAGTAAATCTGATCTTCTAAATAATCCGAAAGCTGGATGTTGACCAATTTCTCTGTGAGTTTGGCTAAGAATGGTAGATTCGAGATGGGGCGGAAATTAGCTAGTACGCCAGGGTCTAAATTATGTTTCTTGAGGAGTGGTTTAAGGGACGCGTTTTTTAGACTATCTGGGTATAATCCTTGTGTTAAGCAGCAGTTTATGATGTTGGTTAAGGGTCCTGAGATTATGTTTGGGATAAGTAGCAGTAGCTTGGAAGGTATGTTGTCTGATGGGTGGCTGGATGGTTTCTGCCTTTTAAGAATGGATTCGATCTCTTTGGTAGAGGTTAATTCAAATTTGTCGAATTTGAGTCCCTTAAGCGTGTGGGTGTTAGTGAATCAGGTGATGTGGTCAGTCTTGTTTGGAAGGAGTGCAAGTGTGTTTGAAATCTTCTGCTGAAAGAATAAGGATAGCTCATTTGCCTTGGATTGAGCTTGTTCGTCAGGTATCGACAGTGGTAGTGACTTTGTTATTATCTTACCCCTGTTTTTTGTAACTGCTTCCCCTTGCACAAATTTAGTTCTACTGTTCTATGCACCCCTTGTTTCTATGTAAACCAGCATGATGTGACTTGTTCATGAATGCCGGTATATAAAAAACCTAAATAAATAAACCTAAATAAATATGAAAAGAGAGTCTTTGCATCAAATTGGAGATCATGGATTTTTTTACCGTAGTATTCTCTTTTTGATTTTAGAATTGATGTCCTGTAGAGATGTAAGGTTCCTTTGTATGACGATAGCGTAGTAGTGGAAGGGGCTTTGCACCATTTATTTTCTTTGTGACGTAATTCTTGTTTTATCCGTTTGAGTTCGCTGGAGAATCAAGGTTGATTTCCTTTTTTTGACGGGTTGATTAGTTTCGTGGTTGATGGGCAGAGTTTATTTGCTACCACTTCGGTGATCATGTGCCAGGAGAGCACTACTGCGTTGGGGTTGGACAGATCTAGGTTTGAGAGTTCCTTGGTGAGATGTTCACTGAGGGTGTCAGAAGGACAGGGTTTCCTGCATTGAAAGGAGGAGAGGTGCTGGGGGGAGTGAGACTGTTTTTTTGTGGCGAGGGTGGTTGTTATCAGAAAATGATCTGACCAGGGGATAGGGGTACACGCAGGTCCCGTGGTGTTGGAGAAATTAGAGTTGATGGAAATAAGGTCCAGGGTGTGTCCTGCTTTGTGTGTAGGTTTGTTGACAATCTGGGTGAATCCCATTGCACTGAGGGCGGTGAGGAGGGCGTCACAATTGGATGAGTGGGAAGGTGCCTCAAAGTGGATGTTAAAATCTCCCATGATTATGGTAGGAGAGTCTGTGTTGACGTGTTTCACAACGGATTCTATAAGGGGGGAGGCATCTGCATCTAATACTCCTGGGGGGGGCGTAAACTAGTAGTACTTGCAGGTGATTCGATTTGAATAGTCCTAGTTCAATTTTGGATTCTGACTTAATTGTATGTGATGTTAGTCTGAGTTCTTTTTTGGTGGCTAGTAACAGACCGCCTCCTCGCTTTACCGGATGACCCAGCCCCTGGACCCTCAAGGCCTAGGCACGGCCGCTCGCCTCCCGGAAGCCCCACTTATGGGGATTCAGACTGCCCTGAGGAAGATGAAGAGCCCCCCGAGGAGGGAGGATTTCCCTCGGGGATTGAACCATATCGAACCATGAGGCGCTTCTTTCTGAAAGAGGATCTTCCAGGCCTGATCTCTCAATGCCTGTCGGAACTGGCTCTTCCGGGCCCAGACACCCCGGGGGAACCGAGAATGAACCCCCTGTTAGAGGGCCTGTGTCAAATGACTCACCATTTTCCCCTCCTACAAGCAGCACAGCAGCTAATCGATCTGGAATGGAATGCGCCGGAGGCCTCATTCAAAGGGGGTTGGGCCTTGGCTGGCATGTACCCCTTAGATCCGGCAGCTAAGGAAATGCTGGCGTGCCCTCAGGTAGACGCCATAGTAAGCGCGATTGTGAAGCGCACCACCATTCCGGTGGAAGGGGGGACGGCCCTCAAGGATACACATGACCGGTGCATGGACGCCATTTTGAAACAAGCCTTTGAGGTGGCAGCCATGTCCCTACGAATTGCGACCTGCTGCACCGTGGTGACACATTCCTGTTTATCACAGGCCAGGAACAACACCCCGGGAGAAGAGATGGAATCAGCTCTCTCGTGTCTCACTGACGCAGCCTCCGATCTAGTCCGTACGGCAGCCAAGGGAGTATCATCCACAGTGGCAGCCAGGAGGCAGCTCTGGCTACGTAATTGGTCGGCTGACTCCTCTTCCAAGACACGTCTCATGAGAATGCCCTTTAAGGGATCCCTCCTGTTTTGCAGCGACCTCGAGAAACTGGCCAATAAATAGGGCGCTTCTCCATTACCCCTTCTACCAGAAGACAGGCCAAGGAGGAGCCAGCGCCCGTTTCCTAGACCATCCAGAGGTAGAAACTCGCAGCGCTTCAACCAGTACAGGACTCGCTACCAAGCACCCCGTCCACAGGCCAGGAACCAGTCCATTCGGACTAAGCGCACCAAGAGGGGAACCGGCTCGGGTTCGGGTCCCGGCCACACCCCACAATGACAATCAGCCGACCCATCCAGGGGTAGCAGCCATAGGGGGCAGGCTAACCCTCTTCTACCACAGGTGGGTCGAGATTACCTCGGACCAGTGGGTCCTCGCCATCATCCGAGAAGGGTACTACCTGGAATTTCTTCGGCTCCCACCGGACAAGTTTGTGGAATCTCCTTGTTCACCCCTCAAAAGGATGGCACTAGAAGTTACCTTGCAGAGGCTCCTGTCCCTAAAAGCCATTATCCCAGTGCCTGCAGGGGAGATACATTCTGGGCATTATTCCATTTATTTCATAGTGCCCAAGAAGGAGGGCACTTTCAGGCCCGTCCTGGACCTCAAGTCGGTCAACCGACACCTACGGGTCCCCAGCTTTCGCATGGAAACTCTGCGGTCTGCCAAAAAGTCAGTACAGCCAGGGGAGTTTCTCACATCCCTAGATCTGTCGGAAGCCTACTTGCATATCCCAATTCATCGGGATCACCAGCGCTATTTACGCTTCCAAGTCCTGAATCAACACTTCCAGTTCTGAGCTTTACCCTTTGGGTTAGCCACCGTGCCACGAACCTTTACCAAGGTCATAGTAGTAGTGGCGGCGTCCCTCAGGAAGGAAGGAAGGAATTCTCGTCCATCCCTACCTGGACAATTGGCTGATCAGGGCAAAGTCACCGGAGGAGAGCCACCAGGCAACCAACAGAGTTATATCTCTTCTGGAAAGCCTAGGATGGGTAGTAAACCTGAACAAGAGTTCCCTACAGCCTTTTCAGTCGTTGGAATACCTAGGAGTCCGATTCGACACCCAGGAAGACAAGGTCAGTCTGACCGCCAAGAGGAGAGCAAAGCTCCGGAATTGTCTGCAGGTCCTGCTGAGCGCCACCCGGCACACAGCTTGGGATTACCTACAGGTCCTTGGCCTTATGGCATCCACGCTGGACTCATATGAGACCATTACAACGCGTCCTCCTATCTCGGTGGAGCCCACGATCACAGAACTACACCGTACACCTAACTCTACCACCCAGAGTGCGGAATCAGATAAGGTGGTGGTTGCAGCCCGGCCACATGAGCCGGGGGTCAAGAATGTCCTCCCCAACCTGGACCCTGCTCACTACAGATGCCAGCCTGAACGGATGGGGAGCACACTGCGAAGAACTCACCGCCCAGGGGTGATGGAACAGAGAAGATACGGGGTGGAACATCAACCGACTAGAGGCACGGGCAGTCAGGCTAGCGTGCCTGCGATTTGCCCACAGATTTCGAAACAGAGCAGTCAGAGTGATGTCGGAGAACGCCACCACGGTGGCATACATCAACCGACAAGGCGGAACCAGAAGCCAACAGGTATCCCTAGAAATAGCCCCCCTGATGACTTGGGGGAAGCAAATCTCCAGGACATCTCCGCCGTCCACATCGCCGGGAAGGACAACACCACGGCAGACTTCCTCAGCAGAGAAAGCCTAAATCCAGGGGAATGGCAGCTGTCGCCCACAGCTTTCCAGATGATTGTGGATCAGTGGGGGACGCCGGGCATGGACCTACTAGCGGTCAGGTCCAACGCTCAAGTACCCAGATATTTCAGCCGCAGGCGGGATCCTCTATCCCAGGGGATCGATGCCCTGGTACAGCCATGGCCTCAAGGGATCCTGCTATATGCCTTTCCTCCATGGCCCCTGCTGGGCGCCATTATACACAAGATTCAGCGGCACAGAGGCCTAGTTCTTCTAGTGGCCCCGGACTGGCCAAGAAGACCCTGGTACGCAGACATGAGAAGACTACTGGCAGGGACTCCGTTTCCCCTGCCTCCACACAGGGGCCTGCTGCGGCAAGGTCCCATCCTCCACGAGGATCCAGCTCAATTCTCTCTTACGGTCTGGCCATTGAGAGGGCTAGACTGAAGAAAAGAGGATACTTGGGACCGGTAATAGATACACTCCTCCGAGCGCGCAAGTTCTCCACATCACTAATATATATAAGGATCTGGAGAGTATTTGAAGCCTGGTGCGAAACTCACAGCACCAATCCACATGCCGCTAAAATCCCTATCATTTTGGATTTCCTGCAAGATGGCCTTCAGAAGGGTCTGTCCCTCAATTCCATCAAGGTTCAAGTGGCAGCGCTATCCTGCTACGGTGCCCGGAGTGACGGCAACCATTTTTGGTTGTTTTCTGTGCTTAGAAGTAGGGCATTATATTTGCCAAAACTAGTGCACTGTCTGTTAAAAAGAAGCACAACTGAAATAGAAATTTGGGAGTGCTGTAGTCTGTTTTACCTGTTTGACTCCCTCCCACCCTACCCCTCTGCCCACCCACCCCTAGGTCTGTGTTTCTTATATAACCTGCCTAAATTCATAAATGGCAACAAGGTAAATTAGTATTTCCATAATTGCTATTCATCAGACAAATTGCCATAATGAGGTCTATCCAATGCAACTGTTGTGGAGCCTTTATATTGAGGGTAATCATATGGAAACTTAAGGCTTGCCCCATTTGTTCACCACTCTTTACCTTGGAAAAGGAGCTGGCTGAAGGTAAAGCTGAATTAGCTTCAATAAAGAAAGTCTTAGCCACGGTACATTATTCAGAAATTAATTTCCCATTACCACTGAATTACCAAAAGTCAAGGAAAAAGAGATTTACTGGGGGCTCAGGTAGGATAAGACCGGTGACCCACAGACACCCATTATTGACAGCTGTACAGCCCACAACTCTACCCCCCCCCCCCTCGCCCCCCTCACACAGAGCATTGAGAAGCTTAAAAAACAGTATTACAGTGGGCTCGGGTAGAATTAGACCTGTGATCCGGAGAAACACACTGTATCAAGTGCAACAAGTACAAGATGCCTTCTCTGTATTAAATACTGAAGAAGTTCTTGAGGAAAAGATTGAAATGTTATCTGAAAAGAGAGAAAAACCCCAATGCATACAGAAATTCCAGATCAGAAACCAAAGGAAAAGGCTCACTGTGATGGATGACTCTGCCATCAGAGGCACTAATCCTTTCCCTTGCACAAAGGCAAAGGGAAAAGTGGATAACAAAACTCAACTAAAGAGGTCACAAAAGGAGTCCAGAAATAGCAGTAACCTGAATGAAGAAAGCTGGAAAGCTATGAGCACAAATGCTCGTAGTTTGGGCAATAAAATCCCAGATCTGCAAGCCCTAATGGTGGAGGCGGACTTGGACGTTGTTGCTGTCACGGAAACGTGGTTTACGGAATCTCATGACTGGGATACGGCAATACTGGGCTATAACTTGTTAAGGAAAGACAGAGAGGACAAGAAAGGGGGAGGAGTGGCTCTTTATGTCAGAAACAATATCCAAGCATCGGAGCTGCAAGGAAGATGGGGCAATGAAGAAGCACTATGGGCCAACCTAAAAAAAGATGGGAAATCCATTTTTATTGGAGTGGTTTACAGGCCTCCAAACCAAAAAGATGAGCTGGACAGAGATCTGGTTAATGACATCCACAGGATAGGGAAGAAGGGAGAAGTGGTGATCATTGGAGACTTTAATATGCCAGATGTAGACTGGAGAATCCCATCTGCAGAATCTAATAATAGTAGAGAAATAGTGGATGCCCTGCAAGTAGCTTTGTTCAAACAAATGGTTATGGAACCCACAAGAGAAGGAGCAATACTTGACTTAGTGCTCACTAATGGAGATAACATCTCTGATGTTGAGATGGGCGCCCACCTCAGCACCAGTGATCATCAAACGGTATGGTTTAATATCACAAAAAAGATATGGAAAAGAAGCACAAAAACCCGAGTTCTGCAGTTCAAAAACACAAACTTTGATGAAATGGGGAAGTACCTGGAGGAAGAACTAAAAGGCTGGGAGAATGTGAGAGATGTGGATCAACAGTGGACCAATCTAAAAGGAGCAATTGCCAAGTCAACTAATCTATATGTTAGAAAAGTAAAGAAAAGCAAAAGAAAAATGAAACCTATCTGGTTCTCAAAGGAGGTGGCTGACAAAATAAAGGCTAAAAGAACAGCGTTCAAGAAATACAAAAGATCCCAAAGAGGAGCACAAAGAAGAATATCTGGTAGAACTGAGGGAGACAAAGAAATTAATCAAGAGAGCAAAAAGTCAGGCAGAAGAGAGGATTGCCAAGGAAGTAAAGAGAGGTGACAAAACATTTTTCAGATACATCAGTGAAAAGAGAAAGGTTCAAAGTAGTATAGTGAAATTGAAAGGTGGAAAGGATCAATGTGTGGAGAGAGACGAAGAAATGGCAGAAATATTAAATGAATACTTCTGTTCTGTGTTCACGAAGGAGGACCCTGGAGAAGGACCGTCCCTAGTTAACAAGATTCTGGAGGGGAGTGGAGTAGATGTAACTCCATTTACAGTAGAAAATGTATGGGAAGAGCTGGGGAAACTGAAAGTAGACAAAGCCATGGCACCTGATGAGGTTCATCCCAGGATACTGAGGGAGCTCAGAGATGTGCTGGCGGGTCCGCTGTGTAACCTGTTCAATAGATCCCTAGAAACGGGAGTGGTGCCGAGTGATTGGAGAAGAGCTGTGGTGGTTCCGCTTCACAAGAGTGGGAACAGAGAGGAGGCTGGCAACTACAGACCGGTTAGCCTCACTTCGGTGGTGGGAAAAGTAATGGAGTCACTGTTGAAAGAGAGAATAGTGAACTATCTACATTCGGGAGAATTGCTGGACCAGAGGCAGCATGGATTGACCAGGGGAAGATCCTGTCAGACAAATCTGATTGACTTTTTTGACTGGGTAACCAAGGAATTGGATCGAGGAAGAGCACTCAATGTCATCTACTTGGATTTCAGCAAAGCTTTTGATACGGTCCCGCACAGGAGACTGGTGAATAAAATGAGAAGCTTAGGAGTGAGTGCCGAGGTGGTGACCTGGATTGCAAACTGGTTGACGGACAGAAGACAATGTGTGATGGTAAATGGAGCTCTCTCTGAAGAGAGGGAGGTTTTAAGTGGTGTACCACAAGGATCGGTGTTGGGACCGGTCCTGTTCAATATATTTGTGAGCGACATTGCGGACGGGATAGAAGGTAAGGTTTGTCTTTTTGCGGATGACATTAAGATCTGCAACAGAGTGGACACGCCGGAAGGAGTGGAGAGAATGAGACGGGATTTAAGGAAGCTGGAAGAGTGGTCGAAGATATGGCAGCTGAGATTCAATGCCAAGAAGTGCAGAGTCATGCATATGGGGAATGGAAATCCGAATGAACTGTATTCGATGGGGGGAGAAGGGCTGATGTGCACGGATCAGGAGAGAGACCTTGGGGTGATAGTGTCTAACGATATGAAGTCCTCGAAACAATGCGACAAGGCGATAGCAAAAGCCAGAAGAATGCTGGGCTGCATAGAGAGAGGAATATCGAGTAAGAAAAGGGAAGTGATTATCCCCTTGTACAGGTCCTTGGTGAGGCCTCACCTGGAGTACTGTGTTCAGTTCTGGAGACCGTATCTACAAAGAGACAAGGACAAGATGGAGGCGGTACAGAGAAGGGCGACCAGGAAGGTGGAGGGTCTTCATCGGATGACATACGAGGAGAGATTGAACAATCTAAATATGTACTCCCTGGAGGAAAGGAGGAGCAGGGGTGATATGATTCAGACTTTCAGATACTTGAAAAACTTTAATCATCCAAAGACAACGACAAACCTTTTCTGTCAGAAAAAAATCAGCAGAACCAGAGGTCACGAGCTGAGTCTCCAGGGAGGAAGACTAAGAACCAATGTCAGGAAGTATTTCTTCACGGAAAGGGTGGTGGATGCCTGGAATGCCCTTCCGGAGGAAGTGGTAAAGTCTAAAACTGTGAACGACTTCAAAGGGGCGTGGGATAAACACTGTGTATCCATCAAGTCTAGAGGGCGTGAATAAAGAGGAGGCATTCAAACACTGCACGTAGCGGCAGTAGCCACAGAGGCATTCAAACACTGCATGGAGCGGCAGTAGCCACAGAGGCATTCAAACACTGCACGGAGCGGCAGTTGCCACAGAGGCATTCACGGAGCGGGATGCCAGTGGCCAGTAGTTGGTGTTCCACCTTCACGGAGCGGAAGGATGGAGGGCTGCTATCTCCAAAAAAAACAAAACAAAAAACAAACAAAAAAATAAAAACAGGTGTGGGTAAGAGTATGGGGTAGGGTGTGGCCTATTTGTTACAGCAGTTGCTACCCCTAATTGAGCAGGACGTTCACTTGGATGCAGATACGGCGCTGCTCTTTAAATTGGTGGTGGGGTGGAGGGGAATTAGGGCTGGAGGGTACTGGAAGCCAATAGTAACAGGTGGGAGAGAAAAAAAAGGGGAAAAAAATGGATAAAGTGCGTAGCTTGCTGGGCAGACTAGATGGGCCGTTTGGTCGTCTTCTGCCGTCATTTCTATGTTTCTATGTTTCTATGTAACAGCATCGCCACATACCCAGACGTTTCACGTTTCCTGAAAGGAGTCAAACACATTCGCCCGCCACTGAAGTGGCCAGTGCCCCTGTGGAACCTCAACCTAGTCTTGGAATTCCTAGCGGGACACGCCTTTAGACCACTTCGAGGCCTGTCCCTCCATTTGTTAACCTTGAAGATGGTGTTCCTGCTGGCTGTATGCTCAGCACGCTGCATCTCAGAGCTACAAGCGCTGTCCTGCCGTGATCCGTTTCTCAGAATCACTCCGGAGGCTATCCATCTTCGCACGGTTCCTTCCTTCTTACCCAAAGTAGTCTCACACTTCCACCTCAACCAAACCATATCCTTGCCTACCACGGAAGGTTTGAAGAAGTCGGAAGAAGGTCGAATTCTACGCCATCTCGACATCAGCAGGCTGCTGTCCAGATACCTGGAAATGTCAGAAGCAGTACGAAAGACGGACCACCTGTTCGTCCTTCACAGCAGGAAGAAGCAAGGGGAAGCGGCCTCACGGGCAACTATCGCCTGCTGGATCAAAGAAGTTATCAAGGCAGCCTACGTAGAAGCGGGAAAACCACCACCTCTACGGGTCAAGGCTCACTCTACGAGAGTGCAAGCGGCCTCTTGGGCAGAAACTAGGATGCTGTCGCCTGCAGAGATATGTAAAGCGGCGACGTGGTCCTCCCTCCATACATTCTCCAGATTCTACCGTCTGGACGTCCAGGCCAGGGAGGACACAGCATTTGAGAGGGCAATCCTGAATGGACCTCGGGCAGCCTCCCGCCCAGTCCGGGGGTAGCTTTTATACATCCCACTTGTTTTGAGTCCATCTGCTACACGCTAGGAAATGTAGAGATTACTTACCTGATAATCTCGTTTTCCTTGGTGTATGCAGATGGACTCAGCATCCCGCCCGGCTGCCGGCATACATGGGGATTCACCGACTCACAGTAAGCCATGTTTTCTTATAATAGGCCATCCACCCTGTCGGGTGTCGACGCCTTCCGCTTGAGAACACTGGCGGTCTCCAGCTACTATCAATCGGTCAGGGTAATCCTGTTCATTGAATCGATCGGTCAGTTACACATATATCCATAAAGCTTTTGCAAGGAAGATTACTGAATTGCTGCACTTCCTGCGGGGTATATGTACCCGTGCTGACTTCTGATCCGTCTCCAACTGCTAGCACGAGCACACTATACCCACGTGTTTTGAGTCCATCTGCATACACTAAGGAAAACGAGATTATCAGGTAAGGAATCTCTACAATTTTCAACAATTTTAGACATAAGAAATCAAAATACTAATGCAGATGAGGAAATTTGTGACTATTCCTATTTTGCTCTGTACTGTTAGATTTAGAAGTGCAGAAAATGAAGAAGGCTGTGGAATCTTTGATGGCTGCCAATGAAGAAAAGGTAGTAAAATGTTCTTATTTATTGAACATATTTTGAAAAACATTCCAAATGTTCTTGCTTGGTACCTTGTGTTATTAGGTAGCAGCAACTTCTGGAAAGGCGAAGATGGGACAGACCTAACTGGGAACACCTATAACAGCAGTCTATTCCCTCTCTTCTATCTGGGCAGAAGTCTTTGAGTTGGATCCTGACGGAGGATATAGGGGAAGGGAGACTGGAGGTGGGAGAGATAAGAGGGTTATGTCAGCTCACAGCCCTTTTTGCTTGACACTCCTGATTCTACCCATTCGCAAGGTTATGGAAACATAGGAATACAGAGGGGTAAGTGGTTGGGAAAGATCTGTTATCTCAGCAGCAGCAAGTAGCAGATTTGAGGCAGTGATATACAGATCTGTTTATGGGTAAAAACTCTAGGCTGATGAGGTGGCAGTTAGCTGGCAAGCAATCAGGTTTGGAAACTGGATGTAGCTAGTGTACATCTTGATGACCAGATAGGGTACAGCTGGCAGGCCTTAGGGTCTTTGGGGCTGTTGGGGTTTTGGTGATCTTCAGGTGGGACTAAATGACCAGGCCTTGTATAGGCAAGCAATCTGGGGACCTGGCCCATTGGGGTGCCCTCCCATTTCCTCTATGTGGTTGGATGCTGGCAGGCCTTAGGGTCTTTGGGGCTGTTGGGGTTTTGGTGATCTTCAGGTGGGACTAGAGGACCAGGCCTTGTATAGGCAAGCAATCTGGGGACCTGGCCCATTGGGGTGCCCTCCTATTTCCTCTATGTCAGCGGTTCTCAACCTATGGGTCGCGACCCCGGCGGGGGTCGAACGCCCAAAACGCAGGGGTCGCGCGCTCCCGGTCTCTCCCGCTGCCGTTGCCGCCGGGCTGTCAGCACGTTCAAGCCCAGCGGGAACGGCAGCGGCGCTAGAAGAAGCCCTGCACCCGCGGCTGGGCCTTTTCTTCTTCCTGCGCCTGCCCCTCCTGTGACCCGGAACAGGAAGTGAATCGTGGTGCGCGGGAAGGAGAGAGAGCCGCGCCGCGCGAAAAAGTAGCAGCGGCGGCTGCAGCATCGGCCCCCGAGCAGTTGAAGCAGCCGGTAATGGAGAAAGGAGAGAGCAGCACGAGCCTCCCGCGGCCGATGGGATTCTTCTTTCTTGGCCAGTGGAGGCTGCTGCAGCTCCCATTTGTGCTCGGGGGAGAAGAGGAAGTGAGTGAGAGAAAGAGAGAGAAGCAGCCAGCCAGCCTGTGTGTGATTGACTGGTCAGAGAGCTGATGTGTGTGTGTATGTGAGAGACAATGAAAGTGATTGCTCAGGGAGATGACTGATGTGTATGTGAGAGTGTGAGACATCAGTCAGGGAGGTGACTGATGTGTGTGTGTGAGAGAGAGAAAAAGCATGGAAGGGAGAAGTCTGGGTATGTGAGAAAGCATGGGCGTAAGAAGCCTGGTGTTGTGGGGGTGAAAGAAAGCATGGGAGTGAGAAACCAGGGTGAGTGTGCATGCATGAGAGAGAGAGACTGCTTGGTAAGGTGATGGTGTGTGTGAGAGAAAAAGACTGGTGTGTGTGTGTGAATGAGAGAAAATGTGATTCAGGGAATGAGAAGCCTGTGCACGTGGAGAGTGAGCATGGAAATGAGAGAGACTGGTGTGTGTGTAACAGAGAGAAAGTGATTATGGGAATGAGAAGCCTGTGCATGTGGAGAGAACAAGCATGGGAGTGAGAGACTGGTGAGTGAGTGAGTGTGTGTGTGTGAGAGAGAGAGAGAGACAGAGAAAGTGATTATGAGAGTGAGAAGCCCATATATGTAAGTAGAACACGGGAGTGGGAAGCGTGTGTGTGTGTGTGTGTGTGTGTGTGTGTGTATGGCATGAGAGAAACTGTTCAGGAAGGTGACTGGTGTGTGTGTGTGTGAGAAAGTGATTATGAGAGTGAGAAGCCCGTATATGTAAGTAGAACACGGGAGTGGGAAGCCTGTGTGTGTGTGTGTGTGTGTGTGTATGGCATGAGAGAAACTGTTCAGGAAGGTGACTGGTGTGTGTGTGCCAAAGACTGTTTGGGAGATGATTGGTGTGTGAGAGACAGAAACTGGTCATGGGGGCATGACTGGTATGGTGTGTGTGTGTGAGAGACATGGGCACTAAGGAAGAGGACCATAAGTATAGAGCTTAGCTTCTACTGCTGCTTCTGGTGAGTGCCACGGCCTGCAGGGAAGGGGAGTAGGAGAGCTGCTGGAGGGGGTAAGTAAAGGTGGCTTTTTAAGTTTATTTTTCTTGACTGCCATTTTAATTGTGTGATGTCTGCTTTTTTGAAATATTTTATTGGTGTTTGGAGAATGTTTAATAGTTTTTATGCGTTTTTAATTGTTGGATGTTCATAGCTGTTTTGAAACATTTATTCTGCTTATTAGTATAGTTTTACAATTATTTCTGTGTGGGGATCTATAGCTGCTTGCTAGTTCTGTTTTCCTAATAAGAGGTGTATTGGTTTTTAGGACCTGATTTAATATTTGTAGTGTTGCCTTTTCATAGATAGGGTTGCTCCTGTTTGAGTGTATTCCATAATACAGGTGTAACTGTGTGCGGATTAGTTTATGTGCATTACTACAGATCCTGGGAGTATGTTAGGTCGGTTCTGTGTCTGTTACCGAGATGAGATATTTTGCTAGCATGTAAGCGTTTGTATCGGTCTTATTTGTTGTGTTTTCTCAGAGGACATGCATTGGTGGTAAACTGCTGTCTTTTCATAAGTAGGGCTATTGAGCCTGGAAATAGAAGGAGTTTGAGTTGCTGTTACTGAGATGTCACTAGAACCAGAATATCTTTTTTGTAGGGTGAGTTGTATGGGGAATGTCATAATTCTGCTTTACATCCATTATTGTGGGTCAGGGGGGTTCCTGTGGATACAAACTGTACTTTTACATCTAGCCCCGTGACGATCATGGGTCAGTGTGCCATGCATGTGAGAACCTATGGTGAGTTGAGTTACATTCACATTATAAATGTCATAATTAAATGATAAGTGTGCACTAAAATCCAACCCCATCCATAACCCCGCCCCCATATAACCAAAGCCCCGCCCTCACCCCACCCTCACGGGGCGAGGGCGGGGCGAGGGGTCACCGCAACATGAGGAACTGTATTGCGGGGTCACGGCATTAGAAAGGTTGAGAACCACTGCTCTATGTGGTTGGTACGGATAGGCAAAGGGGATCGGGTCATGCCGTTATTTAATGTGGTAATGGTGGCGTCAGTCCGTTCCTTTCTTTTCCTCCTGCACGTGCATGCAGTAGTTTAAGTTGGGGAGAGAGAACAATGCCAGATATCAAGAGTTATCAATTAAATAGTTAATTAAATATCAATTTAATAGTTAATTAAATATCAATTAAATAGTTAAATTGTATATATTATATTATGTTTATCTATTACTATGTTAAATTGTCACCCTGTTATATTGTTCCATCTGTTCTATGGTTCTATGTAAAGCCCCTCTCTCTGTTGGGCAGTTCATCGTTTTATGTAAACCGGAGTGATTTGTAATTCTCACAAGAACTTCGGTATATAAAAAAAAAAAAAAAAAAAATGGCAGAAAGGGAAGGACACCCTGTAGACTTCACTAATCACATAAAACTATGTCAAAGGGAAATTTCATGTTTGCTGTGTGTGTTACATCTGTTTTAGAATGTAATATAGCTTGTACACCTGTGTTAGGATATAATATAACAGGATTTAAGGAGGGGCAATGGTCTGTGTCTGCCTATGTTAAGATGGCATCCTAACATTTGTGTTGTATGTTTTCCTGTTTAGTTATTTAAGAGATTTCTAAAGAAACAAATTCAGTTTATAAAAGATGTGAATATTCCTTTTGTCTGAAGATAAACAGGATAATGCAATCGCACACGTGAGAGACATTATTGAACATTGCCGAAGTGGACTGTAAGCTGTAGGACAGGAATTCCCAAACCTGTCCTGGTGACCTCACTGCCAATCAGATTTTCAGGATATCCACAAAGAATATGCATGAGAGAAATTTGCATATCATGGATACTGTCTATGCTAATTTATATCCCTTAGAAGGGATTTTCTATTTGGCTACCACCACCAGGGGCCACCTCAGCCCTTTTTTGCCCAGATGATTCAGATGCTCTTTTCTCCTCTGTGAAAAAAGTTGCTTTTACCATGATCAGGCCTTCCCTTTTTCTCTTATCCTGGTAACTTTTACTCCCTATTTTGGCAATGCCTGAAGGGTTTTTTTTTATTTTCAAATATCTTAGCCTCAAATTTACTTTCTTTACTCTCTTGATGCTACTCTATAATGGCCTTGACTGGCTTTCCATTTTTTATCAGAAATTCAGGGTTTAATTTTGCTGTATCTGTTCTTTTCACTGTGGCCAAGAAGGAAACCAGCAGTTACAAGAGATGGACTTGCGGTAATCATAAGATGTCTATCACAGATCAATTTGATTGCATGCACAGTTTGGACTTAGAATATATCTCTGGCAGTAGCATCTGCTCAGTGATATTATTTGGGACCATCAAACTCCAAGGATTGCATATACCAGACATTTTCAGGAGGACATCAAAATTTAATAAACCTCATCTGCATCTAAGGCTTCATTATCGAAGGACTTAAGAACTGCACTTGCTGCTGATAGTCTTTTGTCATTGAGGGGATGATAATCTTTCCTACAATTGAAATCCAAGAAGTGGCCTAGAAGAAGGGTACTTTCTTACTCTTCCTACAATATTCATGAAAAGGGATCCTCTGGGTCCAGTTGGATCCAAAGAGTCTATACCAAGCATTAGGTTAAGACATTGACATCTTGGCATTGATGCAAGATTCTGAGATTAGGGAAGTTGAAGTTGCTGCTGTCTGTCACCCCATGTGACTACATCAGGAGGTGAGCTCAGTCTCCTATGCTGAAGCTCAGTTATGACAGTCTCCAACAATTTATATTTAAGTGAAGTGTGCTGGTCCCTGACTTTGTTCATGGAGTCTTTTTTCCAAAGATAGGGATTCTCCAGGCCTCCCCTCATAATCCTCTACTCTACTGGTAAGAAACAGGTCCATGTCTGGAATATCTATTTTCTTATCTTTATGCAGAAGATTGTTGAGGCCATCATGTTTTTCATTTGTAGGTAGGTGAGCACAGGGCACCTTTACTTAGCTTCCTTAAATATCTTGAAGCTATTAAGGATCTGGTGGGCAGTGCTTTCAACTAACTCTTCCATGATGTATAAAAGATAATGTGGGAATGTTGGCAAGAAGGTGGACAGGTCCAGTTAGGCCAGAATTCAACAAAGTCCAGTTACGCACCAATCTGTGGTTGTTCAATCCATCCTGTAAAGGGCCAAGAAGTGCAGAGTTATTCCTTGATGCCCATGCGGTACGAGGCACAGATCTTGGACCTTGATGGGAGAAAGTTCTTTCAGAATGCTATTCTTGTTTCCTGCATACCAGATCTTTATGACTGAGTACACATACTTCATCTTGAAAAGTGCAAATCCCTCCGGAGAAGTTTGTTCACCTGTTAAAAAAAAGATAAGGTGGAAAGTATCTAGTTAGGTCAACTATGATGCTTTTGAAATGGCAGCAGCAAGAGCCTCTTCTATGGCCATTGGTGCTCTCGGACTCTTAGTTGTGAGCTTCAGGCATAAGGGATGGTTTGCAAGATAGCCTTGCGGCCATGTCTTACAGTGAGGCGAATATCTTTGGAAAAGATAAGAAAATGGTGTACCTACATAAAAGACCTCTGTCAACACTTCATACACTTTTCACTGCCACCTATGAATTGGACCCCCTTCAAGGAGGTACCAGAGTAGACCACAGAGGGGAGAGTTCAATATTCAGGAAAGATATTATTCTTCATCCTCTTTCCTTAATAAACAACAGAACTCAAGATATCAGTGTGATTTTAGGCACTCTAAACCCCACAACACCCTGGTCAAAACCACGGATGGATTTTGACTGATCTAGAGCACATAGCCAGTGTTCCATTGCCTCTGCTGAGCAATATACCTGTTGGGGGCAGGCTAAGGGGGTTGAATCTGTAAATATCTATCACCAAAATTAATCACAAAGAAGGTAGTTTTCAAAAATATTTGCACACTTAAAACTGGGGTTTACATATATAAATGTACTTTAATACAGTGGGCTTTTGAAAATTGCTACTGTATATGCCATTGAATTGTCAATAGTTTTTACACACAGAATTGCACTTTAAGATCATAAATGGGCTTTAACAATTGCTATGATAGTATGTTACCTTTACACTCTATATCAGTATATTTCAGTATAGTTCTAGAGCAAAGTAAATTAATTTCATCAAAATGAAATGAACCTTCTTGTTTGAACTAGAAAAGCTGTATGCTCCACAAGATTTTGGTGCCAAAACTTGGGAATTGGTAAACAGGATGGAACTTTTCCCCCTGTATGTGAAAAATAGATTCTAGCAGTAATAAGATTTCCATCTATATAAGAAGAAAATCAGAATCTCCATCACTCAGTTGTTGCAGAGCATTGAGACAGTTGACAGGACTGCACTCTAATGCAGACCATGAGAACAAATCCTGAATCAGCACTTAGTAAGAGAAATGGATGTAAATGAGCTTGATAGAAAATTGTGAAGCAGCAATAACCTCCCTAAAGGAGATGACTCAGGAAATAGAAGCTGTTAAGGATTATCTGGATTTGATTTTCATGTTGGAGAGATTGCTGCTCATCTATATGCTACTCATCTGTATATTCCTCCCAGTTTCCTCTATAGTGGATTTCTGAGGCCCCCACAATTCATTTAGGCTGCTGCCATTTTGGACTCCCTCCACCTGCTTTTTAGAAAGCGTGTGACGTGAGGGAGAAACTTTGGTTTAGTGAAAATCATTTTCAAGTGGACAGTAAAAGGACTAGTGCAAGTACCTAGCATGATTTCTAATGTCATTTTTATTTTTATGTATTTTATTTTTTATATACCGACATTCGATTTGAGATATCACATCAGTTTACATTCAGGTACTGTAGATGTAATCTTTTTTCTGATGCAGATTTCCATGACCCTATTTCCAATCAACCATGCATTCTGGCAGACAGAATCTCTGGGCATTAATAAAGTCAAGGCAATTGCAGTAGATTCCTTCTTCTGTGAAATTTTACCATGGAAGATGTGAGGTGGGACTACTTTAATACTGTGATCAGCTAAACTTGGCTGTTTAGGATTGCCAAGAGAAGGTTTTTGATAACATAATGAAAACAATTTCCACAGATGTCACCATGTACGGGCAGGTACAAGTATCATCCAGGAATATATCCCCAAGAGAGAAAATGTTGATATAGCAAGCAATTCCAATGGGGATGATAGAGATGTAGTATACTGCCTGCCCCACTATGTAGTAAAAACAGAAGACTACTACAAAATTGATAGTCTGATACATCCTCACATGAGTTTCATTGGAAATGGAGGAAAGTAAATAGTGGAGTGCCCCAGGGATCTGTACTGGGACCAGTGCTTTTTCATGTATTTGTAAATGATCTGGAAAAGGAAACAGCAAGTGAGGTGACACAGTTTTGCAGATAAGAAAATATTATTCCAAGTTGTTAAATCACAAGTGGATTCTGAGAAATTTCAGGAGGATCTTACAAGACTGGGAAACTGGGCATCTAAATGTCAGATGAAGTTTAATGTGGACAAGTGCAAAGTGATGCACATATGGAAAGTATTCCAAACTGTAATGTTGTGATATTAGGTTCCATACTAGGAGTCATCCCCCCAAGAAAAGGATCTAGGCATTATCATTTAAATTCTTGGCGCAGTGATGGTCAAAAACACAAACAGAATGGTAGGAATTATTAGGAAAGGCATGGAGAATATCATAGTACTTCTGTTTCACTCCATGGTATGCCACATCTAGAGTACTGTTTGCAATTCTGGTCATCACATCTCAAAAAAAGATACAGTGGAACTGGAAAAGGTTTGGAGAAAGGCAACCAGAATGCTAAAGGAAATGGAATGGTTCCCCTATGAGAAAAAGCTAAAGAGTTTAGGACTGTTCAGATTGAAGAAGAGATAGCTGAGGGGAGATATGATAGAAGTCTATAAAATCATGAGTGGAGTGAATCGGTTGTTTATGCTTTCAAAAAAATAAAAAGACACTCCATGAAGTTACTTGTAGCACATTTAAAATAAATCAGTACACAGTTAAACTATAGCATTCATTACTGGAGGATGTGGTAAAGGCAGTTACTTTAACTAGGTTTAAAAAAGTATTTGGACAAGTTCCTGGAGCAAAAGCCCATAAACATATATTAACAAGGTAGACTTGGGGAAAGCCATTGCTTATTCCTCAGTGTAAGCAACATGAAATCTGTCTACTATTTGGGATCCTGCCAGGTACTTGTGACCTGGATTGGCCACTGTTGGTAACGGGATACTGGACTTGATAGATCCTTGGTCTGACCCAATTAATGCAATTTTTATGACTGTCTGCTGATTGGGCCAATTTGAATCTAGACCTGTTCTTGTTTATGAAATTTTGAATGCATCGGAAAGCAATTATGACAGAAGGGAGGCCTTTACCTTAAGGTTACATCCTTGTCATTTTACGAGATTCTCATGATCTTGACAGAAGTAGACTAGTTAACTCCATACCATGGACCTTCACCGATAGTGATGAATGCAAGTTACAGCCACTTAATTCTAGAACATTTCCTTGCAACTCTACCAGAAAAGGTTCCTTTAGCAGCGTTCCAACAGTCTTCTATAGGCTAAGTTGATCAAGGGATGGAAATATCATCCATAATTAGTGAATGGATTTTGGGTGGATTGACACAAGGAATATTTACTAATGAACAAAGTAAGAGAGGGAACTTGGGCTCGAAAGTGAAAAAACTAGTGCTGCTTAGAGCAACTGAGTTGCTGAGACAAATGGGAAAAACTGTGCAGCTTTTTTATTGATTTATTGATAGGACAGGGAGAATAACTTTAAAACAAGCGTGCGGGAACCCATACACATGCATACGGACACATGAGCACAATACGCTGGAATTTTAAATCATGTGAACATTTACATGCGTATGATATAAAATACATACCGCACTTATGTGTGCTCCTAATTTTAAGTGGTTATTTGAGCAAACGTGTAACGAGTGCCTTTGTGTTAATGAATGCAGGTAAGCTGATTTTAAAATATACTTGAATGAAGGTCACTCCCATTTTTACCAATTAGTCCTTCAGTTTGCCCAGTCTGTCTTGAGGTCATCCCAGACCCCTCTGGTTCTTCAGAATGCATTCCCCCAAGTTGACTCAGACCCCCTCACCTACTTGTTATAGTCCTAAACTGGAGATTTATGCAAACTTGTACTTCATCAAGATCAGAAATAAACATGCGCGGTTAATAGCCCGCCACGTGTTGTGGCTGCCAGATTTAAAATACGGATTTACGCACATAAATGTTGGCCCCGCCCCTGACATGCCCCAACTCTGTATTTTTTTTTAAACTCTCGCACACGCATATACACAAATAATTTGAAAACAGTTCCAAAAGGCATTTTCATCAGCATTGTAGATCTGCTCTGTGGTTATAACAGGTTCTTGAATAAACTTTTTGAAAACTGCAGTATTTTTCAACAGCCTCAAGATAAGCAGATTTTTTTTCTCATCAAACCTTTTGATAATATGGTAAAGTTTTAAAGTAAGACAACCATCCATTTGAAAAAATTCAGGAATTGATCATTTTCATTTCATTAATTTCTTGCCTTTTCAATCAACACTGGACTATAAATTGGAACTCCTGCTGAATGTTTCATACAGTATCTTGTCTAACTGTTACAATTTTGGTTTGTGCAGAGTACAGCATTCATTTCTGCTTGTCACAGAATTTATTGTGAACCGTAGTAACTGTGCCTTCTGTACCTTGATGTTGATCATAGACTAGCTGGTAATGAATTCCGGCATCAACCTATTTTTCTCCTTTCTCCAGATGATTAAATTATACCCAATTTTTGTGTAATCGTCATTACAACAGACTTCTGCTTCTGTCCTTTGCTTATTAAGTCCATAAATCACCAAGCACACCAAAGCACTCTATATATAGTTCCACACCGAAAATGAGTGCTAAGATAAAGTTTGTACAGTCCCAAAAGACTCAGAACAATTTAAATGTCCAAAGGTAATATTTATTCAAAACGGCAACTCCACTGTATAAATCATGCTTTAAGCAAGGAGGTCCCCCGACACGGACCCGTGTTTCGCCAGGGGCTGCATCGGGGGGGACGCACACAATATTTTAGAATAATCTGTAATTAAAAGAATAAAACAGGACTGTAACAACATGTAGCTGCCAATGTCACAAAAATCCAACAATCTGTTCACTTACCAAGTTGCAGGTTATATACACGTAACAGGGAGCGCGTTTGATAACCATTCATCATGGAGTTTTAAACATGCAAAAGGCGCCAAAATCATTCACAGACCAATCAGCTGTGGTGAACCACCCACCAATCAGAGCCAGGTATTACTGTCCAATGAGCTGTCAGATAAAGTGTACCCATTCAATCTCCTTATTGAGACCTGCGGGGGAAACAGTATTAAGTCGATAAATCCAACGTTGTTCACATCGAATCAAGTGGGCATCAAAATCTCCCCCTCTAGGGAGGGGAGATAACACTTCTAAGACAAAAAAGAAAATATCAGAAATTGAATGAGACAGAGCTACCCAGTGATCGACCAAGGGAGCTAAAAGCCGCGAATGTTTAATATTAGATCGATGTTCTATGATACGAGTGCAAATTTGTCTGTTGGTCTTACCGATGTAAAGTTTATTACAGGGACAACGAATAACATAGATTACACCAGTGGAACTACAGTCAGTACAGTCAAACAGAGTAAAAACTCTACCAGAGGTGGGATCAATGAAATCAGACATATTGGCAGTGTGTCTACAGACTGAACAATTTCCACATGGAGCATGTACGCCCCGTGTGTGTGTCGGTCTGTTGTGAGAAAAATCAGAGTGAGTTAAAATATCTCTTAAATTTCTGCCCCTCCGGTACGTAAACCGCAATGAGCTCTGAAAGAGTTGTGAAAACGACAAGGCTAACCAATGTTTTCGAACAATTGAAGCAATATTGTGACTGGCTGGTGAGAAAGGTAAAATGCAATTTATAGATGTTTCTGAATCAGTATGTGAGGGTAAAAATAACAGATCCCTGTTGACAAATAATGCTCTCTTATATGCTCTTTTCAAAATCTTCAAAGGGTACCCCCTCTGTCGAAACCGGAGCACCATCTCCTTAGCTTTATTCATGTATTCAACTCTTGAAGAGCACAGCCTACGCAGCCGGAGGAACTGACCTGTCGGGATGTTAGTCTTAAGAAGTCTCGGGTGACAGCTGTCAAATTTCAAAATCGTATTGCGATCGGTTTCTTTTCTATATATTGAAGTCGTAAAAGTGCCATTGTGAATTTTGATGAGCATGTCTAAGAAAGGAATCTGGAAATGATGTAGATTAAAACTAAACTGAAGATGTGGGTTACAATTGTTCAACCAATCAAAAAACATGAAGAATTGAATCTCAGTTCCTAACCAGATCAACAGCACGTCGTCAGTGTAGCGAAACCATGCATGTATATACTTCTGCCAAGTGGATGGATAGATATAGAAATCTTCAAATTGTGCCACGTATAGGCATGCCAGGCTGGGGGCCATCGTAGCCCCCATAGCCGTCCCTTTGATCTGCTGATAAAATGTATTATCAAAGCGAAAATAATTTTTAGTAAGTGCCAGAGTCGTCAGTTGCATTAAAAAAGTTGTGGGGACGCGGATCGGTGCGGGTCTTTGATTGAGAACAGTCTCAACAACATGTAAAGCATCCTGTTGAGGAATGTTGGAGTAAAGTGATGTAATATCTAATGTCACTAACAAATATGGTGAAGACGGAGCCTGTAAATCATTTAGCAGGGAGATAAGATGGGCAGAGTCTGTATGCCAATGCCATAAGTCTAAGAAATAAGACGGGAGAGTTAGAGTGTTTAGCAGTAAATGATGAGATTGACATAATTAGCATCACAGGGACCTGGTGGAAGGAGGATAACCAATGGGACAGTGCTATATCAGCGTACAAATTATATCGCAATGATAGGGAGGATCAACTTTGAGGGGGTGTGGTACTTTATGTCGGGAAGGGTATAGAGTCCAACAGGATAAAGATCATACAAGAGACTAAATGCTCAGTAGAACCTATATGGGTAGAAATTCCAAGTGTGTTGGGTAAGAGTATAGTGTTAGGAGTATACTACCGTCCACCCGGAGGGGCAGAAATCTTGCGTCCTTAGATCTCATGGAAGCCTATCTGCATATTCCAATATACCTGGACTCCCAACGCTTTCTCCGCTTTATGGTGCTAGGCCAGCACTTTGTTTCAGGCCACTAGCCTGCCCCATGCACCTTCACCAAGGTAATGGTGATAGCGATGGCGCTTTGGAAGGAGGGAGTCCTGGTGCGCCCATATCTGGACGATTGACTTAGCAGGGCGAAATCGGAAACTCTGTCTTCAGTCGGTCAGCAACGTTCTTGAAGTTCTTCAGTCTCTCAGATGGATAGTAAACCTGTTAAAGAGTCATTTGCCTCCTACTCAGTCCTTGGAATATTTGGGCACTTGGTTCGATGCTCGGCAGGGTGTATCTTTCGGAATACAGAGTGCTCAATCTGCAGAATCAGATCCGCCGGTTGTTGATCTTGCGAGTTCCCAAAATGTGAGATTATTTACAGGTTCTACGCTCCATGACTTCAACCTTGGAATTAGTTCCATGGGCATTTTTCCATATGAGGCTGTTGCAGAGGACGCTTTTGGCGTGGTGGAAACCAATTTTAGAGGAATTTCACTTGCCATTGCCTCTCGAGGGCAAGGCCAGAGACAGTCTAGCTTGGTGGCTTCACACTTCCAATCTCATTCGCAGGGTGGATCTCGAGGTCCCAGACTGAGTGATAGTTACTACAGATGCCAGTCTGTCTGGCTGGGGAGACATTTGTCAGCATCGTTCAGTCCAGGGTCTCTGGTCTGCGAGAGAATCTGCATGGTGTATCAACTGTTTGGAGACCAGGGTGGTCCATCTAGCCTTGAGGGAGTTCTTGCTGGTAGTGAAAGGACAGTCGGTGAAGATTCTTTCCGACAACGCGACAACAGTGGCATATATCAATCGGAAGGGCGGTATCAAGAGTCAGGAAGTAGCCCGAGAAGCACGGGTTTTAATGCATTAGGTGGAATCCCACCTCAAGGGGATAGCTGCGTCTCATGTAGCCAGGGTTGAAAATGTTCAAGTGGATTTCCTAAGTCAGTCTCAGATGCAGGCAAATGGGAATTGTCGGACATGGCGATGTGGCTCATCAGGTGACGTTGGGGGTTCCCTCATGTGGATTTAATGGCGACTCGTCAAAATGTTAGTGTTTTGCTTCTTCAGTCAAAGACGACAGCACAGGGCAAAGGGCGTCAATGCTCTGGTTCTGCCTTGGCCTCAGGGGGTTCTACTTAATATTTTCCCCCTTGACCGTTAGTGGGCAAGGTGCTGCATCACATAGAAAAACATCGCGGAGAAGTGATATTGGTCGCTCCAGAGTGGCCGTGGCATCCGTGGTTCGCAGATCTCATCAACCTGGCGGTGGATGGCTGATTCGTTTTGGTCATCTGCTGGACCTACTTCATCAGGGTCCAATATTTTCAGAACAGGTCTATCACTTTTGTCTAGCAGCTTGGCTTTTGAAAGGCAGAGGTTGAGGTGCAGAGGTTGTCCAGAATCAGTCATCACTACCTTATTGCAAGCCAGGAGGAAATCCACTAATCTGCTGGGCCTACTTCATCAGGGTCCAATATTTTCAGAACAGGTCTATCACTTTTGTCTAGCAGCTTGGCTTTTGAAAGGCAAAGGTTGAGGTGTAGAGGTTGTCCGGAATCAGTCCGGAATTAGTCATCACTACCTTATTGCAAGCCAGGAGGAAATCCACTAATCTGGCTTACGTTCACATTTGGAAGGTATTCGAGTCTTGGTGTGCTACTCATAGAATCCGCACCCTCCAGTCCTCCATTCCCGATGTTTTGTCCTTTCTGCAAGATGGTTTCGACAAAGGTTTGTCTCCTAGCTCCCTTAGGGTTCAAGTGGTGGCCTTAGGCTGTCTCCGTGGCAAGATCGGGGACTCCACTATTTCGGCTCATCCGGATGTTATCCGGTTCCTCGGGAACGAGGAATTTGTGGCCTCTGGTCCGGAGAGTTTGTTCATCCTGGAACCTTAATCTGGTCCTCTGTGATTTGTATGCGGTACCTTTTGAGCCTCTCCAGAGAGCGACACTGAAGGACTTGACTCTCAAAGTAGTTTTTCTAGTAGCGATATGTTCTGATTAGGCAGATTTCGGAGTTACAATTGATGTTCTGTCGGAATCCCTTCATTCAGATATCAGATTTGGGGGTTTCATTGAGGACAGTGCTTTCGTTTTTACCTAAAGTGGTTTCCGCCTTTCATGTAAACCAGACAATCGAGCTTCCAGCTTTTCCATCCGTTGATGCATCCATGCCACAAGTGAAGGAGCTCAGTTAGATGTTCGTTGAGCTCAAGGTGACGAATGATTTCAGACAGTCCGACCACCTCTTTGTTTTGTGGAGTGGCGCGAGACAAGGTTTTAATGCTTCTAAAGGTACTGGTTGAAGGAAGCCATTGCTTTCATGTACATTATGGCCGGCAAGGAGATTCTGGATGGTTTACTTGCTCATTCTATGCGATCGCAGGCTACCTCCTGGGCAGAGGCGCAGTTGGTGTCTCAGGAGATTTGCAGAGCAGAGACTTGGAAGTCGTTCCATACTTTTGCACGACACTATCGTTTGAATGTGGGAGATTCTGGTTCTCCATCATTTGGCGAGAGTGTTCTGCGAGTGGGACTCTCCAGGTCCCACCCTAAGTAGGGGGCTTTGGTACATACCAGGAGTCCGGATTGATCCGGGTACGTACAGGGAAAGGAAAATTGGCTCTTCCCTGTTAATTTTCTTTCCTGTAGTACCTTGAATCAGTCCAGTACCCGCCCGTTTTCTAAGAGTTGGAGAGTTGCCCATTCAGCTCTGGATTTGTTTATGAATTCAGTTTTGTTTGAAATACCTTTCATGGTTTTACAATATGTTTGAATTGCGTGTTTTTTGCATGGGTTTTATTCTGCTTTATGCTTTGGTACAGATCTTTACTGAGGAACTGCATGTGGCATTGGTGTTTATGAGGCAGTGTCAGTAAAACTTTCTCTGTCTCCGTCTGCTGGCAGGGATGAATAACCAAGAGTCTGGACTGATCCGGGTACGTACAGTGAAGATACACTTTCAGAGATAAAGTGGCTAACAACATGTTTAGATGCAGTCAAGTAGTCATAGTCTACCTGAACAAGCAGGAAGGTGCAGGATCTCACTTTCTGCATTAGTGTGTTAAAGTGTGGAGCTGGGCAGTCTCCCATGTGACAGCCCTGAGAGCCACACTCCTGGTAGGGAAAGAACTGCCTGGAAGATGAGTTTATTCAGGCTCTGGATCACCCTAAGTGGACCCTTGATCAAGATGTCACATACAAGTGGGGCATACCTAAAATTGGTTTGCAGCAGTCCAGAACAGGAACGTTCCAAACTGTTCCAGAAGGACATCAGAGGGCAGACTAACATCTGATGCTTTCTTCCTTCATTGGGGAAAAGATCTTCTGTACACACATCCTCCAATACTGCTGGCAACAAAACCCTTAAAAACAAAATTCAGGAAAGTTTGGAGAACTGTCATTCTCATAGTTTCTTCTTGACCAAGGCAGATTTGGTTTCCACTCATTTGAGAGCTGTCCATTAAGAAACCAATCAAGTTGGGATTTTCAACAACTTTGATCATGTAGAGTCAAGGAACATTGCTTCATCCCAACTTCCAATCTCTGGCCGTAATGTGTTTTTTGAAGAGATGTAATATGTTTATTAGCTTTCAGGTCCTCCTAGCATCTAGGAAGGAATCCATGAGAAAACCTTATGGAGGAGGTTTGTCATCTGATGGTGAGACAAGTCTCTAGAACAGTGGTTTCCAACCCTGTCCTGGGGGCCCACCAGCCAGTCGGATTTTCAGGATATCCACAATGAATATGCATGAGAAAAAAATTTGCATGTTATGGAGGCAGTGCATGCAAATTTTCTTTCATGCATATTCATTGTGGATATCTTGAAAACCCGACTGGCTGGTGGGCCCCCAGGACAGGGTTGGGGACCACTGCTCTAGAACACTTCTTTTGACCCATGCAAACTGAATAACTTCTACACTTTTCAGAGTCTGGTCTAAAAAGTAACTCTGTTAGGGTACATCTCAGTGCATTTGGTTTCCATTTGCATGCAGAAAGAAACCCAATGTCTGTATAGTCAATCTTTTTTTTTTTAAACTGAGGTCCCATGATTATACAGGTGGTTTGATGAGAGGCTTCATTGTGGTGCTTACCCAGATGATTAATGCTTCCTTGAGCCTAAGAACTCCTGTAAGTTCAAATAACTGACCTATAAGGTCATATTCAGTGCTCAGTTGGTGAGCTCCAGATCTAAGTTTCACTAAAGTTGGTGCTGAATTTTTCAGACAGTCTTTTAAATAATACTTCTTCCCAGATCACACGTTCATAGAGCTGAACAAGACCTGTAGAATTCGGAGCAGACCAAAGCCTTTAGAAAACCACCCAACCATTTATTTCGTTTGATCCCAACAGGATCAGTCCTGCCCTGGATGATGTCAGACGCCTTCAGGGTATTTATACCTTGCATCTGGACTTCTTCAGTGCCTTACAAAGAGGTTACCTGCTCCACGCGCAGGTCCCCAGAGGCAGGCAGAGCTCCGGAGTCTCAATGCGTGGATGAGACGATGGTGCAAGAAAGAGGGATTCAGTTTTGTTAGGAACTGGGGAGCCTTTTGGGGAAGGGGGAGTCTCTTCCGAAGGGATGGGCTCCACCTTAACCAGGGTGGAACCAGACTGCTGGCGCCTACCTTTAAAAAGGAGATAGAGCAGCTTTTAAACTAGAACAAAGGGGAAAGCCGACAGTCGGTCAGCAGCGCATGGTTCGGAGAGAGGTATCTTCAAAGGATACTAATAATGCATTAGAATTAGGTCATCCCGACAGTGAGGTTCCAATAATAAGAAAAGTAGTCCAAGTGCCTGTAACTGAAAAGTCACCTGAGCTAAAAAATTCTAACTTATCCCTATCAATTAAAAAGCAGAATGAAAATACAAACAAAAAACAAACTGAAATGTTTGTATGCTAATGCCAGATGTCTAAGAAATAAGATGGAAGAATTAGAATATATAGCAGTAAATGATGACATAGACTTAATTGGCATCTCAGAGACATGGTGGAAAGAGGATAACCAATGGGACAGTGCTATACCGGGGTACAAATTATATCGCAATGACAGAGATGAGCACCCGGGAGGAGGTGTGGTGCTTTATGTCCGGGATGGCATAGAGTCCAACAGGATAAACATCCTGCATGAGACTAAATACAAAATTGAATCTTTATGGGTAGAAATCCCTTGTGTGTTGGGGAAGACTATAGTGATAGGAGTATACTACCGTCCACCTGGTCAGGATGGTGAGACTGACAGTGAAATGCTAACGGAAATTAGGGAAGCTAACCAAATTGGTAGTGTAGTAATAATGGGAGACTTCAATTACCCCAATATTGACTGGTTAAATGTATCATCGGGACACGCTAGATAGATAACGTTCCTGGATGGAATAAATGATAGCTTTATGGAGCAAATGGTTCAGGAACCGACGAGAGAGAGAGCAATTTTAGATCTAATTCTCAGTGGAGCACAGGACTTGGTGAGAGAGGTAATGGTGGTGGGGCTGCTTGGCAATAGTGATCATAATATGATCAAATTTGATTTAATTACTGGAAGAGGAACAGTGTGCAAATCCACGGCTCTCGTGCTAAACTTTCAAAAGGGAAACTTTGATAAAATGAGAAAAATTGTTAGAAAAAAAACTGAAAGGAGCAGCTACAATAGTAAAAAAAAATGTCCAAGAGGCGTGGTCATAGTTAAAAAAAATACCATTCTAGAAGCACAGTCCAGATGTATTCCACACATTAAGAAAGGTGGAAAGAAGGCAAAACGATTACCAGCATGGTTAAAAGGGGAGGTGAAAGAAGCTATTTTAGCCGAAAGATCTTCAATCAAAAATTGGAAGAAAGATCCAACAGAAGAAAATAGGATAAAGCATAAACGTTGGCAAGTTAAATGTAAGACATTGATAAGACAGGCTAAGAGAGAATTTGAAAAGAAGTTGGCCGTAAAAGCAAAAACTCACAGTAAAAACGTTTTTAAAAATATCCGAAGCAGAAAGCCTGTGAGGGAGTCAGTTGGACCGTTAGATGATCGAGGGGTTAAAGGGGCACTTAGAGAGGATAAGGCCATCGTGGAAAGATTAAATGATTTCTTTGCTTCGGTGTTTACTGAAGAGGATGTTGGGGAGGTACCCATGATGGAGAAGGTTTTCATGGGTAATGATTCAGATGGACTGAATCAAATCACGGTGAACCTAGAAGATGTGGTAGACCTGATTGACAAACTGAAGAGTAGTAAATCACCTGGACCAGATGGTATACACCCCAGAGTTCTGAAGGAACGAAAAAATGGAATTTCAGACCTATTAGTAAAAATTTGTAACCTATCATTAAAATCATCCATTGTACCTGAAGACTGGATGATAGCAAATGTAACCCCTATATTTAAAAAGGGCTCCAGGGGCAATCCGGGAAACTATAGACAGGTTAGCCTGACTTCAGTGCCAGGAAAAATAATGGAAAGTGTTCTAAACATCAAAATCACAGAACATATAGAAAGACATGGTTTAATGGAACAAAGTCAGCATGGTTTTACCCAAGGCAAGTCTTGCCTCACAAATCTGCTTCACTTTTTTGAAGGAGTTAATAAATATGTGGATAAAGGTGAACCGGTAGATGTAGTATTCGTGGATTATCAGAAGGCGTTTGACAAAGTTCCTCATGAGAGGCTTCTTGGAAAAGTAAAAAGTCATGGTTTAGGTGGCGATGTCCTTTCGTGGATTGCAAACTGGCTAAAAAGCAGGAAACAGAGAGTAGGATTAAATGGACAATTTTCTCAGTGGAAGGGAGTGGTCAGTGGAGTGCCTCAGGGATCTGTATTGGGACCCTTACTTTTTAATATATTTATTTTATTTATTTATTTTATTTAAGGTTTTTATATACCGGCATTCATGATACAATCACATCATGCTGGTTTACAGTTGAACAGGGGTGCAAATACATTAAAACTAAAAAAAAAACAAGTGCAAGGAAATTGCAGTTACAAATAACAAGGGAGATCGAACTAGGAGAGAGAGGGAAATACAGAAGTAGATTAACATCGAACTAGTGGCGTAGATAAATACTGAATTGGATTAACATCTCGTGGTGTTATTTACAAGAGCAGCTGTGACTGAGTTGTGGAAGTTGATGAGGCAGCAATTATGAGGGGTCTGGAAAAGCTTGTTTGAATAACCAGGTCTTAGGTCTTTTTCGGAATGTTGGGAGGCAGGGCTCCTGTCGGAGATTCGGAGAGATGGAATTCCAGAGTGCTGGTCCAGTAGTTGAGAAGGCCCGTTCTCTTAAAGTTGTGTGTCGAGTGAATTTGATATGAGGTACTTGGAAGGAACCTCTGTATGCTTCTCTAGTGGGTCTTGTGGAGTGATGATGTCTGAGCGGGAATTGTAAGTCAAATGTTGTAAGGTGGTGGATGGATTTGTATATGTTGGTGATGGATTTGAAGATGATTCTGAAGTGAATAGGGAGCCAGTGTAGGTGTTTTAGGATAGGTGATATGTGGTCTCTTCTCCTGGTGTTGGTGAGAATTCTTGCCGCCGCATTCTGGACCATCTGTAGAGGTTTGGTGTACGATGATGGGAGGCCTAGTAGGATCGCGTTAAAATACCGTATTTTTCGCTCCATAAGACGCACTTTTTTTCCCCCAAAAGTGGGGGGAAAATGTATGTGCGTCTTATGGAGCGAATATAAAAAAAACAAACAAAAATCTAACAACCCCCCCCCCCTCCTGACTCCCCCAAGACCTGCCAACTTAGTTTACCGCAACCCCCCCCCTCCTGACCCCCCCCCAAGACCTGCCGACTTAATTTACCGCAACCCCCCACCCTCCTGACCCCCCCAAGACCTGCCAAACGTCCCTGGTGGTCCAGCGGGGGTCCAGGAGCGGTCCGGGAACGATCTCCTCGGCGTGGGCCGTCGGCTGCCAGTAATCAAAATGGCGCCGACGGCCCTTTGCCCTTACTATGTCACTGAGACCGACCAATAGCAGCGGTCGGTCCCAGTGACATAGTGAGGGCAAAGGGCCGTCGGCGCCATTTTGATTACTGGCAGCTGACGGCCCACGCCGAGGAGATCGTTCCTGGACCGCTCCTGGACCCCCGCTGGACCACCAGGGACATTTGGCAGGTCTTGGGGGGGTCAGGAGGGTGGGGGGTTGCGGTAAATTAAGTCGGCAGGTCTTGGGGGGGTCAGGAGGGTGGGGGGTTGCGGTAAATTAAGTCAGCAGGTCTTGGGGGGGTCAGGAGGGTGGGGGGTTGCGGTAAATTAAGTCGGCAGGTCTTGGGGGGGGGTCAGGAGGGTAGGGGGTTGCGGTAAATTAAGTCGGCAGGTCTTGGGGGGGGGTCAGGAGGGTGGGGGGTTGCGGTAAATTAAGTCGGCAGGTCTTGGGGGAGTCAGGAGGGTGGGGGTTGTTAATTTAAAGTGTGGGATGGGGTTTTTTTTTTGGGGGGGAGGGGTTCCCAGAGAAAAATGTTTTCTGATCTGGGGAGTGGACCGAAATGGCCCTCCCCAGACCCGAAAACAAAATTGGGAGAAAAAAAAAAGCTATGCACTCTCCTAATTTGCTCCATAAGACGCCCAGACACAGAGCCGGTTTAGCACAATTTTTTTTTTTTAATTTTCCCCCTCTGAATCCTAGGTGCGTCTTATGGTCAGGTGCTTCTTATGGAGCGAAAAATACGGTAATCAATCTTTGAGAAGATTAAAGCTTGTAGTATTGTTCTGTAATCATTAGAGTGAAATAGAGGTTTTATCCTTTTCAGAACTTGGAGTTTGTAAAAACAGTCCCTGGTTATGCGGTTGACAAAGCTTTCAGATTCATCCTGTTGTCAATTATAACTCCTAAGTCTCTCACTTGGGTGGAGAGTGGGATAGCTGGAGTAGAAGAGGAGGTGTTGCTGATTTCTGGGGAGATGAGCAGTAATTCTGTTTTTGCAGTGTTTAATATGAGATTTAGGCTGGCAAGAAGGCTCTTGATTTTTTGAAGACATGATTTCCAATGATCGAGAGTTTTAGAGAGGGATTCTTTAAGGGGGATCACTATCTGGACATCGTCAGCGTAGAGAAAGTGTTTAAGATTTAGATTTGTTAGGAGCTGGCATAGTGGAAGGAGGTAAATATTGAAGAGCGTGGGTGATAGGGCAGAACTCTGAGGGACTCCTACAGGTGAGTCATGGCGGGGGGATTCTTTATTGAGGATTTTAACTTTGTAGCCTCTGTTGCTGAGGAAGGTTTTGAACCAGGTTATTGCCGTACCTGTTATACCAATTGTCGAGAGTTGGTTAATGAGGATGGAGTGGTTGATGGTGTCGAAAGCTGCCGAGAGGTCTAGAAGAATCAATAGGAATGATTGTCCTTTGTTGAGCCCCAAAATGAGGTGGTCTGTCAACGATACTAGAAGCGATTCTGTGCTGGAAGCTTTGCGGAAACCGTATTGAGAAGGGAATAGTAGTTTATTATCTTCGATATAGTCTGATATTTGGGTGTTCACTAATTTTTCCATGATCTTGGCTATGAATGGTAAGTTGGCAATCGGGCGGAAGTTGTTCAGGACTGTAGGGTCCAGGTTTGGCCTCTTTAGAAGTGGTTTGAGGGATGCCAGTTTGAGTACGTCGGGGTATATTCCTTGAGATAAAGAGCAGTTTATGATGTCCGCCAGTGTTTTGGAGATGGAGTCAGGGATTTTCAGGAGAAGTTTGCTAGGGATATGGTCTGAAGGATGAGAGGAGGGTTTCATTTTCTTTAGGATTGACTGGATCTCTGTTGCGTTGATAGGATCAAATGCTTCAAAACGTATGGATTTGTTATTTAATTGATGAGTGCTTGAGAAAGGTGGGGTGGTAGTGGGCAGCTGTGTGAAGAGATTAATTATTTTGTTTCGGAAGAACAGGGCTAGTTCTTCCGCTTTTGATTGAGCTTGATTACTGGGGATATCCGGTGCGTTGGTATGGGTTAGATTAGAAACAAAGGCAAAGAGTTATTTGGCGTCGAAGACCAGGTCATGGATCTTATGCGAGTAGAAGTCCCTTTTAGATCTAGCGGTGGAGGTCTTGTAATGATGTAGGGTCAGTTTATATGCCGAGAGTGTGCTTGTACACGGGGCTTTACGCCATTTGTTCTCTTTCTGTCTTAAGCTTTGTTTCAGTTTTCGGAGTTCGATGGTGAACCATGGTTGTCTTTTGGACATGTTGGATTGGGTTTTTTTGTTGTAAGGGGGCAAAGTTTATTAGCTATGGGTTCAGTAATGCTGTACCAGGAGAGGAGGGCTGTGTTTGGGTTGGTGAGGCCTATGAGAGGAAGTTGTGGGATCAGTAAATTGCTGAGGTCTTCTGGTGAGCAGGATCTTCTATAAAGGAAGGGGGGTTGGGGTGCGTGGGCATTGATGGTATCCTTCAGCGTGAACCTGGTTGATATTAGTGTATGATCTGACCACGGGACCTTCTTGCAATCCAGGGGAGAAGATTGCTTGACGCCAGAGTTTACAAAGATTAAGTCCAGCATATGACTTGCTTTGTGTGTGGGTTTGTTAACTTTCTGGCTGAATCCCAAGGCTGAGAGGGCAGTGAGGAAGGCTTCGCAGCTGGATGAGTGTGTGGGGACGTCTACGTGTAGATTGAAATCTCCCAGGATTATAGCTGGAGCTTCCAAATTGATACGAGTTGTGATTGTTTCAATAATGGGCGAGGTGTCTGTTTCCAGGAGGCCGGGGGGGGGGGGGGCGGGGCGTAGACTAGTAGAATTTGAAGATGGTCTGATGAGAAAAATCTGTTTTCAAGTTTAGGATCTGATATGACAGGGTGTTGATTGAAGTTAAGGCCTTTTTTTGTTGCTAATAAGATGCCCCCGCCCTTTTTTTTTCAGTCGAGGGAGAGAGAATATGTAGTAGGTCTGTGTACGTAGTTGATTTATTATAGCAGTGTCTGTGGGTTTCAGCCATGTTTCGCTTATAGCACATATGTCAGGCTTGGCGTCAAGAAGGTAATCGTTGAGGATCAGAGATTTCTTAGTGATGGATTGTGCATTGAAAAGAGTTAAGGAAAATAGAGTAATGCCTAGAAATTGTGTGATCAGAGCAAGCAGGATGGGGGTAAGAGTTATTAATGATCGGTGTCGTGCGTGCCTGGTAGAATTTCCTGTTGGAGATGTTAGGTGTGGGAGGATAGGGATTGGCTAAGTAGTATACATTCTGGCCAGTTGAGTCTTGAAGAGGCGGACTGGCTGGAAGGATCCGAAGAAAGTTAAACAGTAGTTAGGGGTTGTGGGTTAATTTGCTGAGAGGAGCTTGGCTGAAATGGAATCCTTGTGGTGGACTATAGGCTGTGGGGGGAATGTGGGAGGCGCGCACCAGGAGCGTATGAAGTAAATCATCTGGAAAGAAATACGACGAGTGAGATAATCAAATTTGCAGATGACACAAAATTGTTCAGAGTAGTTAAATCACAAGCAGATTGTGATAAATTGCAGGAAGATCTTGTGAGACTGGAAAATTGGGCATCCAAATGGCAGATGAAATTTAATGTGGATAAGTGCAAGGTGATGCATATAGGGAAAAATAACCCATGCTATAATTGCACAATGTTGGGTTCCATATTAGGTGCTACAACCCAAGAAAGAGATCTAGACGTCATAGTAGATAACACATTGAAATCGTCGGTTCAGTGTGCTGCGGCAGTCAAAAAAGCAAACAGAATGTTGGGAATTATTAGAAAGGGAACGGTGAACAAAACGGAAAATGTCATAATGCCTCTGTATCGCTCCATGGTGAGACCGCAACTTGAATACTGTGTACAGTTCTGGTCGCCGCATCTCAAAAAAGATATAATTGCAATGGAGAAGGTACAGAGAAGGGCTACCAAAATGATAAGGGGAATAGAACAGCTCCCCTAAGAGGAAAGACTAAAGAGGTTAGGACTTTTCAGCTTGGAGAAGAGACGGATGAGGGGAGATAGGATAGAGGTGTTTAAAATCATGAGAGGTCTAGAACGGGTAGATGTGAATACGTTATTTACTCTTTCGGATAATAGAAAGACTAGGGTGCACTCCATGAAGTTAGCATGGGGCTCATTTAAAACTAATTGGAGAAAGTTCTTATTTACTCAATGCACAATTAAACTCTGGAATTTGTTGCCAGAGGATGTGGTTAGTGTAGTTAGTATAGCTGTGTTTAAAAAAGGATTGGATAAGTTCTTGGAGGAGAAGTCCATTACCTGCTATTAAGTTCACTTAGAGAATAGCCACTGCCATTAGCAACAGTAAAATGGAATAGACTTAGTTTTGGGGTACTTGCCAGGTTTTTATGGCCTGGATTGGCCACTGTTGGAAACAGGATGCTGGGCTTGATGGACCCTTGGTCTGACCCAGTATGGCATGTTGTTATGTTCTGAGTCTCAAGTTGCTGTGTATTCCTTGGATTGCTTCTGTCTTCCAACCCGGCTTGCTTCCTAACTTGTCTTCTGCTTCCGCCCCTTGGTTGTGATATCGATGTCTGACTTCTGGCTTCCGACCCGGCTCCATTTATTTATTTATTTAGAACCTTTTATATACCGGTATTAGTGGGGACATCATACCGGTTTACATTTGAACAGAAGGGATTGGAATTACATGATAACAGGGAGAGTGAACTGGGAAGGGGATAAGAAGGAGCAGTATGGAAGGAAAGATTAACGTAACAATAACAAGCATAAGTTAACAGTATAATTAATTAATTCCTTAATATAAGGGAGTTGCGTTCACCAGGAGGCGGTGCAGGGATGGGGTGGAAAGGGAATCTATAGGGGCAGTGGGGTGGAAAGAGAATGGATGGGGTGGATGGGGTGGAAAGGGTGGGGTGGGGTGGAAAGGGACTCTATGGGGCGGTGCAGGGATGGGGTGGACAGGGAATCTATTCTGGATAGGCCTGTCTATTCCGGATAGACTCCGTCTTCTGCTTCATCCCTGGCTTTGGTTTGGATCTCAGACTCTTGGCTTCTGACCCGGCTTCGCTCCTGGACTCCGACTTCGGCTTCTTCCTCACCTCAGGTATCCGGTACTTGCTGGCCCAGAGGATTCTCCTAAGACCCAGCGGCCCGGGCTCTCATGGGCTCCTCCTGGGGGAGCCGCGGGCTTCCGAGGATGAAGACTCTTCAGCTACCTGGGTCCAGCCTTCGTCCATCTCTTCAGCTGCTGCCTGGATCCTTGGTCGCATAGGATCCCACCTAAGTCCAAGAGGTCCGGGTCCCTAAGGGCTCCTCCTGGGGGGACCTCGGACTTCCAGTGGTGAAGCCTCTTCCGAGTCTCTTCCAAGCCGCCTCCCGGCTGGGACGATTGCTGTAGTCTTCCATAGCATACCATCCACTGTCTCAACCGGCCCAAGGGTCTAAGACCGTAAGAGTTCCATTCCCTTTATCATTTTGGTTGCCCTTCTCTGTACATTCTCCATCGCAACTATATCTTTTTTGAGATGCGGCGACCAGAATTGTACACAGTATTCAAGATGCGGTCTCACCATGGAGCAATACAGAGGCATTAGACATTTTCCGTTTTATTAACCATTTCCTTCCTAATAATTCCTAGCATTCTGTTTGCTTTTTTGACTGCTGCAGCACACTGAGCCAACAATTTCAAAGTATTATCCACTATGATGCCTAGATCTTTTTCCTGGGTTGTAGCTCCTAATATGGAACCTAACATAGTGTAACTACAGCAAGGGTTATTTTTCCCTATATGCAACACCTTGCACTTGTCCACATTAATTTTGATCTGCCATTTGGATGACCAATCTTCCAGTCTCAAGGTCCTCATGTAATGTATCACATTCCGCTTGTGATTTGACTACTCTGAATAATTTTGTATCATCCGCAAATTTGATAACCTCACTCGGCATATTCCTTTCCAGATTATTTATAAATATATTGAAAAGCACCAGTCCAAGTACAGATCCCTGAGGTACTCCACTGTTTATGCTTTTCCCCTGAGAAAATTGACCATTTAATCCTACTCTCTATTTCCTGTCTTTTAACGAGTTTGTAATCCACGAAAGGACATTGCCTCCTATCCCATGACTTTTTAGTTTTCTTAGAAGCCTCTCATGAGGGACTTTATCAAATGCCTTCTGAAAATCCAAATACCCTACATCCACCGGTTCACCTTTATCCACATATTTATTAATCCCTTCAAAAAAATGAAGCCGGTATCTTAGGCAAGACGTCCCTTGGGTAAATCCATGTTGACTGTGTTCTATTAAACCATGTCTTTCTATATGCTGTATGATTTTGATCCTTAGACTAGTTTCCACTATTTTTCCCAGCACTGAAGTCAGGCTCACTAGTCTATAGTTTCCCGGATCACCCCGGAGCCCTTTTTAAATATTGGGGTTACATTGATCATTTCCCTTCTCCTTCCTTGCTGTGTCTCCTACCCTTGGCACTGGGTATTCGGCGTCCTTCCCCCTGTCCCTCTAACTTCTTTGCAGAGTTTAGTATAGAGCGAAGGTTCGGCGGGTTGAGCAGCCCTTGTCTAGGCCCTGCTCGTAAAGCTCGGTTTTCTTCAGCTGCCTGGTAGGCCATGGCGGCAGTTTTTTTCCTGCGCGCTGGCATGTGCACAGCATATGGCAGTGCACGGACGCAAGCGCGCACCTGCGCTTGTACTTGAGTGTGTAAGGCCACAGCCTATATTTGTGCGCATTCTTGAGTGTGGAGGGTTTTCTGCATGTACTTCCGAGGCCTGGTTTGGGGCATATTGTTAGAAACTTGTGTGCGTACTATTTGAGCGCATGCTATTTCTGCGTATATTATCTGAGCGCATGCTATCTGGTTGCATGCTATCTGACTACATCTTATCTGGGTGCATGCTTTCTGAGCACATACTATCTGAGTGCATAGTATTTGGGTGCATACTACTGTGGCCCTCTGGCAGGCATGTATTGCACTTATACTCCCGGATGCAATTGGTGTGAGCAGATGGCTGCCTAGCACACAGTGTAGGCCAGCTATTTTGCCGGGGACAAAAATGTCTGTCTAGTTATCTATGCAGCTTGCCATATAAGGGCAATACAGCCATTGTTTTTTCTAAGCCTATGTCAGTGCTGTTTGGACTAGGTGATTGACCTCTACGATTTTGGCCCATACTGGGCCATACCCTCAAACTGAGGGGTGCGGGGCGGAAGGCAGTACAACGAATGTATTCCTTCCTACTTTATTTCCCATGGCAAAGACATCATCTATGAGAGTTGTGGGTCAGTCAGACAGTGTTAGGTTTGGGCTTATGGGTCCCAGTATGGATCCATCCTCCTTTACTTTGGTAGAATTTTTTCCCGGATCTTCAGAATTTTCTGCCCAATAGAGCTATGGATCCTTTCGAAATTGGATTCACATCCTCAGGACTCCCACTTTTCAGCTACCGCGTGCAAGTGACTTCAGGGAAGCGATCCCTGGTGATGTTTAGGAGGATATGGGTAAGGATATGTTGGATGACTCCGGGGATTTGGGTTTCTCCCCTCTGGAAGTGAGCAAAATTCCTCCGGGTTTGGAGCTACTTAAGACTCTTTTATGATTCTTTCACAGAGATGAGTTACCAAGTCTGTTGTCTCAGACTCTGAAGACACCTGGCTGAGAGTGACTATCGGGGTGCCAAAAAAGAACCCCTTATTGGAAATCTTATGTACGCTGTCATGTTTCTTTCCCCTCATGGTGGTTGTTCGAGTTGATTGACCTTGAATGGAGCGCCCCTGAAGGTAACTTCAAAGGGGGCCATACTTGGGCGGGATTGTACTGCTTGGATCCGAAGATGAGCAGACATTTACATTTCCCAAAGGTGGATACCTTGATAGGTGCGGTTACCAAGTGATCCACTATCCTGGTGTAAGGAGGGGCAATTCTAAACGATGCACAGGATAGGCAGATTGAGGGTATCCTTGTGTAGGCTTTGAGGCCATGGCGGTGAATTTTGCAGATTGCATCTTGTTGCTCCCTGGTATCTCGGATTAGTTTGCTCCTCTATCAAGAGACACAAGGATCGGGGTCCAATGGCAGGTCAGTATAGATCTGGAGGGCCACATTCTTAGCCAAGGCACATGGCCTCTAGAAAGATGGCTTCTGTGATGGCGCCTAGATGCCAGATGTGGGTACAAAATTGGTCGGCAGACAGTTTCCAAGTCCAGTCTCACAAGATTACCCTTTCAGGTTTCTCTTTTCTTAGCATCCATATGGAGGAGTCTCTACTCAAAGGTCTCTTTCCTTCAGAAGATCAGTCCTTTCGGCCTTGAAAGGATACAGACTCCGGAACCAGAGCTCCTCGATCTTCAAATTGAAGATGCGGGGACTCACCTACAGAGGTGAGACCAGAATATGCCAGATGACGGGGGTCTTAGATGTGATAAGAGATGGCTGTGCTCTGGAATTCCTCCAGATTCTTTTGAATGCCTTTATGGTCTCTCCGTGCAACTCTTAGCAGAAGAGGGTAGCAATGGAGACTACCTTCAGGAGGCTGTTGGTCTTGTAGGCCGCTAATTCTTTATCCTTTATTCTGTCATTCCCAAGAGACTCATCCTGGATCTTAAGGCAGTTAATAGTGTTTGGTGTTTCATTCATTTCCGAATGGGAGCTTTGTGTTCTGTACTATTGGCAGTATAAACAAGGGAGATGCTCATGTCTTAGATCTGATGGAGGCATGCCTACACACTTGCCAGGAACATCAGTGTTTCCTGAACCTTGTCGTTCTGGGCCATCATTATCATGGTCAGGCTGGCAATTGCTCCCTGGACCTTCTTCAAGGTCATGGTGGTTGTATCAGCATCTCTGCACAAAGAAATCATCCTAGTACATTCGTATCTGAAAGACGTAACAGCAGTTTCAGACGCTGGAGTATTTTGACATGTGATTTGAAGCTGAGCTGGACAGTTTTCCTGCTGGAGAGTCCGATGGTGTGTCCGGCCCTGGGATTGATGATTGCCACTTTGGACATTTGTTCCCTGTGCAAGGGCGCTCCTACAGCCCCTTCAGCACACATTGCCTTCCCAATGGCATCTGTGTTCACAGGAGTGCATGGTGAGATTTCTCATGTCCCTGGCGATTACAGGGGGATCATCTTGGGAAAGGGATTCGGTTGCATTGATGGTTACAGGTGGATCATTTCAAGAAGGGGATTTCCCTGGAGACACCGGATTGGTTAGTTCTCCTGACAGATGTTAGCTTTCTGAATTGGGGGGCTCATGACCAGGACTTGGAAGCGCATGTAGTTCCCGAGCATCTGGAAACTTGTGTGGTCATGGTATTGAGATTCGAGAGCGCAGAATATCGATGCTCTCGTTCAGATGTGGCTGCTGGACAGGATATGTGCCTTCCCGGCATGGCTACTAATAGGCAAGATTGTTCAGAGGATTGCTGGCCATACCGAAACCGTACTTCTGGTGCTCCGGATTATCTCCAGGGGCTGTGATATGACAATCTGCAGAGGCTACTGGTGGGCAGTCCTCTCAGGCAGTTGCTCAAGACAGATTGGTGGCATCAAGGACCATTCCACTTGACGATCCAGGTTGTTTTTGTCTTATGTCTTGGCCCTCGAAAGGGCTCAGTTGTTGAAGCATGGTTGTTCTTCTGCAGTGAGTTACACTTTGCTCCAGGCCAGAAAGTTTTTAAGTCTCTGGCTTTTGTTACAGGCAGAGAGTTGATACGCCTGGAGTGAGTTCTCAGCCTCTCAAGGGGAAATTGCTTTAATTTTGGAATTTCTGCCAGAAGACTGCTTATAGGCTTGGCCCTTACCACCCTGAAGGTTCAAGTAGCTACACAATCTTCTTGTTGTGGGCTGTTTCTGTATGTAACTCCAGGGTCTGTACAGCTCCGGACTCTGCCTTCTTTTTTGCCCAAAGTGGTTCGGCAGTTTCATTTGGATCACTCCTTTTCCCTGCTCATGCTGGACAGGAATAGTGATGTGTGTTAGTATCGCCCTTTGAGTGCCTTGGCTTCGAGCAGCATCTGATGAGGTACTTGATGATTTCTAAATCTTTCAGGAAGTTGGATCAGCTGTTTGTGCTCTATGGTTGGATGTAAACAAGGGGAACCAACAATGCAGGCAACTATAGCCTATTGGATAAAGGATGTCATCACGGGCGCCTTTGTGGATGCCAAGATTCTTTTCTCCAAGCGATTATTGGTTATTGTTGCCGGACGAGTTTTTCCAAGCAGCGATGTGGTCTTCCTTGTATACCTTCCTAAGCTTTACCGCTTGGACATTCAGGCTCCGAAAGGTGCAGCTTTCACACATGTAATGGTTAGTGGGCAGTGGGCAGCCTCCTGCCCTGTTCAGGAGTAGCTTTGGTACATCCCACTTGTGTGGATTGGCCTGCCTGAGTGCAGAGAAAGGAGAAATTACTACTTACATGATAAGCCTACTCTCGGCTGCCTACTTGCTTTTAGTTTGTCCCTTCTTTGCGGACAGATCAGACTGTATTTTCTTACAAAGACTTGTAAGTGACATATCCAGCACCTGAGATTATTGATTGTTAATTCTTTTGGCTGTGCTCTGTGTTCCCACTTGGGTGGAAGTATGAGTACTTGACTGTTAATAATCATGTTCATGTATAATCAGTTTGTCAACATTTTGACTTTTCCAGAGAATACTGGCAGACTGATGTTGGGGCAGGGCTATATGTCTGTGATGTCAGCTTTAGTCCGACTCCATCTGCTGGTCGAGGTGCATAATCCACTTGTGTGGATTGGCCTGGCTGCCTTAGAGGAAAGGAATTATCAGGTAAATAGTATTTTCTCCTTTTCTACTGCTTTCAAGGCATGTTATTTATATCCATATTATCTGGTGACATCACCAGATAATTTATCCTAGCCTTGGAGTACACCTGTTAAGAGGTATGCAGCAGCTTTCTTCTAAGGAAACAGTCATTTAAGCAATATTAAATGAGAATCTTCCAGCAAAGAACAATGAGAGATCGGAGACCTTAATGCCAGCAGGGTTCACAGCTCCAGAAAGTGCTTAATTGGGAGGATGATATTGTAAACTTTATTTTAAAAGATTAAAAGTAAATTATTTTAAAAGGTGTTCTTCATGGCTCCAAACTCTGCTCAAAAAACACACATGGTTTGTGTGTTTTATCAGAGCACATCTTTTCTAGGCTGTTAACACCTGCTACTGTAGCCATTTGGGAAGCTCTGTGATTTCAATTCCCTAGTCAAGTTTTCCACTCTATGGGCTGGCCAAGGCTGAGAAAGCTGCAGAGGGCAGCGTCCACAGCCACTGGGGAAAGAGAATTCCACTCATTGCATAATGGTGACTACTAATGACAAATTTAGGGCCCATGTCTGTAGCTTGCTGGTGTAGCGGTTACTACCTTTAACCAACATGCCTGATACTTTGGATGCAAGTCCAGCATTGTTGTCTGCTTCAACAGCAAGAGGTAACAGGGAATTGGCTCAGACAGCAACCAACAAGGAGCAGTACCCTCCTGCTCCTTTGGGCTTTCAGCTCATTCAGAAATGGGGCTGAGATTTGGCACCATGAGCCTTCATTCTCAACTACCGAAAGATTTCTTTTACCCTATTTTATATTCTCTCCCAACTCACCCTGCCCAGTCGCAGGAACTGATTTTGTGTAACTCTCTTACATTGTATGTATAAATCATTTAAATAGGGATGGCACTAGGCAGTATCAAATCAACATAAAATGGAGACTTCCGGCGATGATGTCACCGGTAAGGACGTCTGGAGTCTGAGCTCCGCGGCCCCCCGCCGAACTCCCCTCGCTAATCCTTTGCAGCGGCGGTGATTCTTTGATATTTTTGCCAGGGGGGGGGGGCACGACGACGAGTTTTATGGTGCGCCGTGGGTAGCAGGAGCTTGCGGCTGGTGCGGCGTGAAATGGAGCAGGAAACATCATGGCCAAGATGGCGGCCGCTATGGTGACTTACCCCCAATAATTTAAAAGAACCGGCTGGCGTTTTTGTGGCATTTTTGCCCGGGAGGCCTTGACAAGGTCTGTGCCACTAAAAAAAATCATTTGGGCAACGCCGGTGACAGGGGCCGTGGCTGGTGAAGAGCAGACCACAGCACAGCATGGCCAAGATGGTGGCAGTCCTTGTCAGTTTCCCCTACTGAATAAAACAACTGCCAGACAATTTGGAGCCATGGCTGCCTGGGAGGACCTTTGAGGGGTCTGTGCATTCACCAGAGATTTTATGGCGCGCCACTGGTGGCAGAAGAGTGTGGCCGGGGTGGTGCGGAGCAGAGCATGGCACAGCACAGCTGGCAGTCGCTCCTTTTGAACTTTCCCCGCTGATTAAAAGAACAGGCTGGTGATTTTCAGAAGTTTCTGATCAAGGAGATGACTGGCTGGTTCAGACTCCTTTCGGAGTTTTTCAACGTGCCGTGGGTGGCATGAAACAGTGGCCTACAGGAGCGGTGTGGAGCAGCAACAAAGCACGGGTAAGATGGCGACCGCAGCAGAAGCCCCTAAGATGTTGGCAGTGGTTTCGGATGAGGTACTCCAGCAGATCTCTCAAAGTTTTTCTTCAGCACTAGATGCGCGACTTAATTAAGATCCAAACTTCTATGGATGATCTAAAGGGGACACTGGAGGGGCAGCTGAAGCGGCTGGACCAGGCGGAACATTTGCTTTCCGACTATGAGGACCGGCTGGCAGACTCAGAGAGGCATGTGGCAATGCTCCGGGCTCAGCAAAAAGACCTTTTGGATAAACTGGAAGACCAAGAGAATAGAGGTAGAAGAAATAATCTTAAAATAATTGGGCTGCCGGAATTCGTGCAAGACAGTGAGCTGACAAAATTTGTGGAATCGTGGCTCCCCGGCAAATTAGGCCTGCAGTTCCTGGATGACAAGTTATGATGTGAGCGAGCATACCGGGTGAGACCGCCCCGAGAAGCACTGGCTAGACCTAGGCCAGTCATGGCATGCATCCTCAATTGGACTCACAAAACTCAGCTGCTTCGTGCTTTTCGCCAAAAATCTTCGGTGGAATATCAAGGCCACAAAATATTGCTCTTCAATGACTCTTCCACAGCCACGGTGGCACAGAGGAAACAAATGTCACTGGCTTGCTCGGATTTCTATAAAAGTGGAATTCGTTTTGTTTTCTCTACCCAGCCAATTTGCGGGTCCACCACGATAATCGGTTGCTTTATCTTAACTTGAAGGAAGAAGCTGCCAATCTCTTGGCAACGCTGGACAAACCTGGTGTGGCTTATATAAGGATAACTGGTTCTTTGGGAAATGTTACAGCATGTGCACTTGCTATGTAGGCAAGGGGGGCAGGCAGTTTGTTCTCAACTGTGGGCAGTACATTCAGCTTCCTGAGATCTAGGTTATTGCACATGTAGATTCAGTCTGTGTTGGGTTGCAATGTTTCCTGGGCCTGAGGGAACTGAACATATTGGAGAACCTATAAATTCACGTTGGTCTGAAGTGGGGGGGGGGGGGGGCGGTAAGGAGAGGGTCGGAGGGGGGTCCTTCTCCTCGTCTGGAAGATGGTTCCGGATTGGGATAGTCCCCGTGCCTCTTGGGGCATCTGTAGTGGTTGTATGGATGTGGCTGTGGATGGGGGTGTGGTGTGTGGGGGCAGGGGGATTGGGAGGGTGGACTTGAGGAGGGGAAGGGATAGAGACCAGGGAATAATACTATATGTATTGGAATTACTGGATCCTGGGGCTCAGGCTGGGGAGTCCCAGGATTGATTTGTACTGCATTTACGGGAGGGGTGGAGGGGCAAAAACCTCCCTAGTAGGGCAGTGCATGTGTAGTGATCATCGCAATGGTTAAAATTACGCCCCCTTAATGTGGATGTATCCACTCGCCCATACAGAGGCCTAAATTACTTTCCATGCTGCGACGCCAACATTCCCAGGTAGTGTTTCTTCAAGAAACACATCCTAATGAAGTGGAGCATGGGAAACTAAAACGTGAATGGGTGGGACAATGCATTTACTCATCCTTTTCTGCTCATAAGAGGGGTGTTGCCATTCTCATACACAAACACTTGTCTTTTCAGCTTACCCGGGTGTGTCACGAAAAAGAGGGACGTTATGTGATAGCTGCTGTAGTCCTTTATCAACAGCAACTGGTGTTTTGTAATCTTTATGCCCCTAATGTGTACTCACATGAGTGTTTTTCAGGGCTTGTGGGCATCTTGACCAGTTTTCCAGGTCACACTCTGGTGGTAGGGGGGATTTCAACATAGTGGCAAATAAACAAATTGACTGCCGACCACCTAAGGTTGTTGTTATGGCCAATGACTCTAAATTGGGGGTAAACTTTTTATGTCAAGAACTCCATATGCTCGATGTATGGCGGATCTTGCATCCTAACGAAGTGGATTTTACATTTTATTCTAACCCACATCAGTCGTATTCCTCCCTGGATTACTTACTAGTATCGGAAAGCATATTCTCCGGGGTTGTCGATGCTAACATTGGTGCAATTTCATTTTCTGATCATGCCCCGATGACTCTCACGCTAAAGGGGGGAACAAGGACCTCGGGGCCCTGTCTCATGACGCATGCGCCCTGACTTGTTCTTGGACAAACAGTTCCATGCTCACTTGCAGGCTCAGTGGAAAGAATATGTGGAGTTCAACACTTCCACAGAGGTCTTTCCGGGTGTTCTTTGGGAGGCTGGGAAGGCTGTGATGTGTGGTCATATTATAGCCTGTGTTGCCAAAGTTAATAGACAGTGTAATGTGGAAATTTTACGCCTCACGGGCGTGCTCAAAAAAGCGCAGCAACAATACATGCACACCTTGTCATTAGCTGATAAAGATTTGGTGGACTAAGCGCGTACCACACTCAATTCCTTACTACATCAGAGGGCCTCTAAATCATTGAAGTATTATCAATTTCAGCTATATAAGTATGGCAATAAAGCGAGTCTAATGTTAGCTAACCTGGTTCGACCTGGTTCGACCTCGGAATCAGCGGACAGTGGTTATTGAAACATAGAAACATAGAAATGACGGCAGAAGAAGACCAAACGGCCCATCCAGTCTGCCCAGCAAGCTTCACACACTTTTTTCTTTCATACTTATCTGTTTCTCTTAGCTCTTGGTTCTATTTCACTTCCACCCCCACCCCCACCATTAATGTAGAAAGCAGTGATGGAGCTGCATCCAAGTGAAATATCTAGCTTGATTAGTTAGGGGTAGTAGGGGTAGTAACCGCCGCAATAAGCAAGCTACACCCATGCTTATTTATTTTACTCAGACTATGTTATACAGCCCTTATTGGTTGTTTTTCTTCTCCCCTGCCGTTGAAGCAGGGAGCTATGCTGGATATGCTTGAAGTATCAGTTTATTCTTCTCCCATGCTGTTGAAGCAGAGAGCCATGCTGGATATGCATCGAAAGTGAAGTATCAGGCACATTTGGTTTGGGGTAGTAACCGCCGTAACAAGCCAGCTACTCCCCGCTTTGTGAGTGTGAACCCTTTTTTCTTCTCCCCTGCCGTTGAAGCAGAGAGCTCTGCTGGATGTGTGTAGTATCAGTTTTTTCTTCTCCCCTGCCGTTGAAGCAGGGAGCTATGCTGGATATGCTTGAAGTATCAGTTTATTCTTCTCCCATGCTGTTGAAGCAGAGAGCCATGCTGGATATGCATCGAAAGTGAAGTATCAGGCACATTTGGTTTGGGGTAGTAACCGCCGTAACAAGCCAGCTACTCCCCCCTTTGTGAGTGCAGATCCTTTATTCCACATTTCCTCTTGCTGTTGAAGCTAGAATGATGTTGGAGTCACAGTAAGCATGTGTACGTTTATTGAATAAGGGTATTGTCTCCAGGCAGTAGCCATCATTCTGGCGAGTCACCCACTCTTCATTGGCGGCCTCTTGACTTTATGGATCCACAGTGTTTATCCCACGCCCCTTTGAAGTCCTTCACAGTTCTGGTCTTCACCACATCCTCCGGAAGGGCATTCCAGGCATCCACCACCCTCTCCGTGAAGAAATACTTCCTAACATTGGTTCTGAATCTTCCTCCCTGGAGCTTCAAATCGTGACCCCTGGTTCTGCTGATTTTTTTCCTACGGAAAAGGTTTGTCGTTGTCTTTGGATCATTAAAACCTGTCAAGTATCTGAAAGTCTGTATCATATCGCCTCTGCTCCTCCTTTCCTCCAGGGTGTACATATTTAGATTCTTCAATCTCTCCTCGTACGTCATCCGATGAAGATCCTCCACCTTCCTGGTCGCCCTTCTCTGTACCGCTTCCATCTTGTCTTTGTCTTTTTGTAGATACGGTCTCCAGAACTGAACACAGTACTCCAGGTGAGGCCTCACCAAGGACCTGTACAAGGGAATAATCACTTCCCTTTTCTTACTCGATATTCCTCTCTCTATGCAGCCCAGCATTCTTCTGGCTTTTGCTATAGCCTTGTCGCATTGTTTCGCAGACTTCATATCATTAGACACTATCACCCCAAGGTCCCTCTCCTGCTCTGTGCACATCAGCCTTTCCCCCCCCATCGAATACAGTTCATTCGGGTTTCCACTCCCCATATGCATGACTTTGCACTTCTTGGCATTGAATCTCAGCTGCCATATCTTCGACCACTCTTCCAGTTTCCTTAGATCCAGTCTCATTCTCTCCACTCCTTCCGGCGTGTCCACTCTGTTGCAGATCTTAGTGTCATCCGCGAAAAGACAAACATTGCCTTCTATCCCGTCCGCAATGTCGCTCACAAAGATATTGAACAGGACCGGTCCCAACACCGATCCTTGCGGTACACCACTTAAAACCGCTCTCTCTTCAGAGAAGGTTCCATTTACCATCACACATTGTCTTCTGTCCGTCAACCAATTTGCAATCCAGGTCACCACCTCGGCACTCACTCCCAAGCTTCTCGTTTTATTCACCAGTCTCCTGTGCGGAACCGTGTCAAAAGCTTTGCTGAAATCCAAGTATATGATATCGAGCGCTCTTCCTCGATCCAATTCCTTGGTTACCCAGTCAAAAAAGTCAATCAGGTTGGTATCCGAGGTCGGGATGGCGGGCATAAGATGACAACAGCAGACATATCAGCTATGTTTCTGGAATTTTTTAAATTGTTGTATGCTAAAAACACACCTAACCCAGCCATCGCAGAACAATTTTTTCAGGGGCTAAACATGGCCGTGGCTGATTGCGGGATCAGCTAGTGGCCCTGAACACGCCAATTTGTGATAGTGAGGTGTACGCAGTGATATACAGGGGTTGAAGGTGGGGAAGGCGGTGGACCAAGACGGACTAGGGTTTGAAATTTCAGCTGCTGGCCCCCCTGTCCCAATACTACAATGAGCTGCTTACCCACAAATGGCTTCCTGATGAGGCCAATCGTTCGGTTATTGTGGTTTTGTCCAAAAAGGATAAGGACCCTTTGGAGGTTGGCTCATAGAGGCCTATCTCCCTGATTAATGTAGATGTAAAGCTCTTCACGAGCATCCTTTCCAAATGATTGAATGGGTGTTTAACTGCTATAATTGATTCTGACCAGACAGGATTTATTAAGGGGGGAGACAGGGTGTCTGGAATGTGAGAAGCCTCATAGCAGCTCTCAGCTATCATCCGACAAAAGAGGCTTTGATACTGAGTTCTGATGCCGAGAAAGCCTTTGACTCAATATTGTGGGAATATCTGTTTTGGGCATTGCGGCAGTATGGACTTTCGGACCCATTCATGACTTGGCTCGAGGCCCTATATTGTAATCCTAGTGCATGTAGTCTGCTGAATAGCGCCCTCATGGATCCTTTCACATTACAATGTGGGGTACGGCAGGGATGTCCGCTGTCCCCACTTTTATTTGTGCTTGCAGTGGAACCTTTAGCTAATCGACTGAGAGGAGAAAAGGAATTTTGGGGGCTTAGTTGGCAGCCACCCTTTGAAAATAGCACTTTTCGCTGATATTATACTATTTGTAGGACGCCCACACCATAGCATTCCGGTGATTATAAATATTTTTGAGCAATTTCACAGTATTGCTGGGCTGAAGATTAATTTTTCTAAATCTGAGGCCCAGGCACTAGACCCAGCACTACCACAGTCATGGGGTGACTTTTTCCCATTTATATGGGCTCCTGGTAAGTTGAGGTACTTGGGGGGTCTGGATCCCCAGGCATTTGGATCCAATGTATGATTTGAATCTTTCTGTAATTATCACTAAGATACAGGCACAGTTATTGGCATGGGTCTCCCTCCAACTCTCTGTTTGGCAGGTGTGCTCTGTTGAAAATGGTAATTTTTCCAAAAATTCTTTGTGCTCCACATGCTCCCTTGCTGGCTTCTCTGTACGGGATTTAAAGGTTTGCGTTCCAGTATATTGAAAAATATTTGTGGAAGGGTAAGGCTGTTTGTATTAAATATACTACTCTTGAAAACCCCAGGCAGGGGGACAGGTATGGGATGCCGGATTTTCGGCTTTATAATTTCGCCTGTCAACTGAGATTTGTGGGAGAGTGGCTGACAGACAATTATTGTTACTGTGAACAAGGGCTAGTGAGCAGGATGACTGTGCCCTGGTTGCCGCTCTGTCTGTTGCAGCTGCAGCCTTCCCAACTCCACACCTTGGACTTCCCTCGGTGACTCTTGAACCCCTGTATTCGTGCCTGGAGATGGATGTGTGCGCTTTATGGGATGACGGCCTCCACTTCCTTGCTGATGCCACTGGTGGACTTTGTACCGGGCCAGGACTCTGGAGGTGTTTTTCAGCAGTGGGCTAGCAGTGGGGTGGATTTTGCCTTTCACCTATATGAATCAGTCTCATGGGCACTTGGACTTTCAAATACTGAGTAATGATTACCATTTATCCCCACGCCATTTTTTCACTTATCTACAGGTCCGACACTATTTGCAATGTCTTGCGTGGCCATTGGAGGGAATGGCTACTGAAACTGTTTTTGCAAATGAAATGTTTGATGCAGCATGCCTTCATATAATACCATTGCTGGCTGGAAGTCTGTGGGCCAGGCTCGCAGAACACGCGACTTCCTACAGCTGTTGGCTGGTCGGTGGTCCACGATCTTGACCCGTGATATTACAGTGGACTACATGGTGAATTGCTTCAAATCTCTCTATGCTCAAAATCCAGACGTGGGACTTCGCGAGCTGCAGTTTCGACTTCTTCATTTGTCCTACTGTTCGTCTGTTCCGGATGGGCCTTACTGATTCCCTGTTGTGTATTAAATGCGGCCAGGAGGAGGGCACTTTATTAAATCGTATTTTGCATTGTTCAAAGCTCACACAGTTCTGGGTGACGATGATGGATACTATTACTCGTTGCACAGGTATGGCTACTCAAATAGCCGGTAAAGCCCTGTTGACTCACCCTTTTCTTGCACCGGTACCGGACACTTCCTCCAAGGTAAAATTTGGGAGAGTTGCCACCCTGTTGGCATGCCACACGATTCTGTCAGTGTGGGTAGAACCTGCAGCTTCTCCCACCATAGCGGCATGGCACAAGCGGATGGCTATTTCCATGCTTATGGAACAGATGGACTATCTTGTTGGTAACCGCAAAAGGGATAAGCAACATCTGGCCACAGCAGCCCTCGAGGCAGCACAAGCAGGCACCCAGCACCCATGGGGACTAAAGGAGCAAGAAGAGGGGCAGAGAGTGCCTTGAAGAACACCGGAGCGGCTCTATCTCCCCGGCCGGGAGCCCCCCGCCTCCCAGGGACATCATCCAGTAGAGCGCGCATCATCAAGGAGATGCGCGCTCCCCAGGCGTCGCACGCCAAAGGTGCACGCCCCTTTGTGCACCCCATCATGCAAACCCCAAACCCAGAAAATCTACTGCTACACTCCACAAGAAATGGCAAAAGCTCACCCCCTGACTTCATCCACCTCAAGTCCCAAGAAAAAGATCAAAGTACAGATAACCAACAAAAGGAAACAAGAAAGGATCAAAGCACGGAAATCCCACAGAAGGAAACAAGAAAAAAAACAAAGAAACATTGTAAATACCAACAATCAAACATCACTCACATTAACACTAAGACCTACAGCAGTTACATAGCACTATCATTCCTTCTATTCAACGCGCAATCTATAGTAAAGAAAATACCCGTCATTTCCGACCTACTTGATGATCACAAACCAGATTTTATAGCCATCACGGAAACATGGATAAGAAACACTGACCCAGTATTAATCAACCAAATCAATAACCCCATCTACAGAACGTTTTCAATCCCCCGACCAAAAAAGAAAGGAGGTCTAATGCTAATCTTAAAAAAAAAAAAAAAAAAAAACCCTACAGATGAAACTACTCCCAACCAACACCCACCCACCACTGGAAATTGCACTATTTGACTGACCGCTACTGCAGATCTGTCTGGTATACTGTCCCCCCAATGCACTGGATTGGAACTGCTCACCACTAATAGAATTCTTCTTGTCCAAACTAACTATCAACAAGCCCATCATCATATTAGGAGACTTTGACACAATCCCCCACTCCCCCACATGCAATGCAATAACAGACGCCCTATCAACCCTAGGAGTAAGTCAAATCATCAAAGGCCCAACGCACAAAGGTCACACACTAGACCTGGTCTTCGTCAATACTGACATATGGGCTAATTACCACACAAATATCACTAATATCCCATGGTCAGACCATTCTCTAATCTACGCCAATCTGTTTTCCAACTGTAAACTTACAACAGAAAAAAGCCCACCTAAACCCTTCACCTACTGGCCACCCTTCAACATAGATACACTTCAAGATAATCTACAAACAGAACTAACAAACATAGACCTAAATAATGCAGAAAACGCCACCTCATCCTGGCTCAACATCACTAAAACAATAGCAGACAAGATAAACCCCACGATAAAAAAAACAATAAAAAAACCCAAAAGACCAGAACCAATGGTACAATGACAACATCAGATCAGTCAAAGTCCGAAAAAAGGAAAAAACCTGGAGGAACAACAAAACAACCATGCTACTGAATGCCTACCGATCACACATAGCGTACTAAAAAAAACTTATCCACAACGCAAAAAAAGACTTCTACTCAAAAAAATAAACAAATTCCAACACCACCGAAAAATGCTCTTCAATATCGTACATGGCCTAACCAAATCCTCCAGTGACCAGATATCACCAACCTCCAAGCTTTCAAGCAACGACTTTGCAGACTTCTTTAATGAAAAAATCAAAAACCTCATAAACAACCTTAACAACATAACGCAAGACCCGAAAATACAAATCAATCAAACACCAAGCTGGCCCAACTTTGATTCAGCATCATCACTGGAAATCCAAAATATCATCAAAAAAATGAACCCAGCTAAACACCCTATCGATTGCATACCCATACAGATGATCAAAGCCATCGAACTATCAATAACTAAAACATTAACAGACATCGTGAACCTATCCCTCACAGAAGAAAACAACCCCGATTGCCTAAAATCAGCAATTATCAAACCCATACTGAAAAAGACCAACCTTGATCCAGAAAACCCACTAAACTACCGACCCATATCAAATCTACCATTCATTGCCAAAATTATTGAAAAAATCATCCACTCCCAACTTAGTGACCACCTGGAAAGGAACAACATCCTACTTCCCATGCAATTCGGCTTCAGGAAACAACTAAATACTGAATCACTACTCCTATCATTAAACGACACTGTGCTCAAAGGATTTGACAACGGCCACAGCTACCTTCTAGTCCTACTAGACCTATCAGCAGCCTTCGACATGGTAAACCATTCAATACTGATCGACCTTCTCTCCGAAATCAGTGTAAATGAACAAACCCTACAATGGTTCTCATCCTATCTATTACAAAGGATCTACCAAGTGTCAATCAACGACACCCTCTCAAAGAAAATAAACCTTGTCACGAGTTCCCCAAGGCTCCGCACTATCGGCGACACTCTTCAACATTTATCTTCTCCCGATATGCCACTTCCTCTCAAACCTTAAACTGACTCACTTCATATACACTGATGACATCCAAATACTTATCCCAATACACAACTCTCTGGAAGACACCTACAAAAAACAGCCAACTACCTCACCAAACTAAAGTAACTACTAACCAACATGAGACTTATCCTAAACATTGATAAGACAGAAATAATCATGCTAGATAGAAAAAACAACCCTACGCTCACACTACCACTCAACATAATGAATCAAAAGACAGCAATCTCCCCCGACACCCATGCCCACAACCTAGGAGTCATAATTGACAAGGAACTATCCTTCAAGAACCACATCTCTGCAAAAATCAAAGACGGATATCACAAACTCCTAACACAACGACACCTAAAACCTTTCCTTTCCCACAACAACTTCAGAACAGTCCTCTAACTACTCATCTTCTCCAACCTGGATTACTGCAACTCCTTGCTATTCAACCTACCTCTCACTATCATCCGACCTCTCCAAATCCTTCAAAATACAGCTGCCAGAATACTCACAGGAATGAAAAAATACGATCACATTACTCCAACTCTCATCTCACTACATTGGCTCCCAATAAAATACAGGATAGTCTACAAAATACTATCCATAATACACAAAATAATATATGAAAAACAAACAAATTGGCTAAGTGCATCCATAAAACTCCACTCACCAAACCGAAACCTCCGTTCAGCTAACAAAGGTCTATTAAAAATTCCACCTGCTCGTCACAAACTTACCTCAACTCGGAAGAGATCCATATCCCTAGGAAGCCCCGAACTATTGAACTCCATCCCAACCGAACTGAGAACACAACAACATTTAAAAACCTTCAAAAAAGAATTTAAAACTTAGATGTTCACCAAAGCCTACCAAAACTCCCTACGACTCCATGATACATCTTCCCTCCCTACCGGCCCACATAAACATACAGAACCAAACCAAAGCACGTAACTGAACCTGCACAATTTAACAGCTAAACTATGTTTATAACAACTGAGATAATTATGTTAACAAGCCTATGATTCTTTGAGCACTCTGTTAAACATCGAAACTTTGTAAACCATTGTGATGGCGAAATCGAACGACGGTATATAAAACTCTATAAATAAATACAATTAAATAAATAAATATGTGGGTTGTTGGCAGGCATTGTTTGCACTTTTACCCAAGGAAACACAAACTGCTTTGTTGGAAATAGGCTATAATGTGTCATGACTAAATTCCCTGGTCTCGGGGGGGAGGGGGGGCGTATGGATGTTGCGGATGTGGTGGTTGGATGGAGGTATTTCTGGGGAATTAGAATGAAGCTGTTGGATGTCAAGGATTGGTGGAATGTATGGATGTCTATTGCATGCAGTACTGAAGGGGAACATAGGAGATAAAAGAAACTAAGGGCAGCGAGCATTGCATTTGTAGCTGTTATGCTGTCTATCAATTCTTGGTATTATGGGGTAGATTTTATAATTTTGCACGAGCGTGTACTTTTGTTCGCGCACCAGGCGCGAACAAAAGTACACTGGATTTTATAAGATACGCGCGTAGCTGCGCGTATCTTATAAAATCCGGGGTCGGCGCGCGCAAGGGGGTGCACATTTGTGCAACCTGCGCGCGCCGAGCCCAGCGCGCGCTGCCTGTTCCCTCCGAGGCCGCTCCGATTTCGGAGCGGCCTCGGAGGGAACTTTCCTTCGCCCTTCCCCTCCCTTCCCCTACCTAACCCCCCCCCCCCCCCCGGCCCTATCTAAAACCCCTCCTTACCTTTGTTGGCAGATTTACGCCTGCTGAAAGCAGATGTAAAGCTGCGTGCGTCAGCGGGCTGCTGGCGCGCCATCACCCGACCCCAGGGGCTGGTCCGGAGGCCTCGACCACGGCCCCGGGCCGGTGCCACGCCCCCGGGCCCGCCCCCGAAACGCTGCGTCATGCCCCCGAAATGCCGCGTCATTTTTGGAATGCCCCCGACATGCTCCTTTTATGAAACCCCGGGACTTACCCGTGTCCCGGGGCTCTGCGCGTGCCGGCAGCCTATGCAAAATAGGTGCGCCGGCGTGTGAGGGCCCTGCGCGCGTAAATCCAGCCGGATTTACGCACGCAGGGCATTTAAAATCTGGCCGTATGTGTATACATTGTTGTTGCAATATTATGCCATGTTGGCAGTGGTTGTACAATACTGTTCTTTTCAAAGATGGCTGCATAATCTTGCTGCAATAATAAAAATAATTTTGAAAAAACAAAACATAAAAGCATTAAAAAAAAATAAAAAAAATATATATATACATACATAGAAACATAGAAGATGATGGCAGAAAAGGACAAAACGGTCCATCCAGTGTGCCCAGCAAGCTTATTTTAGCATCTGCTGCACCATACAAATCACCCCCTTACTTACTTTCCCAAACCATCAAAGTCATAGCCCTTGTTGGTTGCTGTCTGAGTCCAATTCCCTGTAACCTCTTGCTGTTGAAACAGAGTGCAATGTTGGAGTTGCATTCAAAGTATCAGGCATGTTGGTTAAGGGTAGTAACCGCCACACCAGCAAGCTACAGACAAAACAATTTATATCCAGAAATTCAAAATTGGAATAGGAGAAACAAACCAAGCAAACTTGAAACCCCCGCTAGGGCTCCCCTTGCAGTTCTTTGGCTTTTCTAATATTTTTAACATAATTTGGTCTACCTTTTATGCGCTGGCACTCCTACCATTTGCTGCTTTCTGAATTTGGATAGCTTGCTGCTGTTTTTCATTTTGATCTTTTAAATATGTTTTATTGTTCCTTTTTATTTTATTTTATTTATTTATTTATTTACATCGTTTTACTATACCGACATTCAAGACAAAGATTCTTATCACACCGGTTTACATCAAACAGAACCTTGGAAAAATAACAAGTATAATAGAACATCCTCGAACCAAGTCTGGGAAAAAAGTTACATATAAAATTATAAATAACATGAGTATAGAATAAATAAATCCAAAATAAGTAAAGGGAATAAAATGATGTATAACTAGGGGTGATCAAGAATAAAAGGAGGTGAACCGGGCTTGTCCCGGGGTCGCCGAGAGTAACATGGGGTCGGGCAAGGCAGCCGGAAGAGAAGGGGGGGGGGGGGGGGCGAGTAGGAGAGTGGGGGACGGGGGACCAATGGCAGCGTGGCAATTTGAAAAGCCGCGCTGCCATTGGACACGGGGGTTAGGAAGGGAGGAGGGCGAGCGGTTAGTGAGGTATTCGGCAGCAAGGAAAGCGGAGGTGATTTTGCTTCCCTTTGCTTGCTGGTGCCGAATCCTCCGGGCAGGCTCTGAGGTCCCATTGCTGTGCGTGGCTTGGGTCTTTTCCGAAATGCGGCGCGCAAAATCAAGGATAGCGGGCAGGCCTCCGGCGGGACCGCGAGCCTGCCCGCCGGCGAGGTCCCGATCGGCCCGAGTTCCGGCTGCGATGGAGGATTCCGGCCCCACGGACGTGAGTACGGGGGATCTGGGTTCTTCATGTCACCCCCTATCGGTCCCTGTTCTCTCCATTGCTTCCCTCATACTGTATCTTTCTGACTCGGGTGAGAGTGGGCCTGAGGCCGATGCCGGGCCTTGCCCTAGCTCTCCTCCTCGCGCCCCTTTGTGCGCGTCTCCACCCCCCCCTCCCCCCCCGTCCTGGCCGGGACTGCCCATACCTTTACCTTTTTGGGCCGCCCCCTGCGCGACGTGTCGAGCCCGGTCGCCGGGCTCGCTGCTCTTCTACCGGCTCCTGCTGCTTCTGCCTCAGCTGCCTCTGCCTCAGCTGATGCCGCACGGCCCCGGGACACACGTGCTACTCCCACCCCTTGTGCACCGCGGCCCCCTAGGCTCCCGGAGAATACCGCCACGCGCGGCCGCTGCTCAACCCGCCCCACCGCGGCCCGTGGCCGGCTCACTCCCAGCCCCCCCCCCCCCGGATATCCTCGTGGCGCCGTATGGCGCCCAACCCCGGGGTTTTCACCAGCAGGAAACGGGGTGGGCTGGTGCCTGCCAAAGCCAGGCCGGGACGGGCCCGCGATGGTCCGGATGTATTACAGTCCCCCTTTCCCGGGTACCCCCCGCAGCCCCACGTCCCCCACTGCGTCCTGCAGCCCTTAGTTCCTCCCATGAGGCTGCTGTTGTGCCCGCCTTCCTGGAGTGTATGGCCAAGGCCGGGTATGGGTTCGTCCCGGTGGCCGAGGCTCCGCAATGGGACAGCCAGGGTTTTGGGACATGGCATGCCGGCCCGGCCCCCCCCCCCCCCCCTTTGGGTGGGCTACTGTTTCCTCACAGCGCGGAGGCAGGTGGTACCCTGCTGGTGGGTACGCGACAGGCCGGCACGGAGGATGGTGGTAGGCCATTCGATGGCCCTGGCCCAAATAGGCGAGCTGGGCTCCGTGCTGATGACGGAAGGATTGCAGTGCCCCCGGATGAGGAGCGCCCGGGTCCGTCCCGCCAGGAGGTCTGGCGTGACCACGCGGCGGCAGGCTTCCCGGTCCCCGATGGCGGCGTTTGGCCAGCACCCGGAGGAGATCCATTTGCCTGTGTGAGCGGAGCGACCCCCGGCGCGAGGAGCGGTGACGTTGCCAGGGACGAGGCGGCTGCAGGTAAGTCCGTTAAAGTAACTGGGGGCTTCGGGGTTAAGGTTCGGGGCAAGAGGTCCCGGGCGGCATCCCGTTCCCCATCTTCCTCCTCGGCTACCAGCTCCAGCGAGGGCACAGCGCGTACGAGGTTAGCCGTCGACGAGGGTCCGAAATGCGATGTGGGCCATCCAGCCTTGGCATCCTTGACCGAATTATGGGAAGAGGTGCCTCGGCGGTTGGTAAAACGTATACGGAAACGGAAATTTGTCAATATTTTCAAGTTGCTGGAGGGCCGCCGGGGAGGGAAGAAGGGCTCCAAGAAAGCCAAGAAACGAACTAGAAGGCGCGGTACCGGGCCTCGGATTGCCAAAAACATTGTTAATTGGGTACGCGGTTTCTTGCGGCTGGCCAGCGTGGTGAGTCACTTTGACGCTTCCCAGCATGGCTCCTTACTATCCTATGCGGATAGTATACTTGGTGCCTTTAAAGACTACGATGGTTGGGCATGGCTCAACTATGATGAGAAGTTTCGTGACAAAATGGCGGGGAATAGGTTCATGTCCTGGGGGTCCCAGGACATTCACTTACGGCTCACGCAAATGACTAATAAAGGGGTGCTGTCCAACAGGGGTGGCCTGCGAGCGGGGGGCGTGGGCGCTCTGGCGCACACGGATTCCGCCGGTGTCGCTGCGGTGCAGTCCTTTCGGACCGGCTCCGGGCGTAAAAGTGAGCCTGGGGTTAATAGTACGGGGGGGCGGGACCGACATTTGCTGGAGGTTCAATAAGCTTACGTGTCTTTTCCCCGAATGCAAATTCCGGCATGCGTGCGCCACGTGTGGCGGATCTCATTCCGCCCTTCGATGCCCCCAGGGACAGAGCGCTGGGGCCGGTAAAAGCGCCAAATGATTGGTCCGTTCATTGCAAAGCCGATTCTCCGATAATCCTGGCGGAGCTGGTTGCGTCCTTACAGCATTACCCGGATCGAAGGGCGGCTCGGCTTTTATCCGATGGATTTCGTTATGGTTTTCTCATTCCTTATGTTGGTCCGGGTTATGGGGGGAGGGCGAGGAATTCCCGATCGGCTTCCCGGTTGGCTCCTGTGGCTAGGGCCAAGTTGGCGGACAAACTCGCTTTGGGTAGAATAGCCGGCCCTTTTTTGCGTAAGCCATTCGAGGCGATGCATCTGTCGCCGCTGGCGGTTATACCCAAGAAGGTACCGGGTAAATTCCGCCTCATTCTTAATCTGTCTTCCCCGGACGGTTCTTCCGTGAATGATTTTATCCCTCCGGAGGCCTGTGCCGTTACCTATGCCTCCTTTGATGATGCTGTCGCCTTGGTCCGCGCGGCGAGTCCGGGGGCTCTTTTAGCGAAAGCGGACATCGAATCCGCTTTTCGCTTGCTCCCCATTCACCCGCGCAGTTTTCCGCTGCTCGGCTTTTACTTTGACGGTCACTACTTTGTAGATCGGTGCCTGCCCATGGGTTGCGTGGTCTCCTGTGCGTTGTTCGAGGCTTTCAGTACGTTTGTTCATTGGGCGACGAACACGCATAACGCTTGCGCGGCTTCCGTCCATTATTTAGATGACTTTCTGTTTGTAGGCCCGAGGGACGACAATACGTGTCGCCGCCAATTGGATGGTTTCCTTTGCACAGCCGAGCGTCTAGGTGTCCCGATAGCTCATGACAAAACGGAAGGTCCGGTAACCAAGTTGACCTTTCTTGGTATAGAGTTGGATTCCGTGGCCATGTCTTGCCGGTTGCCGGTTGAAAAGCTTGTGCAGCTTCAGGGGTTGATTGTGATCGTCAAAGGGGCAGCCAAGGTTACGTTAACCCAGCTGCAAGCCTTAATCGGCTCCCTTAATTTTGCGTGCAGGGTCATACCGATAGGTCGTGCTTTTATTCGCCGCCTCTCTGCACGGACGGCGGGGGTCCGGGCTGGTCATCATTTTATACGAGTTACCAAAGCGGTGCGGGACGAGTTGACTATTTGGGATGAATTTCTCGCATCCTTCAATGGGGTTTGCATTATGCAAGCTCCGGAGGTGTCTAATGTGGACCTGTCACTGTATTCGGACGCGGCGGGGGCGTCCGGTCTGGGTCTGTATTTCCGGGGCAAATGGTACGCGGAGCGTTGGCCGGCGAGTTGGGTCGAGGCCGGCACGGTCAAGAATATTACCTTTCTGGAACTCTTCCCCATCCTGGTGGCGTTGACGCTGTGGTGAGAGGATTTAGCTAACAAACGTGTGGTGTGGTGGTGTGATAATTTGGGAGTCGTTCAGGTGGTCAACAAGCTGGCGGCGAAGTGCCCGAAGGTTTCAGCTTTAGTGCGGGAATTGGTGATGTTATGCCTCAGATGGAATGTTACCGTTAAAGCGCGCCATGTTCCTGGCACCTTGAACATCATTGCTGACGCGCTCTCTCGTTTTAAGTGGGACGTCTTCCGAGCAGCGGCTCCGCACACCTGCCGAACTGGGGACCGGGTGCCGGTCTGCCTTTGGAAGCTTGGCACTCCGTGACGTGGGACCTGATCCAGCGCTCTGTGGCTCCAGCTACGTGGAAGGCCTACCTCTCCGGCAGACGATATGTGGCCCGTTTTTTGTTATCTTCCGGGTGGAAAGGGGGGGACGTGCGGGAGGGCGATGTCGTTCGGTTCATCCTGTGGGCTAAACGGGCGGGGTTTTCTGTAGCCTCGGTTCGGAGCCAGCTAGCTGGTTTTGCCTTCTTCCACAAACTGGCCGGGTTCGGTAGCCCGTTGCGTAGTTTTTTGGTGCAGAAGCTATTGGCCGGCTGGGGTCGGGGAGCGGGTCGTCGGCAGGATCGGCGACGGCCCATCCGTTTTCCCGAACTACTCCAGATTGCTGCGGGTTTGCCGAGGATCTGTCGTTCAGCTTTCGAGTTAGCATTGTTCCGGTTGGCTTTCGCGTGGGCTTTCTTTGGGGCGTTCCGTCTTGAGGAGCTAGTGGCGAAGTCAAAAGGGGACGGGGGCGCGGGGGGTCTTTTGGTGGTTGACGTCTGTTTGTATGAGCATAGCGTGACGCTTCGTCTTCGGAGCTCCAAGACGGATCAGAAGGGCGCCGAAGCGTGGATTTCGTTACCGCCCGCCCCACATGCCCTGGTGTGTCCGGTTAGGACAGCGTTGCGGTACATGGCCTCGCGGCCTCAGGCCGGGCGGCATTTTTTAGTGCACGCGGACGGGGCTCCTTTAACGCGGTTTCAGTTCGCGGCGATGCTGCGGAAAGTCGTGACCTTCTTAGGGTGGAACGCGGGACAGTATACTTCACATTCTTTCCGTATCGGTGCTGCCACGGTGGCGGCCGGTCTGGGGTGGGCGCCTGCCCGCATTCAAGCCTTGGGTAGGTGGAAGTCGAACGTGTTCCGGGGATACGTGCGGAGGTGACGGGGGGGGGGGGGGGGGTGGCCGGGGACAGGGGTCGGCGGGCATGAGCGGTAATGGATGTCTTTTATCTTTCAGACCTGATCGGGCTCGTGTCGCCCAGAGACTGTGCTTGGATCGTGGGCCACTCTTTTGTTCATCGGGCTCACCGTCGCGCTCGGAAGCGACCCTACGGGGAGAATCTGAACGTGGCTGCACTGGACGGCGTCGTGCGCTGGCTGGGAAAGGGGGGCATGAAATGGGATGGATTATGAAACTTCTTGCAAGGCAAAGTAGAGGCATTCGGCCTACCGAGATTCCTTGTTATTCATTTGGGCTGGAACGACATTGGTCAACTCACATGTCGCGAGTTCATTAAAATTATCCGTAAAGACCTCGCGTTCCTACTGAATCGCTTACCCACCACGAAATTGGGGTGGTCGGACATCATCATTCGCCTGCGACACCGGGAGGAGCCCATGTGGCGCCATGGTGTCAAAAAATTGAATCGCCAAATCGGCAAATGGTTGGTGCGGGAAGGCGGGTTTTGGATCAGACACGACTGGTCGTGGGAGATCTTGGAGGGGTACTTCCTGGGCGATGGGGTTCACCTTTCCGACATTGGACTGGATTTATTCAACAATGCCTTGGAAGAAGCTCTTAAGTTGCAGCTGCAAGTTTGGCCGCAGTGGGGGAACAAGGGCATTTAATTTGCCTTGTTGGTGGCGGAAACCCGAGCCCTATGTGGTTGTGTATTATTTGGAATTGGGAAGGGCACGTTGGGGGGGGGGGGGGGGTAATGCTCGTGCAGTTTGGGGCTGCTGCACGAGAAGGCCTAAAGAGCAAGGGGGGGGCCGATGCTCAGGCCGCAAACTTACCCTCGCCGATGTCGTGGCGGGGTAGGTGAAGGGGGGGGCTCCAAGATGCTTACCATTGGGCCGCGATGGTAAGTGAAGAATGGCATGCGGCAGAGGAGGTGGAGGAGGTGGAGGAGGGGGAGTTTAATTTTGGAACAATGTTAAGTGTGGCTCGGGTTAGGTTCAATAAACTGCGGCCTTATTTGTTATGCCAATCAGTTGTAGTGTTTAATTTGTTTAAGGTAATTGAGTGAAAAGTTGGAGTGCGTGCCTGAACGACTGGTCCCGAGTACTTGTGTTAAAGGAGGCGAACCGGGCTTGTCCCGGGGTCGCCGAGAGTAACACGGGGTCGGGCGGGAGGCAAGGCAGCCGGAAGAGAAGGGGGGGGGGGTGCGAGTAGGAGAGTGGGGGACGGGGGACCAATGGCAGTGTGGCAATTTGAAAAGCCGTGCTGCCATTGGACACGGGGGTTAGGAAGGGAGCAGGGCTAGCAGGGAGCGGTTAGTGAGGTATTCGGCAGCAAGGAAAGCGGAGGTGATTTTGCTTCCCTCCCTCCCGCCCTTCAGTCGTTCGGCGCTCTGTTTGTGTACTGTTAATGGACTGTCGCAGTAGGCGGAAACCCGAGCCCTATGTGGTTGTGTATTATTTGGAATTGGGAAGGGCACGTTGGAGGGGGGTTGTAATGCTCGTGCAGTTTGGGGCTGCTGCACGAGAAGGCCTAAAGAGCAAGGGGGGGGCCGATGCTCAGGCCGCAAACTTACCCTCGCCGATGACATGGCGGGGTAGGTGAAGGGGGGGGGGGGGCTCCAAGATGCTTACCATTGGGCCGCGATGGTAAGTGAAGAATGGCATGCGGCAGAGGAGGTGGAGGAGGGGGAGTTTAATTTTGGAACAATGTTAAGTGTGGCTCGGGTTAGGTTCAATAAACTGCGGCCTTATTTGTTATGCCAATCAGTTGTAGTGTTTAATTTGTTTAAGGTAATTGAGTGAAAAGTTGGAGTGCGTGCCTGAACGACTGGTTCCGAGAACTTGTGTTACTGCGTTGATCTTGCAGAAGTTATAGATAACTTCGGGGGAAAGAACTATGCGAGGTGGGGGGATAATATCACTAAGGGTAAGGGGGAGGAAAAGACGTTAAGCGTTAATACAGCAAGTTTAAAAGTTAATACAGCAAGTTTAAAACTTTTAATTCATTACATTGGTTTGTTTTCTGCTGTTCTTTTAGAATTATGTTTAGTTTTAATCTGTATCATATTACTTAATTTGATTTACTTTTTTAGATTGACGTTGTTAGTATGCAAGTTTTTTTTTATTGTACATCGCATTGATTTACTTATATAAGATTAGCAATTAATCAACTAATAAATTAAACTTAATGGGCACACCAACAACTGTAATAGGGAAAGACAAATTTACACTGAATCAGAAACATTTATAGCTGAATGGTAAACCAGATTTTCAAAAGCTTCCAAAAACCCAAGGTACTTCCTACAAAAACCTAAATTCCCTAAGTGCTGAATTCTACAATAAGGTCAAAGCAAGAAGAGGCCCATTTTATGGTTTCTTCATAATTAATGTGAATAACAACTTACAGAAACTTTACTGTCTTAAGGAACATTTTGTTTATAAGTGAGTGGGGTTTAGTTATGTGGAATTACGGTATTTGGGATTTTTATTTTTGTTACTAATCTGCAAGTAACCTATATATAAATATTGAAGTGATTATCTTTTTTCACTAAAGATATGGAAGAATTTTAATGCTGTTCATTAATATTTTCTTTTCATTGTGCTTGTTTTGAATGCTAAACAAAAATTATTTTTTTTCTTTAATTTTAAAGGATCAGAAAATAGAAGAACTTCGACAGTCTCTAAACAGATACAAGAAAGTGCAGGACATGGTTCTATTGGCTCAGGGTAAAAAAGGTAATAGTTTTTCATACCTTGTTACCTGGTTTTAAGTAGCTCTTTGCACTGCTATAGAGAATATATCTATTCTTCGAGGACAAGCAGGATGGTAGCCCTCACACATGAGTGACATCAGATGGAGCCCCGATGTGGGCAAATTTGTCAAAGTTTCTAGAACTTTAACTAGGCATACCGAGCATGCCTTATACCATGCGTCCACGCCAGGTCCCTCGCCAGTCTCTCTTTTTTCTGTGGAGCTGTAAGCATCATGGTGTGAGTGAGCAAACTTTGGCTTTTTTTGGCCTTGTGGAAAACTTCATTTTTCTTGCGTTTTCCAGTTTTTTTTCTCGTCATTCCATTGCTGGATCCCTCTTGATGCCTTCCCATAGTATCTCCTGGACAGGGTTTTTGGTGATTCGAGTAAGTTTCCTTTCACGGTCTTTTCCCCTGTGGGTACAGTCATCTGTACCCACCGGCCATCGATACCCTTCTGCCATCCCATTAATGCCCTTTTGTTTCATATGTCATGGCCACGAACGATTTCGGTGATGCCCCCAGTTCCTAAGCAGCATGTCCATTACGGATCCGCATGAGACACATGTCCTCTGCCTAGGGGCATCACATGACATCCGGGGTTGCTTCTTATGTGCCCAGATGATCCCGAAGGGACATTGACTTTGACTCGACAAGATGGAGCAACTCTTTGGATCGAAGGAGTCCAAGCCATCAGCATCGAAGGATCAAGGAGCCGCACTGATGGACACCGAGCCATTGACATGGGCGGGACAGTTGGTTCCATCGATGTCACCGGCGGACAGGTGCACTGGAGACTGACCATTGTCTATCACCTCCAGTCAGAGGACATCGGGTTCCTCGTCATTGGCCTCAGCATCAGGGAAGGACCGGGCTGAGCATCGAGGAAAGTCAAAGAACATCAACACCGGTCTCCGTCAATGCATGATGCCAGGCATGAGGATGCACCGGCTTTTGCCACAATGCCCTCGAAGTGACCTATCAGCGAGGAGTGCCAAACCTCCATCAATGCTTGGGGTCCATGATGGTCTCCACTAGTCCTGATGCCAGTCATCCATCCACGTCGAGAGTCCGGGGAACATCTGGCTTCAACTCCTTCCTCCCAGCTGGTCTTGGCATCGGCAGCATTTGAGGAGGAGCTGGAATGTTGAGTCCAGCTAGTGGTGGACCAGGCACTACAGGGTTTCGGTCCTGTGGCATGACAGCACCAGACCCGGTGCCACCCGTCCTTGTACTGCTTCTGGAGAAGCTCATCGTGCTCATCGGCGTGTTACTGATCCAGTTGGTGTTGGTTCCTGGGACAACTTTGATGCCTGCGGGGCACCGAGGGTTCTCCCTACTGATATGGTGGTTGTCGCCGGTTCCTCCGAGGAAGAGGAAGCTCAACAAAGGCTGGCGGAGACTCTGAGGCCTGCTGCCCCCTCTCCCCCCATCAAGTTTTATTGGTGCCTGAACTTCTGGAGCACCTAGGGACTCATCCCCTCTCATCTTCAAGTGAGGATGAGGGAACCCTTTGACCCCCGGGGAGGGATGATGTTTTGGAGTCCTCTGAGGGCCAGAGGAGCAAAGGAAGTCTTTGCCTGAGGACGTGACCTTTGCAGGGTTTGTGAGGGTGATGGAGGAAGCCATCCCATTTCTGTTATTGACGGAGGAGGATTCCAGGCACAAAATGCTTGAGATCCTCCAGTTAGTGAAGCCGCCTAAGGATAACGCAGAGCTTCCAGTACATGAGATCCTTAAGGAGTTGCTGCTGAGGATATGGCAACACCTCCTCACGCTGCCTTCTGTCAATAAGAAGGCAGGCAGGGTTTACCTCATCCAGAAGGCTGCCGGATTCGACAACATCAGAGCTGCCTCACCAGTTGGTGGTGGTCGAATCCACCCTCAAGAGGGCAAGCATTCTGTCTCATTTAGCAGTGCCCCACAGGGAAGGATCATAGGTAGATGAACGCTCATGGGAGGAAAGTATTTCAAGACACCATGCTTATTGCCCGCATTACCAGCTTTATATGAGCCTGTACTCACGAGACAGCTGGAAGCAGGTGCAGTTGGTGGCGGAACAGCTGCCTCAACAGCAACAGGACACCCTCATATTGCTGGTGCCTAAGGGCTTCGAATGTGGAAACCATGAGGGTTGTGCAACCTACGATGTTTTCGAGACGGCAGCGGGAATCAGCATATGCAGAATGGCATTTCTGCGGGCCTCAGATCTCTGACCAGTGGTACAGGAACGTCTCGCTGACATGCCGTGTACTGGAGAGAATCTCTTTGGATATAGGTAAGGGATGCTGTGGCCCAACTTTGGGACACTATGAGATTCTCCAACAACTCTCCGCCAGTACTCCAAACCCGTTGTCTTCATCCTGGAGGCCAGCGAGACCAGTGACAAGGAATTCTTTCTTTTGCCAAAGGAAGTACTATCCTCCGCCTCCTCGGTCCTATCAACACCATCAGGGCTTCTGCGGCTGGCCAAGGCAGCTGAGAGCCCCCAAACCCCCACCAGCTCCTCTGTTAACTACAGAGATGGGGTTTTGCCTGGGCCATAGAGAGCATAAGCCAATTGCCTGTACCCAGGACAATGGACCCTCCGGTAGGGAGAAGGTTGCAGTTTTATGCGAACCAGTGGTCGAGTATAACCTCAGACCAGTGGGTTCTGTCCATCTTCCGTCAAAGTTACCAGTTGAACCTATTTGGTAACCTGCCAAATTGCCCTTCCTGCCCCTTTTTGGGGGCTGGTGCATCAGGAGGTACTACTAGTGGAGCTCTCCTTCCTCTTAATGGCCAGAGAGGTTGAGCCTTTACCACCAGGGCAGAGAGGGTGGGGATTCTACTCCAGGAACTTCCTGATTCCAAAGACAACAGGACTCCATCCATCCATCCATCCTTGACCTAAGGGCCTTGAACAAGTTTTCAAGAGAAGAAAAGTTCAAGATGGTTTTCCTAGGCACCTTGATCCTCTTTTGCAAAAAGGGGACTGGCTGTGCTTCCTCGACCTAAAGGACATATGCATGCATATCAAGATCTTCCCCAGTCACAGAAATTACCTCTGCTGTCATGGGAAAACAGCACTTTTGCCATTCTGGCTTTCATCAGCCTCATGGATCTCCACAAAATGCCTGGCCGTGGTGGCAGCGCATCTCCAAGGGCTGGGAATGCATATTTTCCCATATCTGGATGATTGGCTGGTCAAGGGCACATTTCAGGCAGAGGCCACCAGGTCCATGTACTTGACCATTCGGTTGTTGGCGTCACTAGGGTTTGTTTTCAACCACCCAAAGTCCCATCTCAGCCTGTCACTTCAGTTGGACTTCTGCTAGACATAGCTCAGGCCAAGGCCTTCCTGCCTCTCCAGAGGGCTGTCATCTTGATGACTTTCACAGCAGAGATCCAACAGAGCCAGCAGGTGTCAGCCTGGCACATGTTAAGGTTGCTGGGCCATATGGCTACAACCATCCATGTCACTCCCTGGGCATGTTTACACATGCACAGAACCCAATGGACCTTGAGGTTGCAGTGGCGCCAGGTCATACAGAGCCTCCAGGATTGCATCCAAGTCACCCCGTCTCTCCAGGACTCATTGTCCTGGAAGTGGGTGCTTTCTGATATGGAACGGAGGATCTCGTTTCGAAGTCCCTCTAACCAAATTGTCCTAACTATGGATGCATCCACTGTTGGGTGGGGAGCTCATGTAGATGGACTCAGCACTCAGGGTCTCTGGTCCACCCAGGAACATCACATCAACTTCCTGGTACTTCAGACAATCAGGTATGTGCTATGGGCTTTCAGAGATCAGCTGTCCAGCAAAGTTGTCCTGATCCACACAGACAATCAAGTAGCTATGTGGTATGTCAACAAGCAGGGAGGCATGGGTTCATACCTCTTGTGTAAGGAAACGGTCCAGATCTGGTCATGGGCTCTGTCCCATAGGATGATGCTGAGGGCCATGTACCTGGCCAGGATGGAGTACGTAGGAGTGAAAAGGCTGAGTCGAGCCTTCAGACCCAATGACTGGCTCTGGTCCACGGGGTAGCAAATCAGATATTCCACCTTTGGGGGAGCCCGCACATAGATCTGTTTCTGTCCCCCTGCAACATGAAAGTGCCTTGGTTCTACTCCCTGTACAGGTCAGACGGCAAACCAGCCTTGGATGCCCTCGTCCATCATTGGGGCAAGGGCCTTCTTTACGCGTATCCTCTGATTTCCTTAGTGGTGAAGACTCTCTTGAAGCTTCTCAAGGACAGGGGGACTATGATCCTCATAGCTTCTCTTAGGTTGAGACTGGTCTGGTTTCCACTCCTATGGGAGTTGTCCATCCAGAGACTGATCAGTCTGGGGGCTTCCCCAAATCTCATCACGCAAGATCAGGGCAGGCTGTCGCTCACAGCTTGGATGTTGAGGCGTTAATTCTGGAGCTGCTTGATCTTTGAGGATATGTCTCATGTCCTGGTGTCTTCCAGAAAGCCTTCCACTAGAAAGTCTGACTGAAGTGGAGGTTTTCCGTGAGGTGTGAGCAGAAGGCCTTGGATCTGTTCTCATGCCCCTCACAAAAACTGCTTGATTATTTTCTTCAGCTCTTGGAGATTGGCTTAAAACCCAACTCCATTAGAGTTCATCTCAGTGCAGTTAACGAATACCATGAAGGTGTAGATGGTGCGCCCATCTATATAGAGCCTATAGTTGTACACTTCATGTGCAGTCTGCTTCAATTGAAGCCTCCCCTAAGGCCTCCTGCTGTGTCTTTGGACCTCAACTTGGTGTTAGCTCAGCTGATGAGAGCTCCTTTTGAGCTGCTGCTCACTTGTGAGCTAAAGTACCTGAGCTAGAAGGTCATAGTTTTGGTGGTGGTCACTTCAGCATGCAGGGTCAACGAGCTGCAAGCCTTAGTGACCTTATCTATCTTATACTAAGTTTTATCAGGACAGGGTGGTCTAGTGTGCACACTCTAAGTTCCTGCCTAAGGTGGTGATGGACTGCCATCTTAATCAGTCAGTTGTCCTGCCAATATGCTTTCTGAGGCCCCATTCACACCAAGGTGTATGAGCACCGCACAGTTTGGACTGCAAGCAAGCCTTAGCCTTCTATTTGGAGCGGATAGAAGACCATAGACAGTCTACCCAACTTTTTAATTCTTTTGACAAGAATACGTTGGGCATTGCCATTGCCAAAAAGACACTAATCAAGTGGCTAGCAGATCGCATCTCATTCTGTTATGCCCAGGCTGGACTGCATCTTGGAGATCGTGTCAAGACTCATTCTGTCAGAGCCATGGCAACATCTGTGGCCCATTTGCAAGCAGATCCCATGGAGAAAATCTGCAAGGCTGTGACATGGAGTTCTTTCCACACATTCACATCTCATTACTGTCTGGACAGGGATGGCCAACGCGACAGTAAGTTTGGACAGTCTGTCCTTCAGAACCTGTTTGAGATGTTGAAATGAACTCTCCCGCCTAGGGACGATGTTTGGGTTCAGGCTGTCTCCCCCTCTGTTACCAACAGTACTGGTGTTGTGCCCATTGGCACCTAGTGTGTCTCTTGGTCCCCTCTTGTGTTGGGGAACTGCCTGTTAGAGATGAGTTTCGATTTTTTACTACCGGGTTGTTTTTTGAGTCGGACACTTCGGGGTAAAGTTCGTTTTTCCTAGGTTAGTTTTTTTGGAAAAACAAACAAAAAACTAAGCGGGAAAAACGAAACCGGCGGGAAAACGAAGCTAAAAAACCCCACCCCAAGCATTAAAATTTACTATAAAACATTAAATATAACTCCCCCCCGATCCCTCCCCAAGACTTATCAACATCCCTGGTGGTCCAGCGGGGTCCCGCGAGCGATTTGTCCCTCCCTGCCATCGGGCTGTGTGGCCTGCCTCGCTCAAAATGGCGCCGATAGCCTCTGACCTACTATGTCACAGAGGCTACCGGTGCCATTGGTCAGCCCCTGTCACATGGCCATCGGCGCCATCTTGTGCTCCTACCTGTACCATGTGACAGGGGCTGACCAATGGCACCGGTAGCCCCTGTGACATAGTATGGGCAAAGGCTATCGGCTCCATTTTGATTACTGGCAGCCGATGGCCTGAGGGCAGGAGATCGCTCTGGGACCCCTGCTGGATCCCCAGGGACTTTTGGCCAGCTTAGGGGGGCCTCCTGATCCTCCCAAGACTTGCAAAATGTCCCTGGGGGTCCAGCAGGGGTCCAGGAATGATCTTGCCGTCATCTGCCAGTAATCAAAATGGCGCCAATAGCCTTTGCCCATACTATGTCACAGGGGCTACCGGTGCCATTGGTCAGCCCCTGTCACATGGTAGGAGCACAAGATGGCGCCGATGGCCATGTGACAGGGGCTGACCAATGGCACCGGTAGCCCCTGTGACATAGTAGGTCAGAGGCTATCGGCGCCATTTTGAGCAAGGCAGGCCAGACAGCATGGAGGCACAAATCGCTCGCGGGACCCCACTGGACCACCAGGGGAGGGATCAGGATGGGGGGGGGTGGGGGTTTGTATTATACTAAATTTTAATGCTTGGAGTGGTTTTTTATTTAAAAAAAAATAAAATGTGCCCCTCCCCCGTACAAACCCGAAAACCACATTTTTCTCGTAGTTAGGAGAAAATCTGTTTCGGGGGCGGGGCCCCCGAACCATGACGAATTTCTTTGAAATTGCCTAATTCGTCATAAACGAATGCACATCTCTACTGCCTGTACCTAAGGATTCACCGTTGTGTGAGGACTACTATCTTGCTTGTCCTCTGAGAAAGGAGAGTTGCTTATTTGTAATAGGTGTTCTCAGAGGACAGCAGGATGTTAGTCCTCACGAAACCCACCCACCACCCTGTGGAGTTAGGTTTCTCCTATTTTTTTTGTTTTATTTATTTTAATTTTTTATTTATTTATTTTAATTATACATCAAGAATATTAATTACATGATTTAGAATTTTTGAAGTCATTGAAACATTTCAAACTAAACAGTTTTTCAATATTTATAAGAAATAAACCTAATTATTACAACTTCAAAAATAAGTCCTCAATATTGGGATCCAGTTCTAGAATTTATACAATATAAAATCACAAAATTATTTACAGAAAAAACATGTGCATTTGCTAGCAGTTAAGCGTCCATCAAGCCCAGCATCCTGTTTCCAATAATGGCCAATTCAGGCCATAGGAACCTGGCAAGTACCCAAAAACTAAGTCTATTCCATGTTACTGTTGTTAGTAATAGCAGTGGCTCTTTTCTAAGTCAACTTAATAGCAGGTAATGGACTTCTCCTCCAAGAACTTATCCAATCCTTTTTTAAACACAGCTATACTAACTGCACTAACCACATCCTCTGGCAACAAATTCCAGAGTTTAATTGTGCATTGAGTAAAAAAGATGTCTCACATGGTAACTTCATGGAGTGCCCCCTAGTCTTTCTTTTATCTGAAAGACTAAATAACTGATTCACATCTACCGGTTCTAGACATCTCATGATTTTAAACACCTCTATCATATCCCCTCTCAGCCGTCTCTTCTCCAAGTTGAAAAGTCCTAACCTCTTTAGTGTTTCCTCATAGGAGAGCTGTTCCATTCCCCTTATTTTGGTCGCCCTTCTCTGTACCTTCTCCATCGCAATTATATATTTTTTGAGATGCGGCGACCAGAATTGTACACCGTATTCAAGGTGTGGTCTCACCATGGAGCCATACAGAGGCATTATGACATTTTCCGTTTTATTCACCATTTCCTTTCTAATAATTCCCAACATTCTGTTTGCTTTTTTGACTGCTGCAGCACACTGAGCAGACTATTTCAATGTGTTATCCACATCCACAAACTTAAGTAAGGGGGTAGATAACCTGACTCTAGAAATTTTATGTACCAGACATTTTCTCTCCTATCTCTTTATCCTGTTCCTCCTTTTTACTGGAAAGAAATTGTGTCAGTTGAGATGGTATAAAGAACAGATATTTAGTACCCCTATAACTAATTAAACAACGGCAGGGGAATTTTAACAAAAAGGATGCTCCTAATTGTATAGCCAATGGCCTGAGCAACAAAAATTGCATTCTTTTCTTTTGCGTTGCTTTCACAATGTCAGGAAAAATTCTAATTTGCATATGAAATTTCTGCATTCTGTTTTTGAAAAACATTGTAAGCACCCAATCTCTATCTGGTTCCAGTGCAAACATTACTATCATTGTAGCCGGTTTGACCTGCTCAGAATCTGAAATTTCCAGCAGTACAGAAACATCAAGCTCAGGTTCCATTTTTTCTTTCTCCCCCTCTCCCTTAGTTATTTCCTCCCTTGGGCTACTACTCCTCAAAACGTCTTTCGCTTTATATGGAATATAAAATACCTGCGTAACTGGTGGAATATTTTCCTCTGAAATTTTCAACACTTCTTTCAAGTAACGTGTATACATTTCTTTGGGAGATACAAGGAGCAGTTGTGGGAAATTATTGAATCTCAAATTTTTCCCCTTAAGAATATTCTCTAAATTTTCCAACTTCACATTCATATTCATATTATCCTTTACAATGGCTTCTTGCAAGTTTTTATTCACTTCCATAGCATTCTTAATTTCTACAGTTTGACTTGACAAACTAACCGTCGAGTTCTCTAATGTTAGTATACGAACTTCTTGTTCCTGTGATTTTTGAGCAAATAAACTTAGTTGTCCAGATAGATGTTTCCCCAGTCCCTCTATAGCCTCCCAAAGAGAGTCCATGGTTATTTGAGCAGGTTTAGTCATATGAAAAGTAGACAAAGTCTTACTCCGAGAGGATTCTTCTTGTCTGGACATCTCATATTCCCTTCGGGTTGTATTACCGGCGTCCTCACCACCTGTTTCCTTAGCTTCGTCGTCGCATATCTCTCCTGGGGACAGGTCCCTGGCAGGCCGATCCTACTGCTTGCAACTCCAGCAAGCCCGCCGACCTCTTCCACATCCAGGTCTCTCTGCGTTGCTGGGTTCGCCGGCAGCTCCCTTACATTCAGCAACAGTGAGATATCCGAGCCCGACGAGAAACTCCGTTGCCAAAGTTCCTCCTCACTGTGGCTCCTCTCCCGACCTTAGCCCTCCTCGGACGACGTGCGAGTCCATGGACGGGATTCAGAGTAGCTCCAGGGACAGCTCTTTCCTTCGCCTGTCTTTTTTCCTGGCTGTATGCGGCATAACCAGTCAGTAGGAAAAATAAATTCTCGCAGGTAATCAGGACCTTCTGTGTCTAGCATTTGCACTGGGCAGACATCTTGGATCCCTATTTTTTTGTTGTTTTGTTTTTGTTTTAATTATTATTCTATGTTTCAAGACTTTAGAGGGAGACCACTTGGACGCGTGGTATAGGGCATGCTCAGTGTGCCTATTCAAAGTTCTAGAAACTTTGACATGTTTTCCACATCAGGTCTCCATCTGATGATGTCACCCATTTGTGAGGACTAACATCCTGCTGTTCTCGGAGAACACCTATTACAGGAAATTTTCACTTTGCATTAAAATCACTTCTTTTTAGGTTCCTCCACCATCCACAATTTAGTAATTTGGCAGTACTTAGCACTGCTGGAAGACTTCCTCATTTTAAGCTAAAATATTTTGAGCCATAGTAGGGGTGAAAATGGCGATCTCCTCTTTGCTTTTGGATGCGGAGTTTCAATTATGACCAGCTTTGCTAAAATTAGGCTGAGTAGAAAGCAAGATGTGAACAGACTTTTGAATATTTCCCATCAGGATAGTTCAACCTTCCAAATGTATTGACCAATGGGGCAAGAAAAAGGGAGCGGAGGGTAGGAGGTCTGTTCATGAAGAAACTTAAAAGGGAAGACTCCAGGAGAAAACATGAAGAAGGGATTTGATCAGTTCTGTGATGGAGGAAAGCATCCATTTATTTTTTTGGCTATTTTGTACAAAACAGTCAGTTTGTGCACAAACTCAAAACATCTCACATAATCCTACATCACTTAACACTTGGTACATTTTCTGAACAGTGAGTAAAAAGACTGTTCAGTGAGTTTTCCTGAAGTTTATATTGAGCAAACTGGGGAACAGGTAAACCTAGGTAACCTAAGCCAGGTTTAGGAAGAACTTAGCCAGGTAAATGTTTATTAAAAATACATGGGGAAAGTTACTCACGTAACTTTAGGACAGTGATTTGCCTGGGTAAGTATATCTGGGAGTACTGAATGTCAGCATTAAGAACATAAGAACATGCCATACTGGGTCAGACCAAGGGTCCATCAAGCCCAGCATCCTGTTTCCAACAGTGGCCAATCCAGGCCATAAGAACCTGGCAAGTACCCAAAAACTAAATCTATTTCATGTTACCGTTGCTAGTAATAGCGGTGGCTATTTTCTAAGTCAACTTAATTAATAGCAGGTAATGGACTTCTCCTCCAAGAACTTATCCAATCCTTTTTTAAACACAGCTATACTAACTGCACTAACCACATCCTCTGGCAACAAATTCCAGAGTTTAATTGTGCATTGAGTAAAAAAGAACTTTCTCCGATTAGTTTTAAATGTGCCACATACTAACTTCATGGAGTACCCCCTAGTCTTTCTATTATCTGAAAGAGTAAATAACCGATTCACATTTACCCGTTCTAGACCTCTCATGATTTTAAATACCTCTATCATATCCCCCCTCAGCCGTCTCTTCTCCAAGCTGAAAAGTCCTAACCTCTTTAGTCTTTCCTCATAGGGGAGCTGTTCCATTCCCCTTATCATTTTGGTAGCCCTTCTCTGTACCTTCTCCATCGCAATTATATCTTTTTTGAGATGCGGCGACCAGAATTGTACACAGTATTCAAGGTGCGGTCTCACCAAGGCATTATGACATTTTCCGTTTTATTCACCATTCCCTTTCTAATAATTCCCAACATTCTGTTTGCTTTTTTGACTGCCACAGCACACTGAACTGATTTCAGTGTGTTATCCACCATGACGCCTAGATCTCTTTCTTGGGTTGTAACACCTAATATGGAACCAAACATTGTGTAACTATAGCATGGATTATTTTTCCCTATATGTATCACCTTGCACTTATCCACATTAAATTTCATCTGCCATTTTGATGCCCAATTTTCCAGTCTCACAAGGTCTTCCTGCAATTTATCACAATCTGCTTGTGATTTAACTACTCTGAACAATTTTGTATCATCTGCAAATTTGATTATCTCAGTCGTCGTATTTTTTTCCAGATCATTTATAAATATATTGAAAAGTAAAGATCCCAGTACAGATCCCTGAGGCACTCCACTGCCCACTCCCTTCCACTGAGAAAATTGTCCATTTAATCCTACTCTCTGTTTCCTGTCTTTTAGCCAGTTTGCAATCCACGAAAGGACATAACCACCTATCCCATGACTTTTTACTTTTCCTAGAAGCCTCTCATGAGGAACTTTGTCAAATGCCTTCTGAAAATCCAAGTATACTACATCTACCAGTTCACCTTTATCCACATGTTTATTAACTCCTTCAAAAAAGTGAAACAGATTTGTTAGGCAAGACTTGCCTTGGGTAAAGCCATGCTGACTTTGTTCCATTAAACCATGTCTTTCTATATGTTCTGTGATTTTGATGTTTAGAACACTTTCCACTATTTTTCCTGGCACTGAAGTCAGGCTAACCGGTCTGTAGTTTCCCGGATCACCCCTGGAGCCCTTTTTAAATATTGGGGTTACATTTGCTATCCTCCAGTCTTCAGGTACAATGGATGATTTTAATGATAAGTTACAAATTTTTACTAATAGGTCTGAAATTTCATTTTTTAGTTCCTTCAGAACTCTGTGGTGTATACTATCCGGTCCAGGTGATTTACTACTCTTCAGTTTGTCAATCAGGTCTACCACATATTCTAGGTTCACCGTGATTTGATTCAGTCCATCTGAATCATTACCCATGAAAACCTTCTCCAGTAATGGTATCTCCCCAACATCCTCTTCAGTAAACACCGAAGCAAAGAAATCATTTAATCTTTCCACGATGGCCTTATCTTCTCTAAGTGCCCCTTTAACCCCTCGATCATCTAACGGTCCAACTGACTCCCTCACAGGCTTTCTGCTTCGGATATATTTAAAAATGTTTTTAATGTGAGTTTTTGCCTCTGCGGCCAACTTCTTTTCAAATTCTCACTTAGCCTGTCTTATCAATGTCTTACATTTAACTTGCCAACGTTTATGCATTATCCTATTTTCTTCTGTTGGACCCTTCTTCCAATTTTTTTTTTTTTGTAATTAAAATTTTATTATGATTTCCATCATATCATTTTACATCCGTCACAAAATCCGAAACAGAATGTAACAAGCAAGAACATCATGAGCTTCCACGTAATACAACAACATTTGAACATTGTCTATCTAAATTGCAATTGCGGAACTAAAAGAGTATAAGCTTCTCACGCTTATAGAGCTTCGGATTGATAGCATTCCGCACTGCGTACCCCCCCCCCCCCTCCTTGGGCATACTGGTTGATAGAAACAAGGAAGAAAAAGCAAATCACTTCGTACGGAGCCATATATAGAAAAGGCTCCACTATAGGGCTCAAGTACCTGGAAGAAAGGCCTGTACACTGGGGTAAACTAATCTGGGCCACTTCCCTCCTTCCCCTCAGGAGGGTGCAACCAGGCTTGGAGCGGTCGCCAGTGCACCTGCTGTTTCTGCCTACCAATAATGGGTGTGTGCAAGTAGTAGAGTTTGGACAGACTGGATGTAAGATCATGAAGAGTGGGCACCGTACTCAAGCGCCACCCCTTAGCAATCTCACATCTTGCTGCAATAATTATTAGTGTTATGAGGCAGCTCTTCCCATGAGGGACCTCTATTGGCATATTTAGTAATGCCTGTTCTGGTGTTAGTGTAGCGTCATGCCCCGTAACCTGTTTAATGATAGTATTGACAAGCTGCCAAAATCTCTGGACAAGAGGGCATGACCACCACATATGGTAATAGGACCCCACCTGACCACAGCCTCTCCAACAGTTGGAGTCCTTAGACGGAGAATAATGGTGGAGACGCAAAGGAGTCAGGTACCACCGCAAGAGCACCTTATAGCTATTCTCGCTCAAAGGAGCAAAAGGAGAGCTCTTTTTAGTACCAAGGAAAACAGAGTCCCAAGCTTCCTCCGATAAGGGGGCGCCCAGATCCGTCTCCCATGCCCTCATAAAGGCAGCCTTTTCTTTGGGGTCCCTATTCAAGTAACTATAGACTTGTGAAATTGCCCCCTTCATAGTGTCCGCCTGGTCACACCAGTGCTCTATTTGAGTCTTTCCCTTTGCGAGATCTAAATCTATCCTTTCCATTTGCACAAAGTGGCGTATTTGTAAATAAAGAAAAATGTCAGATTCTGGGAGATGATATACATCCTGGAGAACTTTGAAGTCTGTCACCTTCCTGCCATCCCACAGTTGTGCCATATATCTAAGCCCTTTCTCCGTCCACCGCTGGAGGGTCCGAGATTGACTCCCCGCAGGGAACCGGGTGTTACTAGACACCTCGGAACTGTAAAAATAGCTTCGGGCCCCCACCAAGGTCTCTTTCCACTTATCCCAAAGCCGCAATGTGTTGCTAGTGGCCGTTGCCATAGATAGGGACCGATTCCAAGTTGCTTTGGGCTGCCATATCAATGATCGTAGCGGCGTTTTGCCCAACCATGCTTGTTCTATATCTACCCATTGTTTGGAGTCCTTTTTCTTGTGACAGTCGAAAAGGGCCCTGAGCTGAGCTGCCAACATATACCAGGTCAAGTTAGGGACCCCCAACCCACCCCTCAGTTTGGGTCGGTACATAACCGCTCGTGCTATTCGGGGTGGCCGCCGCCTCCAGATGTAGGAGAATATCCGCCTTTGCCATAGCTTGAGCATAGCAGCGGGGATGTGGATGGGCAAAGCTTGAAATAAGTAGCCCAAACGAGGCAATACATTCATTTTGATAGCAGAAATTCTGCCAAACCAGGAGAGATAAAGCCCTTCCCACCTGTCAAGATCTTTAAAAATTCTTTGTATGAGTGGGGGATAATTCAGCCGAAAGAGATCCCCAATATTACTGCTAATGAAGACCCCCAAGTACTTCAGTTTCTTGGAGGCCCATTTAAAAGGGAGTGATGCCTTCAATCGTGGGAGTTCACACTCCGGGACATTGACATTTAAAATCTCCGATTTCTCCGCATTCAGCGTGAAACCAGACACCTTCCCAAAGTCCAGTAAGGTAGTAAGGACCTCCGAGAGGGAGTCAGCGGGCTGCGTTAATGTAAACAGGACGTCGTCAGCGAACATAGACATCTTGTATTCCCGCCCCCCCCACTGGAACCCCTCGAATACTCCCACTTTGTCGGACCCTGATCGCCAAGGGTTCTAAATATAGCGCGAAGAGTAGTGGAGAAAGGGGACACCCCTGCCTTGTTCCCCTTTGAATTTGAAAAGGATCAGAGTAAGTCCCATTAACCTTGACCCTAGCCTGAGGATCTGTATATAGCTGCTTTAACCATGTCAAGAAATAAGGGCCGATATTCATGCCTTCCATGGTCCGGAACAAAAACCTCCAATGAACAATGTCGAATGCTTTTTCCGCATCCACTGATAGTAACACAGTCGGTAGGTTCACCAAGTTAGCTCTCTCCACCAAACCAATAATTTTCCTAATATTGTCAGCAGCCATTCGGCCTGGTATGAACCCCGCCTGATCTGAGTGGATCAAACGGGCTATGATTCTGTTTAGATGGGTTGCTAGTATTTTGGCCATAATTTTCAAATCGACATTAATGAGAGAAATAGGCCTATATGAGCCACATTTCCTGACGTCCCGACCCGGCTTACCCAAAATGGTGATTCCTGCTACATTCGCCCCGGGGCCCAGTGAGTAACCCTCCCTCAGGGAATTAAACAGGTCTTGTAATGGGGGAGCTACGACTGACATCAGTTTCTTATAGAATTGTGGGGTGAAGCCGTCTAAACCCGGGGCCTTGTTCGCTTTGAGGTCCTTAATAGCGGAGTGGATCTCCAAAAGCGAGATCTCGCCATCCAAGAAGCCCCTGTCCTCGCTAGTAAGTGTGGGTAGCGAGATCCCCTCCAGGTACCTGTCAATTTGGGTTTCTGTGATCCCCTGCTGCTCTGCATACAACGTGCCATAGAATTGTTGGAAGCGCTGTCTAATATCCGGAGGGGAGGTGATCATATGGCCCTCTGGGCCCTCTATTCCCAAAATCTGATTTTGTAACATACGCTGTTTCAGGTATCTGGCCAAGAGGCGCCCAGATCTATCACCCCATTCAAATTTCTCCTGAGAGATGAGAGTAGCCCGGGCAGCCAGCTCCGCATCAGCCATTCTCTGAAGTCTATCCCTAGCCCTCTGCAATTTGGCATACACTAACTTAGAAAGCGTATTTTTGTGGGTCACTGATAAGGCAGCTATTTCGTTAATCACTTGTTGTTTCTCCTGTTGACTAAGTTTCTTACAGAAGGGGCCCCTTGAAATCAAGTGCCCCCTCACGACAGCTTTTAAGCAGTCCCATATTACTGACGGTTGCCCAACATTAAGGTGCAAATACCCTTCTTCCAATTTTTGAATGAAGATCTTTTGCTAAAATAGCTTCTTTCACCTCCCCTTTTAACCATGCTGGTAATCGTTTTGCCATCTTTCCACCTTTCTTAATGTGTGGAATACATCTGGACTGTGCTTCTAGAATGGACTTTTTTACTAATGACCATGCCTCTTGCACATTTTTTACTTTTGTAGCTGCTCCTTTCATTTTTTTTTCTAACAATTTTTCTCATTTTATCAAAGTTTCCCTTTTGCAAGTTTAGCACGAGAGTCGTGGATTTGCATACTGTTCCTCTTCCAGTCATTAAATCAAATTTGATCATATTATGATCACTATTGCCAAACGGCCCCACCACCGTCACCTCTCTCACCAAGTCCTGTGCTCCACTGAGAATTAGATCTAAAATTGCTCCCTCTCTTGTCGGTTACTGAACCAATTGCTCCATAAAGCTATCATTTATTCCATCCAGGAACATTATCTCTCTAGCGTGTCCCGATGATACATTTAACCAGTCAATATTGGGGTATTTGAAATCTCCCATTAATACTGAACTACCAATTTGGTTAGCTTCCCTAATTTCTCTTAGCATTTCACTGTCTGTCTCACCATCTTGACCAGGTGGACTGTAGTATACTCCTATCACTATAGTCTTCCCCAACACACAAGGGATTTCTACCCAAAAAGATTCAATTTTGCATTTAGTCTCATGCAGGATGTTTATCCTGTTGGACTCTATGCCATCCCGGACATAAAGCGCCACACCGCCTCCCAGGTGCTCCTCTCTGTCATTGGGATATAATTTGTACCCCGGTATAGCAATGTCCCATTGGTTATCCTCCTTCCACCATGTCTCTGAGATGCCAATTAAGTCTATGTCATCATTCACTGCTATACATTCTAATTCTCCCATCTTACTTCTTAGACTTCTGGCATTAGCATACAAACATTTCAGAGTTTGTTTTTTGAAGATTGGGCATCCAAATGGCAGATGAAACAATGTGGACAAGTGCAAGGTGTTGTATATAGGGAAAAATAACTGTTGCTGTAATTACACGATGTCAGGTTCCATATTAGGAGCTACCACCCAGGAAAAAGATCTAGGCATCATAGTGGATAATACTTTAAAATCGTCAGCTCAGTGTGCTGCAGCAGTCAAAAAAGCAAATAGAATGTTAGGAATTATTAGGAAGGGAATGGTTAATAGAACGGAAAATGTCATAATGCCTCTATATCGCTCCATGGTGAGACCACACCTTGAATACTGTGTACAATTCTGGTCGCCGCATCTCAAAAAGGATATAGTTGCGATGGAGAAGGTACAGAGAAGGGCAACCAAAATGATAAAGGGGATGGAACAGCTTCCTTATGAGGAAAGGCTGAAGAGATTAGGGCTGTTCAGCTTGGAGAAGAGACGGCTGAGGGGGGATATGATAGAGGTCTTTAAGATCATGAGAGGTCTTGAACGAGTAGATGTCACTCGGTTATTTTCACTTTCGAATAATAGAAGGACTAGGGGGCATTCCATGAAGTTAGCAAGTAGCACATTTAAGACTAATCGGAGAAAATTCTTTTTCACTCAATGCACAATAAAGCTCTGAAATTTGTTGCCAGATGATGTGGTTAGTGCAGTTAGTGTAGCTGGGTTCAAAAAAGGTTTGGATAAGTTCTTGGAGGAGAAGTCCATTAATGGCTATTAATCAAGTTTACTTAGGGAATAGCCACTGCTATAAATTGCATCAGTAGCATGGGATCTTCTTAGTGTTTGGATAATTGACAGGTTCTTTTGGCCTGGTTTGGCCTCTGTTGGAAACAGGATGCTGGGCTTGATGGACCCTTGGTCTGACCCAGCATGGCAATTTCTTATGTTCTTATGTTCATTCTGCTTTTTAATTGATAAGGATAAGTTAGAATTTTTTAGCTCAGGTGAGTTTTTAAGTACAGGCACTTGGACTACTTTTCTTATTATTGGACCCTCACTGTCGGGATGCCCTAATTCTAATGCATCATTAGTATCCTTTGAAGATACCTCTCTCCGAACCATGCGCTACTGAGCGACTGATGGCTTTCCCCTTTGTTCTAGTTTAAAAGCTGCTCTAACTCCTTTTTAAAGGTTAGTGCCAGCAGTCTGGTTCCACCCTGGTTAAGGTGGAGCACATCCCTTTGGAAGAGACTCCCCCTTCCCCAAAAAGTTCCCCAATTCCTAACAAAACTGAATCCCTCTTCCTTGCACCATCGTCTCATCCACGCATTGAGACTCCGGAGCTCTGCCTGCCTCTGGTGACCTGTGCATGGAACAGGGAGCATTTCAGAGAATGCTACCCTGGAGGTTCTGGATTTAAGCTTTCTACCAAAGAGCCTAAATTTGGCTTCCAGAACCTCCCTCCCACATTTTCCTATGTCGTTGGTGCCTACATGTACCACGACAGCCGGCTCCTCCCCAGCAATGTCTAAAATCCTATCTAGGTGACGCGTGAGGTCTGCCACCTTCACACCAGGTAGGCATGTTACCAGGCTTTCCTAACATCCACCAGCCACCCAGCTATCTACATTCCTAATAATCAAATCACCAACTATGACGGCTGACCTAACCTTTCCCTCCTGGGCAGTAGGCCTTGGGGAGATATCCTCAGTGCGAAAGGACAATGCATCACCTGGAGAGCAGGTCCTTGCTACAGGATCCTTTCCTGCTGCACCCGGTTGATGCTTTCCAATCATGAGACCTTCTTCCTCCAAGGCAGCACCAGCGCCTGCCAGTCTGAAGTTGGGACATGGCTACTGTGTCCCTGAAGATCTCATCTATATACTTCTCTGTCTGCCTCAGCTCCTCCAGGTCTGCCACTCTAGCCTCCAGAGATCTGACTCGTTCTCTGAGAGTCAGGAGCTCTTTGCATTGCATGCACATGTACAACTTCTCACCGGTGGGTAAAAAATCATTCATGTGATGCTCGATGCAAACGACTGGGAAGCCCCCCTCTTGCTGCTGGACTGCTGCCTTCATCTCAGTTTTGATCAGTTCCTAGTTAAGGTTTAGGTTGCTATGGGAGTAGGAATGTGTCCAACGTCCTTTAAATGTATTAGTGAATTCACTATATGTCTGGTAGTGGCCTATCGGGGTCTGATCAAACTCTCAATAAAGTTTTTGTTGGGGTTTTTTGTTTTTTTTTGTGAAAGTGTCACCTACCTATAAATTAAAGGTTGAGTGAGGGGTGGGAGGGTTGGGAAATACAGTCTAACTTCAGTTAGTCAGCCAGAGTGACTCACTGCTCTCTTGATTAACAAATGTTGGTACCTATTCAAACCAAATCACATACCTCAACACCTTTCCAAGGTGAGTAACTGAGTGGAACTTTTCAACCTTTTTACTTAGGTATACACTGCTCCTAGCTTATTTCTAGCTTCTGGCTTTCTTTTTGTGTTTTGTTTTGTTTTTTTAATACAAACACGCAGTTTGCATTAAATACAAACACTCAGTTCTTAAAAGCCTGCAGAACACTCAGTTCTGCAGACTTTTAAAAATAAACACACTACCTACTGCTTACGAGCTGCCTTATTGACTGACTATTTAAAAATACAAACAGTCTAACTTGTTTATTTACTGCCTTACTGACATCACATCACAGATCACATCACAGAAACCATGGCAGAATTACACTGGCTACCCATTGAACAAAGAATTCAGTACAAGACACTAAGCACCATACATAAATTAATACATAATGAAAAAGCAGATTGGCTGAACACAGCCCTTCGCGTTCACGTCCCAAATAGAAACCTGATATCAGCCAACAAAACACTTCTTACTATTCCATCAATCAAAACAGCAAGACTAACACAAGTAAGAGAAAGAGCACTAACCTTGGCAGGACCCCTACTATGGAACACCATGCCCTTGGAGTTAAGACTACAAAGTAACAACAAAACCTTTAGAAAAAATTTAAAAACCTGGCTCTTTAAACAAGCTTATCAAAAAGAGAAAGAAGAATAGTACCCACGGGAAAGCAGGTACAAACAAACAATTGAACAACAAACACATAACCAAAATCAATATGTGTACAATTGTATTTGTTATTTAGCTTAAGTTTCATTTTTAAGTTCATCAATAAAGGATAAAAGTACGATGATAAAGCTAATCTCATATCCTAAACTGATACAATGAGAAATGGGCATGATTCATTACACTTACCAATTAATATTATTTACAAACTATGTTACCGATCCTTAATGGCACCTGTGTAACTTAATATACTTTAGCATCATTTTTATGTGCCTTAATGTAAACAGTTGTGATGGTCCCCACTGAACGATGGTATAGAAAAATGTTAAAATAAATAACACACTAAATAATATTCCCAAATAGTTAACTTAGCCCCAATACCTTTTAAAAAAAGTCAGTGTCCCAAGCAAAAACTTACTGATTCCTTTCAGCCACCAGCAAGGTGATCCTCTCCTCTCTGCGCTCCCACTGGAAAGTGATCCTCTCCTCTCAGTGCTCCCACTGGATAACCTTTAGCCATGCCCCCTGCCCTACCTCTTTATCTGGATATATTTTAACTATGTAGTGACTTAAACTGGCTAGAATTTCACCAATGAGGGGGAAATAAATAAAACTAGGGATTTGTCTGAATAACTAGAAAGTTTCCTTTGCAAACCCTTTAGAATAAAAACTTTAACAATTTTATTGTCCATAGTTTTGTTTTGTTTTGTTTTTTACTTTTCAGCCAAGAAAATCACAATAGGAAGAAAAATGAGTATGCATATCTTTTATTTTTAGTTATTGCTGTCCACAGAATGAAAAAGTGTATTAAAGGAGGAAGCCTTTGAATCCTGAGAAATATGGTGGCTGTGATATGTTTTTCTAATAGTGAATGGACGTTTTATATTTATGATCAAGTCTTTTAACTTTGCTCCAATAAAGTCACAGTAGGAAGAGAAGTGAATTTTTAATGGATTTTTTTTTCAATAACTGTGTGCACTTAATATAACAAATTGCCATACTGGGTCAGACCAAGCATCCATCAAGCCCAGCATCCTGTTTCCAACAGTGGCCAATCCAGGCTACAAGTACCTGGCAAGTACCCAAAAACTAAGTATATCCCACGCTACTGATGCTAGTAATAGCAGTGGCTATTTTATAAGTCAACTTGATTAATAGCAGGTAATGGACTTCTCCAAGAGCTTATCCAAACCTTTTTTAAACCAAGCTACACTAACTGCACTAACCACATCCCCTGGCAACAAATTCCAGAGCTTAATTGTGCCTTGGGTGAAAAAGAATTTTCTCTGATTAGATTTAAATAAGCTACATGCTAACTCTATGAATTCTCCCCTAGTCCTTCTATTATCCGAAAGAGTAAATAACCGATTTACATTTACCCGTTCTAGACCTCTCATGATTTTAAAAACCTCTATCATAACCTCAGTCAGCCGTCTCTTCTCCAAGCTGAACAGCCTTAACCTCTTTAGTCTTTCCTCATAGGGGAGCAGTCTCTTTATCATTTTGGTCGCCCTTCTCTGAACCTTCTCCATCACAACTATATCTTTTTTGAGATGTGGCGACCAGAATTGTACACAGTATTCAAGGTGAGGTCTGATATCCTGATATCCTCTGTTTTATTCACCATTCCCTTCCTAATAATTTCTAACATTGTTTGCTTTTTCGGCTGCTACAGCATACTGAGCCGACAGATTCAAAGTATTATCCACTATGACGCCTAGATCTCTTTCCTGGGCAGTAGCTCCTGATATGGAACCTAACATCGTGTTAACTACAACATGGGTTATTTTCCCTATATTTATCACCTTGCACTTACCCACATTTAATTTATCTGCCATTTGGATGCCCAGTTTTCCAATCTCACAAAGTTCTCCTGCAATTTATCACAATCTGCTTGTAAATTAACTTCACTGAATAATTTTGTATCATCTGCAAATTTGATTACCTCACTTGTATTCCTTTCCAAATCATTTATAAATATATTGAAAAGCATGGGTACTAGTATGGATCCTTGAGGGCACTACACTGAGAAAATTGTCCATTTAATCCTACTCTCTGTTTCCTATCTTAACCAGTTTGTAATCCACGAAAGGACATTGCCACCTATCCCATGACTTTGTTCTTTTCTTAGAAATCTCTCATGAGGAACTTTGTCAAATGCCTTCTGTAAATCCAAATACACTACATCCACTGGTTCACCTATATCTGCAAGTTTATTAACCCCTTCAAAAAAGTGAAGCAGATTTGTGAGGCAAGACTTGCCTTGGGTAAAGCCATGCTGACTTTGTTCCATTAAACCGTGTCTTTCTATATGTTCTGTGATTTTCATCTTTAAAACACTTACCACTATTTTTCCTGGCACTGAAGTCAGGCTAACTGGTCTGTAGTTTCCTGGATCGTCCCTGGAGCCCTTTTTAAATATCGGGGTTACACTAGCCACCTCCAGTCTTCAGGTACAATGGATGATTTTAATGATAGGTTACAAATTTTAACTAATACATCTGAAATTTCATTTTTGAGTTCCTTTAGAACCCTGGGGTGTATACCATCTGGGCCAGGTGATTTACTACTCTTGTTTGTCAATCAGGCCTACCACAACTTCTAGGTTCACTGTGATTTGGTTTAGTTCATCTCAATCATTACCCATGAAAACCTTCTCCGGAACGGGTATCTCCCCAACATCCTCTTCAGTAAATACCAAAGCAAAGAAATTGTTTAATCTTTCCGTAATGGCGGCTTGAACAGAAATTAATTTTTTTATGAAACACTGTTTATCCTAATGGATTAAATAGTGATATTTAGTGGGCAGCATATTATTAGTGATTTGAATCCCGTGGGAGATGTAAGAAGTGATGATACTATGGTTTGTTGAGTTGTTGTTTGATATGTCCGAGTATTGCAGCCCCACATTTCTGCCGGTATTGTGGGGGAATGATATAATTGTTTCAACCATATTGGATTTTATTGGGTAAGTGACTAGGTGAGGGGTGGTTACTTTTTATTGATTGCCCTATGTGGATCTTTTATCTAGTATGAATGCCGATGTTCGTTTAACAGAATGGCGTCATTTGGTTGGAATGGCAGTTATCCAAGTTTTTGACTTGGAATTAGCGCTGCAGTCTAAGTGTCTGGAGTTATGGGGTAAGTTTATTTATTGGGGAGGTATGTGTTAGTTATTTTTTAGACTATTGAGAGGAATTGGTAGTTGATTGTATCTCTTATATTTAGGTGCACCAGCTGAGGTTGTGAAGCAGGTGCCTGTGAGTTTGTGGATGGTGGTTATTTTTTGGCTAATATTGGGGGATGGTATGTGGCACCCATATATTTAAATATATGGTGTTAAGGTTTTTTTTTAAAGGTATCCTCTACCAGTTATTTTTTATTTTTTAGACACTTTGTGTTTGGAAGAAGTATATCTACATGGATAGCATCTATACCCCGACAGGATATGATAAATGCCATTTTGAGACACTATGAAGGAGGAGTTTTGAAATTAGAACATAACAAAGGAGATAAAGCAGACGGAACCGTTCATTCATGAGATTTATCTGATACACTGATTCCATGCTTGCGGAGCACGTCACTGAAAATTAATGTTTGAAGTTATGTTGTTGGGGGAATCGCCCTTACTAAGATTGTGTGGATATATAATATAAATATTTCCCCTGAAGAAGCCCTATACAGGGTGAAACAAGGAACCTTGTAGGGAAAAAGAAGGGTTTTGCCCTTAAAAAGGCTCGCTTGTTGAAGCGTGAATATTCTTCTGCGGTGATTGCTACCTTACTCCGCGCTCGGAGGTTTTCTACTTCTCTAGCATAAGTGTAGGTTTGGAAAGTGTTTGAGGCCTAGTGCGAGGAACGCAATGTTTATCCTTGTTCAGTTAAGATCCTGCTTATTCTGGCATTTTTGCAGGATGGGTTGAATAAAGGTTTGGTCCTTAATTCCTTGAAGTTTCAGGTTGTGGCTCTTATGTTTGAGGCACGGTAGTGGTGTCTCTCTATTGTTCCAGTCTGATATGGCCTGTTTCTTGAAGGGAGTGAAGCATCTTTGGCCTCCCTTGTGGTTGCCAGTTCCTTTGTGGAGTCTTAACCTGGTGCTGGATTTTTTCGTGGGACCTATGTTTTGACCGCTGTGCAGCCTTTCCTTGTGGTTATTGACCCTGAAGACAGTGCTCCTAGTGGCTATTTATTCGACACATCATATTTCCAAGTTGTAGGCCTTGTGTTGCTGGGAGCTTTTCCTTCAGGTAAATCCAGGGGCGTTGCAGCTGCGTACTGTTCCATCCTTCTTGCCTAAGATGGTCTTGAAGTTTCATCTGAATCAGTCCATTTCCTTGCCATCCCTGGATAAGATGAGGGACGTGGAGGAGTATTGCCTCCTGCGTTCCTTGGATGTAAAGAGATTTATTGTGTGGTATCTGGAGGTTTCTGAACCTTTCCAAAAGTTGGATTGCCTGTTTGTCCTTCATGATGGAAGGAAGCAGGGTGAACCGGCTTCCCGGGCTAAGATAGCTCGTTGGATTAAGAAGGTGGTTATGGCCGCATATGTGGATGCTGAGAAGCCTTTGCCTACTCAAGTTAGGGCTCATTCCACTAGGGCTGAGGCAGTGTCATGGGAGGATGTTAAGTTATCATCTCCCATTGACATTTGCCAAGCTGCGACATGGTCCTCCTTACACAAGTTTTCCAGCTTTTATCGTCTGGAGGCTATGCCCGGGAGGACATAGCCTTTGCAGGTGCGGCATTGACTGGACTGCAGGCAGCCTCCCACCCTGTTCGAGAGTAACTTTAGTACATCTCACTGGTCCTGAGTCCATATGTGTACATGTTAGGAAATGGAGAAATTACTTACCTGATAATTTTGTTTTCCTTAGTGTAGACAAATAGACTCAGCTTCCCGCCTTTGGCTGCCAAATGATTGTGTCTATGGTCCTCCTGGTGAGATACGGATCCCAAGGGTAAGTGTTTATCCAGTCCCTAGCTTGGGGTACTTATAATCTTACTTGAGTTCCGTGTATATTGGATGAGTACAGTTATGATTGACTGTTTCTAATCAATTTTTTTACTAGTCTGTCCACAGTTGCTTTTGAAGAGAATACTGGCAGATTGGGGTCACTGCCAGCTTGCTCCGTCTCCATCTGCTGGCAGGGGAACATAACCCACTAGTCCTGAGTCCATCTGTCTCCACTAAGGAAAATGAAATTATCAGGTAATTAATTTCTCCATTAGTCTGGTTTCACTATTGATATTTTATATTTCTTGATTGTATTGTTTGTATTATGAGGAATGCATTAGTTGTGTTTTTCCATTGTTGCACTGCGGTTTCTAGTTCATTTTTTGTCTGCGTGTTGTATTTATACTTTATGGTCTCTTTATTTTGTATTTGGCAAGAGTGTGTTTTCCATGTGTGAATTAGGTGAGTTATTCAGCTAGTATGTAGTTTCAGTATAGGGACCTACATCTGCTGGACTTGTTCAGTTTTACTGGTATAGGTGTGTTTATTCTAAAGAAAGTACAGCTGCAATAGGTAACTTGAGACTTTATTAGGGAAAGACAGAGACAAAAGGATAGGGACAAGGAACAGAACAAAGCACGAGGAAATAGTTTGTTCTGGGGGGGCGACAGGTCCATACAACTGTACAATCACCCAGCCACCCCAACGTTCCAGTAATGTGCATAACCTTTTATACCTTTCATACTGACCAATCAGAGTATATGCCGAGTGTTGATTCTAGATTAGTGCAGTGCATTTCATTTGCGAATGTATTAGACCAATCAGCTAATGGGTCTGGGGTGTTGGCTGGCTGCATTCCAGCACGTAGGCAGAGTCCTTTGCATTCTGTGTCTAACACTGGTATACAGGAATACAGCACTAAGAGGTGTCAGAAAGACAGGGCATACCTACAGGTGTTTTAGGGCCTGTTATAATATTTGCCTTTTCATAGGTAGGATTATTACTGTTGGAGTTTGGAAGTTAGGGTGTTATGGTATGGCAGGCTTCCTATAGGTCCCAAGTACATTTTTTGCAGGATTTTGTATTATACAATGTTCTGGTATTGGAGGGAGTTTGTGTTGCTGTTAATGAGGTGACACCAGGATTTGATGATGATTTTTTTATGGCGACTGGTAAGAGGAAGTGCCCTTGTTCTCCTCTGCACCCTTTGTTTGGAGAGTTTCTATGAATGCAGGGTATTGTAGAACTTGAAGTGCAGGCTTTATATTGGGATTGTGGCCAGCTCCAATATAGAAGACTTTTCAGTGATTAATACACTTGAATAATGTTATTGATAGTTTTCTTAAATGGTTGAAACTGGCCAGGAGTTTTTGTTCTTCTGTCTAGAGATGCTACTGACATACATGCCGAGCACTTTATGACAATGGTGCAAAAAGTAGCAGTGCCTCTTGCTTAGGTTTGGAGATGGCCTATCTCTGCATGTATGGAATTTGGTAACAGGCAGGTGTGGAGAGTGCCAATGGACCCCACCAAATCCAAACTAACAGGGTGGTTTCCCTGTCACAGATTTTCTTGAAAAAAAATCATGTTGGGGGGATGTTTGGGAGGGATATGTGCATCAAACCTCTCTTCACATCTCTCTTTTAGTGATGTGGGCCTGTCTTAAGCATCCCTCCTTTCCCCTTCCCCACCAGTCTCTCACTCTCTGTCTCTGCTTCAAGGTCCATCCCAACCTTCCCCCTCTGTCCCTCTACCAGTCCGTCCTGCAAGTCTCTCTCACTCCCCATCCCCACCAAACTCTCTATCTCTCCCCCTCCACCAGTCCATCTCCATCAGTCTCGCTCCCTCTCTACCAGTCCATAAGAACATAAGAAACTGCCATGCTGGATCAGACCAAGGTCCATCAAGCCCAGCATCCTGTTTCCAACAGAGGCCAAACCAGGCCACAAGAACCTGGCAAGTACTCAAACACTAAGAAGATCCCATAATACTGATGCCAGTAATAGCAGAGGCCATTCCCTAAGACAGCTTGATTAATAGCAGTTAATGGATTTCTCCTCCAAGAACTTATCCAAACCTTTTTTAAACCCAGCTACAGTAAATGCACTTACCACATCTTCTGGTAATGAATTCCAGAGCTTAATTGTGTGTTGAGTGAAAAATAATTTTCTCCAATTAGTCTTAAATGTGCTACTTTCCAACTTCATGGAATGCCTCCTAGTCCTATTATCTGAAAGTGTAAATAACCAATTCACATCTACTCATTCAAGACCTCAGCCGTCTCTTCTCCAAGCTGACAGCCCTAACCTCTTCAACCTTTCCTGATAGGGGAGATGTTCCATCCCCTTTACCATCCCCACCAATCTCTTCCCCTCCATCAATCCCTCTCTCTATCTCCCTCCACCAGTCCATCCCTATCAGTTTCTCTCTCCCTCCACCAGTCCATTTCCATCGTTTATCAATACATTTCTAGCAATCTCTCTCCCTTCACCAGTCTCTCTCTCCTTCTACCTGTCCATCCCCACCAGTCTTTCACTCTTTCCCTCCACAATCTTTCTTGCCACTCTCCCTCCCTCCTCCTCCTCCAACCTGTTCTATCTTTCCCTACACCAGTCCATCTCACTTGTCTGTCTCTCTTTGACCCTCCCGGTCTTTCTCTCTCTCTCTCTCTGTCCCCCAGTCCATTCCCCCCAGTTGTGTGGCTGCCTGTAGATTCACTACGCAAGTCATTGAATATAAGTATTTTCTTGCACATTTACTGCTGTGCTTTGTAATTATAGGTATTCCATTTATATCAGTAAGCATTGTTTAATAAGTTTTATATATTATGAATGAGCCTGGAATGCATATAATTAATTTTGTTATTACATTAATCGCTTTTCTAAATATGGCACTGCAGGTAGAAATGAAAGAGAAGCATGTGGGGGTCCATGAAAATTTTGGAGGTTGAAAAGGGGGGTCCATGCTCCCAGAAAGGTTGGGAACCTCTGCCATAGATATATTGAAGGCTGGCGCCGTATATGGAATAATAAAAGGCTATACTGTAATGATGGCCTACAATTCAGGATGGTGAACAGTCCTCGAGTGCCACAACCAGGCCAGGTTTTCAGGATATCTACAACGAATAGGCATGAGAAAGATTTGCATGCACTGCCTCCATTGTATGCAGATCTATCTCATGCATATTAATTGTGGATATCCTGAAACCTGGCCTGTTTGTGGCACTCAAGGACTGTAGTTTACCATCCCTTACCTACATACATCTGTCTCTGGAAATAGGACCCTAAGTGAGAAATTTAGATCATACATTGCAGGTATTTAACCTAGAGAAAGGTGGTGGCAGACATAAGCCACAACCCAAATCAATTGGATTTGGGTTGTGACGCCCAACAAACAAAGGGAGACTGAAGGAGAAATCCAGAAAGCTATTTGCTTTCCAGTCTACTTTGGAACAATGGGATAGAAGAAGAAAAACGATGTGAGGTTATTCGGAGTATAAGTAAGGGGAAACAGCTAGAAAACTGAGTATAAATGTTCTTGATCTATGCAACAGTATTCTGGATCTTCAAGCACTAATGGTAGTGGTTGACTTGGATTTTCTTGCTATCTGGTGAGGAAAGACAGAATCGGCAGAAAAGGGGGTAGAGTAGCTGTTCATGTAAATAAATAAATAAAATATGTGTGTGTATGTATGTATGTATCCGGGGGAAGAAAGTGTTGTAAGCTGTCTTAGAAGAGATAGGCACTTCTGCCAATACAGGTGTAGTCTATAAGAAAACCTACTAATGCTCAGCATAATGTAGGTCATAGAGGAGACATTTGGGGAGAAAAGATAGGAAAGGAAATTGACCCCTTAAATGTATGGGTCCATCTTTAAAATAAATGGAATTAGTTTGGTATAAAAAATTGTGATAGAATTTGATTAACATTATTACTCTTATGTCTTGGCTTCAGTTGTGATTAGATTTGTATTTAAACAGTGAAATACATCACATGCAGTGAATATGTTTGCACTCATGGAAATTTGCTTAAAACTACATGCTAGTATAGCATAGTCCCCGACTCCTGGCAATATTCTTCATCTCTCCAGATTGTTCTCTTGAATTTTACATGATTTAATCCTGTATTCTGGGGTAGATACTTGGTATGTAACTGAATCTTGGTTTCATGATAAAGATGTGGTGATATTGAATCATCTATGCCTGAAGGATTTAGATTTATTAATGGGCCTCGGTAGGGATGGGAGGGAGGTGGAGTTATGTTAGTCTGTAAATATTTGAAAATTCTGCAGTCTTCACCCAGTTAAAGGAACAGAGTATATATTAGATGAAATGAAAGGCTTTCAGTCTTTAGGTATTCTGCTGATATTTCAGTCCCCCACTTAGAAGAATAAGAAAACTGAGGAACCACTTGGGCTGATAGTAGTTGCAATGTCATCCTCTGCCTAGTGTTAGGTGATTTTAATATCCATGAACCTTCAGGTTCTCAGGATGAAAAATCCTATTTTCTGGATAGTATGCCAGATATGGGGGGTGTTCAGATTATTTACTCTCCTATCCATATAGCGGGACAATCCCTAGATTTAGTCTTTTACTTATGGAAATTGACTCATTTTTTTAGTATTCCCCATGCTGTTGTATCCCCAGTGTCATGATCTGATCACTTTTTTTATTTTGTTTAATTGTTCAGGTCTTTTCCAACTGACTGGGAGCTAAAGGGAAATCGAGATTGGGTTGGCCAAGGATTTACATTTGGATAGATTCCAGGAAGTTTTGGGTCTTACTCCCACAGATCAAGGAGAGACTAAGGAATTGGTGGAGTTGTGGAATTCTGAGTTAGGGGTTGCTCTAGGTAAAATTGCCCTATTGAAATTGCTGAAGATATGTTATAAGAAGATAGCCCCTTGATACATTGAGGATCTGATGAGTCATAGGCAAAAAGCTGAGATTGGAAAGGAAATACTGAGGATAAAAATAATTGAAAAGATTAAGTGACCAAGTATAGGATAGAAGTCAGAACGACTAGACAATATATATAGATGAGTTAATACGAGCCTACTGGAATAGACTTGTATTAACTGAGGGTGGATATGATAGAAGTCTACAAAATCATGAAAGGACTTGAACAAGTAAACTGATGTAAAGGTTAAGTCCATACACCGGTGTAGAAAACCGTGATAAATAAATAAATAAAGGTAATGTTAATCGGTTATTTACTCTCTCAGATAGTAGAAGGACCAGGACGCACTCCATGAAGTCAGCAAGTAGTTCATTTAAAACAAAATGAAGAAAATTCCTTTTCAGTCAGCAAAGAGTTAAGCTCTGGAATTCATTGCCAGAGGATGTGGTTACAGAAGTTACTGTAAATGGGTTTTAAAAAATATTGGATAAGTTTTTAGAGGAAAAATCCATAAACTGCTATATTTATCTAATGTTTAGGTACTTGCCAGGTACTTGTGACTTGGATTGGCCACTGTTGGAAACAGGATACTGGGCTTGATGGACCGTTGGTCTTACCCAGTATGGTGCATCTTATATTCTTATGAATTGTTTTTGATATTTAAAAGGATAACAGCTTTTCCTATGAAGCCTATAGTAGCTGAGGATTCTGGAATGGTAATGTAATGATTTTACACATTTTAAGATTAAAGTAGCTAAAGTGGAATCATAATTTCAGTATGGTGAATTTGGATGGGACAGCCTTCAGAATCATCTGTGCTGAGGGCAAAGATTACTGATTCCACTTTATTCCTTGTTTTATTAGGGATGAGCTATGGAGCTGAGGAAAGTCAAATTGTTGACATGGGCAGATGGAATGCTTTTATTTTTTATTTTTTTATAATGTATTCATTGAATTTTCATTTCACAAAAGATGCAAGCAGATACTGAAAACCAACAAATTGAACAATTAAACAGTCTAATATTCCATTTACTACATATCTGCATAATATCTGTAATCGAAGATTTCCGGTTGGTTTAGCTATCCTACTAACCAGAAGAAAAACTTAGATGTAGAGCACATCTGAAAACAGAGATCCTTGAGTTAAGAAAAAATCCGTGAAGAGACTATCAACGATTATGTAGTAAACAGCTATCCCCTCCATATCCTGTTACCATGAACATATCCTTCCCCAACCCCCCCGGCCCTCCCCAACAAAGATCCAATGCGTAACTGTATGTGTTAGTTGTGTTGGTCAGTTGAATTGCTAGGAATCAGGCACACAATGACGGACTAGTGATATTGTGTTGTTGTGCCACCTGGGATAGTAAGGTCTATAAGCTCTCAGAGACAACTTCAGCCTATTCAATGCATTAATGTATTCCATCTCTAATCTCAGTGATATAAAATAAATGATATATAATAATATAAATTAATATAAAGTAAATGAGTGAAGTCACTCGTTCTCTTATTGGCAATAGATAGATAAGTAGACCAGTCCTCGGGAAAGCAAGGTTTATCTCTCACCATACACAGATCCACTGTACTTTGGTTGGGGCTCCAACCTATTTGCTGGATCTTTCGTATCTATAGAACATCAGATTGTTAGTATTCCAAAATTAAATTGATAATGAGAATGTCTGCCCAGCCATATGCTAAACTATAGCAGGGGAGAGAAATAGTGAGAATTATTCCATGTCTGCTGATGTATAGTATGCTTCTTAATAGATAATGTTTGGGCTATTAACATATTCAAAAGAAAATAAACAGAGGCATGCTAGAGAACCACTGTTCTGTATCCGGACCCTGAGATGTGGTCCAGTGGGAGAGAATAACTTTGCGTCCAATCAAGCCACCTTCTGTACAATAAAAGAACATAAGAAAATGCCATACTGGTCAGACCAAGGGTCCATCAAGCCCAGCATCCTGTTTCCAACAGTGGCCAATCCAGGCCATAAGAGCCTGGCAAGTACCCAAAAACTAAGTCTATTCCATGTTACCATTGCTAATGGCAGTGGCTATTCTCTAAGTGAACTTAATAGCAGGTATGGACTTCTCCTCCAAGAACTTAACCAATCCTTTTTTAAACACAGCTATACTAACTGCACTAACCACATCCTCTGGCAACAAATTCCAGAGTTTAGTTGTGCGTTGAGTAAAAAAGAACTTCTCTGATTAGTTTTAAATGTGCCCCATGCTAACTTCATGGAGTGCCCCCCTAGTCTTTCTACTATCCGAAAGAGTAAATAACCGATTCACAACTACACGTTCTAGACCTCTCATGATTTTAAACATCTCTATCATATCCCCCCTAAGCCGTCTCTTCTCCAAGCTGAAAAGTCCTAACCTCTTTAGTCTTTCCTCATAGGGGAACTGTTCCATTCCCCTTATCATTTTGGTAGCCCTTCTCTGGTACCTTCTCATCGCAATTATATCTTTTTTGAGAGTGGGGGCGACCAGAATTGTACACAGAAATTCAAGGTACGGTCTCACCATGGAGCGATACAGAGGCATTATGACATTTTCCGTTTTATTCACCATTCCCTTTCTAATAATTCCCAACATTCTGTTTGCTTTTTGACTGCCGCAGCACACTGAACCGATGATTTCAATGTTTTATCCACTATGACGGCCTAGATCTCTTTCTTAGGTTGTAGCACCTAATATGGAACCCGACATTGTGTAATTATAGCATGGTTTATTTTTCCCTATATGCATCACCTTGCACTTATCCACATTAAATTTCATCTGCCATTTGGATGCCCAATTTCCAGTCTCAAAATGTCTTCCTGCACTAATTTATCACAATCTGCTTGTGATTTAACTACTCTGAACAATTTGTGTGTCATCTGCAAATTTGATTATCTTACTTGTCGTATTTCTTTCCAGATCATTTATAAATATATTGAAAAGTAAGGGTCCCAATACAGATCCCTGAGGCACTCCACTGTCTACTCCCTTCCACTGAGAAAATTGTCCATTTAATCCTACTCTCTGTTTCCTGTCTTTTAGCCAGTTTGCAATCCACGAAAGGACATCGCCACCTATCCCATGACTTTTTACTTTTCCTAGAAGCTTGGAGATTGTGAGTGGTATGTCTTGCGCAGCCAGAATTCCAAATAACTACAAGTTAGGAGTTAATGATAACGTGATGTTTAAAAGATGTTCACAGTAGCGTTGGAGTTTTCCCCAAAAAGTGAATATAACTGGGCATTCCCACAACGAATGTGTGAATGTGCCTTCTTGTACTGTGCATTTCATACAATTTGGGGACTCTGTAATTTTCATAGCATATGCTTTAGATTGGGGAATGTAGGCCTGCCATAAAAATTTATAGTAAGATTCTTTTAAGAGTACGTTCTCTGAAACTGTTGAAAGATGCGCTAAAATGAGTTTGAAATCATGAAGAGATACAGTGAATAAGGGCCACTCGGACCATTTAACATGCAGTTGATGTAAAGATTGTGTTTCGGTGTGTTTAGTGAGGGCTCTTTGAAGTGCTCAAAGTGGTGGACAAGCTATTCCCTCTGTTTTCAGCATCTCGTGGAGTTTCCTTGCCAGCTGTAAATTTCTTAAACCAGGCAGATAACTGCGAAGGAAATGTCTAATTTGAAGACAGGTGAAATAATCGGTCTGGGGCAATTGGAAACAAGACTGCAATTCCGCTGGCGTTAGCAATTCCTCTGTTTTGGGGTCAAACAGTTGATAGAGAGCTGATAGGCCATATTGCTGCCATGTCATAAATACCCTATTGGTTAATCCGGGTGCAAAGAGAGGGTTATGTTATATTAAGAAGTGGTGTTAATCTTGTTTTATGCTGCCCATAAGTGCACATCTTTAACCAGGCATTTTGACAGGTGTGGAGTAAAAGATGATTCTTTAAGTGCCCCAGTATGAATTTAGTGTGAATATGGAGAAGAGGATTTAATGATGCTACCCCGTACCATTCTAACAGCATCCTATTCGGCGTGACATGCGGTTGCATTAATAGCCAGTGTCAGGGAAGGAAAAATTAACACTTTTCCCTTTTGGGAAAGATAAGACAGTAAACTGACAAAAGAGTCAGCGAAATGCAGTCTTTTAATTTCATGTCATTTGGCAAATGAAATGGGTACATACAGAGTCAGCACCCGCAAATGCTGACTGCGCAGGCACAAGCGAGCTATTGAAAAAGAGGCCTTTTTATACCCCTCTTATTCCTCATTTTAGCCTTGTGGTTATGCCTCTAGCCTAATGTTATTAGCTGATCAGCTTGTTTTTTTCTTCTTGGGTTTCTTGGGTCATAAGCAAGGGTGGTGTAACGTGGGAGATTAGAAGGGAGGGGTGCTGAGAGAACCTGTTACTTTCCTAATCTTATCACCTTTCATCAGCACTCTCAGGAAACACAGGAGGGAGGGGTAGGGGATATTTACAACATTATCTTTCTAATACTCTCCTTACTAGCACAACTGACAGTTTTCTGCAGAAATAAATGACCCCGCCTGTGTTGTGTTGAAAGCCTTGGTTCATTGCTTAGGTCTGCTTATCTTACAGGCCGTTTACTATCAAGGGGAATTTTCTGTAGGTCAATTGGCTGTGTATCTAAAAGAGGGGGTTTTCAGATAGAGTAACTGAATATTGCTGTCTGAAGCCTTTCTGGCTGGCTGGCTTCCAGACGTTTCACAGCCTGCCAGGTTCCTCTTTTTCTACAGAAGCTTGAGGCAGACATACTAAATGATTTCTAATAATTCAGGTTATGTTCTAACAGCTTCTATATACAATTCTTAACATTTGCTTTTACCTTTATTCTCTGTATTTTAGCCAAGCTCAAGGTGTAATGCTAGCTGTCAGTTCTCCCACCCTATTTACAGTGTTTCTAGTTTGACTACCTCTTAGCAGCATAAGGCAGGCCTTTGGATGGCAAGCATTTTAAAGCATTTCATATTTAGTCTTTTTTTAATTCTTTATTTATTACTTTTCAAATAATACAATAAACATATTATTTGCATCAGAAAAACATGGTAAGGTTTAGGCAATTTTGCTCAAGTATCCAATTAAATCTTAACCAATCCAATAAAACCAGCCCATATATATCAATCAACCTGGAGGGGTTTGGTTTACAGGATATGGGAAAATACTTAGGTAATTTTAAGGAAAACAAGATAAGGATCATTTCTAGCTATACCATACCTACATTCTATTTCTCTAACTGGGCACTGGGGATGATGTAGGCATTCTGTTCTGTTTCTAGGAAACATTTTAACTGATCAGGATTAAAAAAAAGAAAAGTATCATTTTGTCTTTTAACAATACATTTACAGGGAAATCGAAGAACAAAATAAATCCCATGACAAACTTCTTGCCGGTATGCCAAAAAGGCTTTCCCGCCTTAACTGAGTGGAGATAGCCAAATCAGGAAGAATTTTAATAGCTTTGTCCTAAATACTTCACAAGGTATTTACTAAAGTATTTTTCATAATCAAGGTAATATCTGCTAGAGAATAAAAAGTAGCTAATAATGTACCCCAATTTATAATATTTGCAGAGGAATCTTCCAAAAAATTTGAAAGATTCCTCTGAAACATTTCAGATCTATCCACATTTCTAGATTGGGGAAGAAAATAGCAGTTATTAACAGTTGGAGATTGTTCCAATGTGAATCCAAGCTTTTCAACCAGAACATTTTTTAATGTAATAAGGGGATCCTCCCCTACAATCCTAAGGAAAATTTAATAATCTTAAATTGAAGTGCTTGAAATTATTTTCTAACATTTCTATTCTTCTAGACATAACTTCTGTATCTTTGACTACTGCTGCTTTGAATTCTAAATTTTTCTTCTCCTGTATTTCTAGAAACTTAATTCGTTCATTGGAATCTTTAATCTGTTTCTGCGTTTCACGAAACTCATATTGATTTCTTTCATTAATCAAATCTACTTTACATTCAAGATTTTTTATATTAATCATCATGCTTGCCATCATATCCCACAATGTGTCCATAGTCACTACCACAGGTCTGGAAGGTATATCTATATGCTTTTCAATTGGCATAGAGTCTCTTTCTCCCTTTGAGGGGGGCCACATTAGTCTCTTCCTTAGCTCCGCCACTGGAAAACACGGAGGTAGCTAGGTCGATTCTATTTTCAGAGTCATTTATGCGGGACTGAAATTCCCCCGCTATTGACTCTAGATCTTTTTTAGCATTTCCAGGTAAACCCTCCTTCATTCTCTGCAGTGGTGGACAGGAGACTTTCCCTGGTCTCCTGAGACACCAGGCTCTTCATCTCCTTCTTTTAAAGGTATGGGAGCAATCATGAAGATTGTTATCTCCTGCTGTATGGGAGATGGTAAGGAAAGGGAGGGGAAAATTCTCACTCTCCCCTTCCGTTTTGGAGACATAATGCTCTTTCTACATATGCAAGAGATTTCAAACTACGTCCCAGCTCTGCTAGATCCTATTATTTGTAAACCCGATGACCCCCAAGAAGGAGAGAGAGAGAAAGAGTCTTACTTGGTTTTTGGCGAAATCCGGCGAAGCCCGGCAATACCTGCTGTTTCTGCGCGCCCCTTAAGCACGCATGGCTTCAGTGGCGCGCCGCAAGCTGGCCGTTGATATAGGCCGCTTCCAGTCCGCCTCTGATTCCGCCCTCTGGCGTCACAGACCCAGCCGCTGCGTCGGGACAGCTGCTCCTCTCCCTCCGTCTCTGGCAAAGTTGTTTCCTGGGCTGGTCTCTCTCACCTCTCCTTCTCGCCCTCGGGGTAAGGAGTGCAGATAGGGCCGTTGATATAGGCCGCTTCCGGTCCGCCTCCGATTCCGCCCTCCGGCGTCACAGACCCAGCCGCTGCATCGGGACAGCTGCTCCTCTCCCTCTGTCTCCGGCAAAGTTGTTTCCTGGGCTGGTCTCTCTCACCTCTCCTTCTCGCCCTCCATTTCATATTTATTCTGATACTGTAATAGCAACAGTAAATTCTATTTATCACACCAGTCTCGGGCATAACGGAGGCAACATGCTAAATTATATAGACTAAGATTCGGTAAACCAATTCCTCCCTCTTCTGATGGTCTCATCAGCACTGAAAGAGGAATCCGTGCTCGCTTACCCTGCCATAAGTACTGTCGCAAAGCTTTATTAATATCTTTGAGGTCTCGTTGTTTAAACCACAGGGGGACCATCTGCATAAGATATAGCCACTTCGGCAGAATTATCATTTTGAATAGTTGTACTCGACCCATAAGTGATAAACGGCAGTGATTGCCAGCGTTCTAATGGTATGCTGCATTAAGGGTTTTATGTTAACTTGGTAAATTTTTTGTATGTTTTGGGGAATTCTGATTCCTAAATATTTAAGATCCTTAGTTATCCATTTTAGCGGAAAACTCCCTTGCCAGGTATTCTGTACTGTTCCCTTCTCATCCATGGCCTCCGATTTGTCTTTGTTATTTTTTAGCCCTGCAAACCGCCCAAAGAGATGTATGGAAAAAACTGCAGGAAGAGAAACTAGTGGATTTGTTAGGAAGACTAGCACATCGTCTGCAAATGCAGCCACCTTGAAAATAAAATCCGGACCCCCAAAACCTTGAACTGCTTTAGAAGCTTCCAATCGTCGCAGCAAGGGATCAATCGAGAGTATATAAAGAAGTGGCGAGAGTGGGCATCCCTGACAAACTCCTCTCTGTATGTGTACTGCCCCAGACAGGAAACCATTGGAGACTATTTGGGAAATTGGGTTGTGGTACAATAATTGGATGTATTGCAAAAATTCATCCCTAAATCCAAATCTACCGAGGACTTTACATAAATACTCCCAAATACTCTCCGAATACTCCCAAATACTCTCCGAATCAAACCCAATAGCTAAGGCAGGGATATTTTGAGATTGGCAGATGGTGTAAGCGGAAATAAGTTTGACAATATTTGCGTTTGGTTTTCTTCCTTTGACAAAACCAACCTGGGTTGATGAAATCAGAGATGGGAGAATTGTATTTAGCCTTTCTGCCAGCACTTTGGCTAAAATCTTTAGGTCGCAGTTCAGGAGCGAAATTGGCCTGTATGAGGCTGGCAGAAGGGAGTCTTTTCTCGGTTTAGGTAGAACAGTGATATATGCAAGATTAAAGGAGCCCGGGAATTTTTGCTGTTCCAAACCTGCGATATAAAAGTTGGTCAATGGGCCCGCCAAATATGAACTGAGGATTTTTATAAAAATCGTAAGAGAGTCCATCTGGTCCTGGGGATTTGCCGGACTTGGTAGAGCTGATGGCTTGCTGCACCTCAAGAGTTTGGATAGGCCTATTTAAAAACGCATTTTGGGAATCTGAAATTTTTGGTAATTGTAAACCTTGGAAGAAAGTGTCTTCATCTTCCTCCATGGCATCCGACTCTTTTCTATAAAGCTCGTCATAGAAACTGCGTAAGGATTCGCTGATATCGGTTTGTCTTGAAGTAATAACACACCATGTTTTGTTTTCATCTGAAGGATATGTGATTTCTATTTCGTGGCGTGAACCGAGTTAGACATTAATTTTCCTGGTTTATTTCCATGTTTCAATAAAAGCGTTTCCCCTTGATGAAGTGCTCGTTGGGCACGAATGTTAAGTAGGGTATTTAACCGATTTAAATGCTGATAGAAAATTGTTCTATTCTCAATGGTGGGGGTCTGGTTAAAGCTTTTTTTAGTTCCCCTTCTGAGTACACAATATCCCTGTTTAATTGTTTAGTATGAGCATGCACGTATGCTATTATTTCCCCTCGTATGACTGCCTTCCCGGTCTCCCAAAACAGTTGGGAATCCTCTGCGTGTTGCTTTTTAGTGGCCACATAGTTCGCCCATTTGTCTTTGAGAAATGTGTGGAAAGCTACATCATCTTTAAGGAATGACGGAAACCTCCACCGTGGTGGTGGTGATGGGCCTGATCTCAATCGCAATGACATAGATACTGGGGCATGATCCAAGATCACTAATGTTTCTATTTCTGCAGGTTGAATTTTGATGAATAAATATTTTGCCGCTAAAATATAGTCAATCCTTGATAGCGAGAGGTGGGATCTAGATACATGTGTATAATCTTTTTCTTCGGGATGTAAGAGGCGCCATAAGATTAAGTTGAGAGCATAGAAATCCAATACCTTTCTGTTGCGTGTTGCTGAAAGACCTTTGAGCCGTGTTTACATATGTTTTTGTCTAACCCTGGATCAGCCACTCAATTAAAATCTCCAGCCAGGATAACAGCGCCGTTTGAGTGGGTGTGAAGTGTATTGGTCAGGTGTGCAAAAAAAGAATGTGAATATATATTCGGTGTGTATTTGTTACAGATAGTAACAGGGGTGCCATCCCACTCCCCCGTAACCAAAACATATCTTCCATGGGGATCTGCTACACTAGATTTTATCTGAAAATTTGTGGTTTTATTCATGAGTATTGCTACTCCTGCTTTCCTATTAGTGTCTTCAGCATAAATGCATACGCCAACCCATTCTCTTTTGAGTTTCTTGCTTTCTATAGAGGTTAGATGAGTTTCCTGAATATATGCTATGGCAGACTTTAATCTTTTGAGATGTCAGTACTTTTTTTCTTTTGATCGGAGACCCCAGACCATTTACATTCCAAGTGATTAGTTTAGTCAGTGTGAAGGTGAGAGAAAAGTATCTGTATTATGGTGATAGGGATAAGAAGACCGGAGGGCTCCCAGCCTAACCCTCTGTCTCAAGTTGAGGTCTGGTGAATTTGGTATTCAATGAGATAATAGAGATTCAAGTACCTTTCCGTCTTCTTCTACCCTCCCCAGGAGCAGTGGTGATTGAAAAGATACATGCAGATCAATTAATGAGCAAACACTAAATTTCAGTAGTCCTGATCTTGTCTGTTTCCCTTTCTTCAAAGTCCCCCACCCTATTGTCCCCCCCTCCTTTGTCCCATCCACCCTCCCTCCACCCTATTAACCCTTTCCCCTCTCCCTTCCCTCCCCTAAACCACCCAATCCTTAATCTCCTGATTCTCATGTCTTGCAATACTTCTAAAAACAGAGGTTAGGAAATCAGACTTGATGTGTCCAGGGTTCCCCGCTCCTATCTAAACTAGGAATTACACGGGACATTTTGTGACCCAAATCTGAAACTTACTATAGATGAACAGAACAGCAAAATACAAAAGTAAATCACTCTATAGCAATAGCATTAGAATTTCTCCCGGAACAGTTTCACCCAGTTCATCACGCATGCAGGCAATGGTATTAGTTCAGCCAGGCTCTAAAAGTTGAGTTTCTTAGCCTCGGCAGAGTAAGATGTATATAGTACTTGGAACTATGAAACCTGTAATGCTCACGTAGATTATAGAGCTGCTGGGCCATGTACAATTCATAGACCGCAGCACTGGCCATATCCATAGACAAGTCCACCCAACTTTTTATTTCTTTTGACAAGAATAGATTGGGAGTTGCCATTGCCAAACAGACACTATCCAATTGGCTACGATATTGCATCTTCTTCTGTTATGCCCAGGCGGGACTGCATCTTGGGGGTCATGTCATGGCTCAGTCTGTCAGAGCCATGGCAAGGTCTGTGGCCCACTTGCGAGCAGCTCCCGTGGAGAAGATGTGCAAGGCTGTGACGTGGAATTCTCTCCACACATTCCCTTCACACTACTGTCTGGACAGTGATGGCTGACATGACAGTAGGTTTGGTCAGTCTGTCCTCTGGAATCTGAGGTGTAGAACCCAGCTCTCCCTGCCTAGGTCGCAGTATTTTGGTTCAGTCTGTCTTCTCCCTCTGTTAGTCCCTTTTTGTGTTGGGGGGCAGCCTGTAGCTAGGGATTCACCCATGTGTGAGAACCACCATCCTGCTTGTCCTAGGAGAAATCAGAGTTGCTTATCTGTAACATGTGTTCTCCTAGGACAGCAGGATGTTAGTCCTCACAGGCGTCCGGGAGCAATCAGAATTTTTTTAAATAAAAATTTTGGTTAAAAAATCCCCCAAAACTCATCACAAACCTTCAAAATTCTTTAAATATAAAGCCCCCCACCATCTCCCCCCCCCCTCCCCAAGACTCACCTAAAATCCATGGTGGTCCAGTGTGGGGGGGGGAGGGGGGGCCAGGAATGATCGGAATTTATTTTTGTCAAAATTGGCTGGCCTCTGTCACATGGTAAGGGCAAAAGGCCTCTGGTGACATTTTGATTGCTGGCAGCTGACAGCCCGGGAGTGGGAGATCACTCCTGTGGACCACCAAGGACTTTGGGTAAGTCTTGGGGGGTGGGGGGCAGAAGGGTGGGGGGCTTTATATTTAATGAAATTTGAATGGTTAGGCTGGGTTTTGAGGGGGGGTTGTTTTTTGTTTTGTTTTTTATTTTGGCAAAAAATAAATTCCGATCCGGGGGTAGACCGACATGACCCACCCCAATCCAAAACGAAACAGGTGCAAAGAAAAAACTGAGCGCAACTATACTACGCATGTATACTTTGAGCCAGCTTTTTTGGGCTTATTTTCTGGCATAAATTTCTTGACTTATACATGAGTATATATGGTATGTTGCAGTTTTTTCATAGACATGAGTTACCGGCTCTGATTTCACAGACATTAAAGATGCTTGGGAGTATCTGGGGCTGATGCCATGTCTGAGCTAAGGAAAAATCCCAATATAGTTTTTTTTGCACAAAGCCTCTTGGTTTTTCCCTGTTATGGAGGCCATTTAAGAATTGATTGATCTTGAGTGGAGCGCCCCAGAGGCTAATTTCAAAGGCGGTCGAGTGGATCCAGTGGCGAGAGAGCATTGTCAGAAAGTGGATGCGCTGGTTTGTGCCTTCTCTTAGCAGTTGACTATCCCTGTGGAGGGAGGAGCGGCCTTGAAGCATGCGCACAATAGAAGGATTGACGCCATTCATAAGCAAGCATTTGAAGCATTGACGGTAATAGCGGCCAGGCATCAGTTAAGGCTGAGAAATTGGTCAGCCAATGTGACCTCCAAGGCTGTCCTTACAAAATTGCCCTTTGAAGGCTCATGCTTGTTTGGGAGAAAATTGGAGAAAATAGTCAATAAGTGGAGCAAGTTTCTGGTTCCTCGATTGCCAGAGGATAAGATGCAGTCCCCTTGTTCCTTTAGTATGAGCGGTCTTGCTAGGGGATCCAAGTGTTTTCAAACCTACAGAGGAGTGACCTTTCAGGAGATTCTGCCTTTAGGCAGGTCTCAGTCCTTTCGTCCCAGACAGCCCAAGCAGGGTGCAGGCTCATGTAGTGGAACTTCCCAAGACTCCCGAAGAAGGTGTGCCAGCCCATCCCCAGGAACAGGAGATAGGGGATCGTCTTTTTTATCAGAGGTGGATCAAAATCACGTCAGACCAGTGGGTCTTGGAGGTGATACGAGATTGATGTGTGCTGGAGTTCCACAGTGTTCCTCAGGACTGCATATTCCCATCCAGCTAGAGCACCAACATTTTCTGTGATTCATGGTCTTGGGTTGTTGTTATCAGTTTCGAGCACTCCCTTTTGTTCTAGCCACTGCGCTCAGAACTTTTTCCAAGATTATGGTGGTGGTGGCAGCGGCGGAGTTGAGAAAGGATGGGATCCTTTTACACCCGTACTTGGGCAACTGGCTGATTTGGGCCAAGTCTCTGGAAGAGAGCTGCCTGGTGACCCACAAGGTGATCTCGCTGTTGCAGGAGCTTGGTTGGATGGTGAACCTGGCCAAGAGCAGTCTTCAGCCATCTCGGTCGCTAGAGTATCTTGGTGTTTGCTTCAACATGAAGTGGGGCAGGGCTTTCCTGCTGGAAGGTCATATTCAGAAGTTGATGGTGCAGGTGCATCTATTGATGAACACAATACGCCTAATAGTGTGGTCCTATCTGCAGGTCTTAGGACTGCAGACAGCAACCATGGAAGTGGTGCCATGGGCGAGGGCGCATATGCATCCTCTTCAGCGCTCTCTGCTGTCTAGAGCTGCTGGTGACCTCTCACAATGTGAAGGGTCCTCAATTCTTCAGTCACAGGAGAGATCCGAATCCATTGAGGTATTGATGCTCTTGTGCAGGAACCGGCAGAGGACACGCTGTGGTATGCCTTTCCCCTGTGGCCCAGGTTGGGCAGAATGGTTCGGGGGGTTGAGAGTCACAGAGGGATGGTGTTTCTGTTTGCAGGCCACCGATTGGCTCAGGAGCCATGGTATGTGGATCTGTGAAAGCCCTGGTAGACTTCCCCCTCCAGTTTCCAGAACACAGGAGTCTGGTTGCGGCGGGACCTGTTCTTCATGAAGATCCAACTTCATTTAGTCTTATGGTATAATCCTTGAAAGGGTTCGCTTTGCTGAAGCATGGATATTCTACTGTGGTGATTGTCACCTTACTAGGAGCGAGAAAGTTCTCCACTTCCTTAGTTTATGTACGGGTTTTGACTAGTGAGGTTTGGTGTGAAGATTGAGATTTCTTCCGTGTTTTGGTTAAGATCCCTCTCATTTTAGAATTTTTTGCAGGGTGGCTTGATAAAAGGTTTGCACGTTAATTCGCTTAAAGATCAATTAGCTTGCTTTTGCCTGTTTTCAGGGGGTCAGGTGATTGGTGAAATCCTGTATAGATTCATCCAGATTTGACCCGTTTTTTGTGAAAGAAATGAATATCTTCATCCTCCCATGTGAGATTACCAGTACCCTTGTGGAGTCTTAGTCTGGGTTTTGTATTCTTTTTTATTCTTAATCTGATTTTGGGCCCTATGTTTTGACCGATGCATGGCCGTTTGAGGTTATTGACCGTAAAATGGGGTTTCTTGTGGCAATTTGTTCTGGCCGTTTCTACAAGAGACTCCAGCTGCGTACTGTTTCCTTCCTTTTTCCCAAAGAAAGTGATCTCAGATTTTCACTAGAAAGTACGTTTCCCTGCCGTCTCTGGATAGGAAAAGCTGTGGAGGAATATCACCTATTGGGAATCTTGGATGTCAAGAGATATATTGTGAGGTATCTGGTGGTTTCTAATCTTTTCGAAAGACGGATCACCTCTTTGTTCTTCATGGTGGAGGTTAAACAAGGCGAGCTGGGCTCGGTGGGCTATAATAGCTCACTGGATTAAGGAGGTAGTCAGTGCGCGGCGTTATGTGGATGCTGAAAAGCTATTACTTAGTCAGGGCTGAGGCAGTATCATGAGCAGTACGTTAGATTGTCTCCTGTCGACATGTGCCAATCTGCGAAGTGGTGGGGTCCTTTACACATCTTTTTCAGGTATTATCGTCTGGATGTGCAGACCTGGGAGGACACAGCCTTTGCAAGTGCGGTTTTGACAAGACCGTTGGCAGCCTCCTGCCCTATTCGAGAGTAGCTTGGGTTCATCTGCCTGGGTGCTAAGAAATTAGAAATTTCTCCTTCCCTAGCATGTAGACAGGTGGACTCAGGACAAGTGGGTTTATGCTCCCCTTCCAGAAGATGGAGATGTAGGAAGCTGACATCACAGTATATATAGCGCTGCAGTGACCCCAGTCTGCCAGTATTCTCCATTTCCAGCAGATGGTGTACATGCATCTCCCTATGGGGATTGCTTCGAGCTTTTTGGAAGGAAAAATTTGAAATTCTAAATTCAAGAAAAGAAAGCCCCATTCTCCTGCGGTGATACCCAAAGGCCCTCCCCCAGTTGAGAATTCTTGAGGTGATTTCTGTGGTCCCTCAGAGGTGTGCCTTGGTCCATTAGCTGAGTTCAGCTGAAGGGCAGCGGGTGCAAGTGGCAATGACAGCAGATGTCCTCTCTTCCTGCAGCCGGAGACAGTTTCTATACTTAGCCGGTAAGCGCTGAGCTCAGGTAAGGTTAAAAAAATAAGAAAGTTTTAACCTGAATTCAGAGACAGAGGGGTTCAGGGTTTCCTCTGGTCTCCATTCTCAGTGCGCCATACCAATGTTGGATCCCGCTTCCGTTGGGCTGGGGAACTGGTCAGCCGGATGGGTTGAGTGGCCCCAGGTGGGCTAGGCACCGCGCTTTGTTCTTGCACGCTCGTGGTAGGCTGCGGCGGCCGTTTTCGCGTGCTCTTGCACGTGTGTTGCTGCCCTCTATAGGCCGTCGATGTGCGCAATGTGTTGGCTCAGTGCACTCGGTTTTTGAGTGCTTTTTATGCACACAAAGTTTTTTACATGCTTAACTTGGCACACAGGTTGAACATGTGCTTTGCCATGCTTTCTTCTAGGTGCTTAATTTTTGGGTGCATTTCATTTTTGAGGCCAAGCCTTCTGACACGTTTACCGCTGCAGTGGTGGCTGGTAAGGAAGAAGCCTAAGCTGCTTCTTGTTTGTGTTGCCTGTCGTATTAGGGTTTCTCAGCCTTACCTGTCTTCTAAACCTTTGTCAGCGCTACTTCAGACGTTCAGGGAGAGTTGTCTTCCTCGGATTTTGCTAAGGCCGGGCTTTTCCCATTCATGATGATAGGTTGGTCACGGCATTGAGCTGGGGGGTCGCCAGTTCTTGTTCTCTCCGCAGGCAAGGGCAGTTCTGTGGGACCAGCTCCAATTCCTTCTGGCTTGGTTTGGACCTGGCTGCTTTTTCTTGGATGGAATTTTTTCATGGCTTACAAGCCTTTTCTTCAGGCGTATTCCTCCACTTCCCACATTTCTGTCCAGTTGGACCCTCAGATGGTGGCTCCTCCCTCTTGCAGTCCTATGCTTATGTGCTGGAGCTCGCCACGACTCCCTGCAGGTGTTCCCGACAGGAATCCTTATGGCACTGATGATGAGGTTGATCCTCATTCCCTGGAAGATGGGAAAATTCTTCCAAGGCTGGAACCGTATCGAACCATGTTGCGTTTCTTTCATACAAGCCGATACTAGAATGATGCGCTCAGCCAAGTGCACCGTTTAGGCCCCTCTTTGGCCGCGCGTTTTTGACGCGCTATTATTACCCCTTATGGTAATAGCGCATGGAAAACCCGTGGCCACCTCCCCCCCCCCCCCCCCGAAACTAATAGCGCTCATCACATGCAAATGCATGTTGATGAGACTATTAGTCACCCGAAATACAGAAAGTAAAATGAGCGGTCAAGCCACACATTTTACTCTCAGAAATTAACGCCTGCCCAAAGGCAGGCGTTAATTTCAGACGGCACCAGGCAAGTGTACAGAAAAGCAGAAAAAAAAATTGGGGGGGGGGGCCTCCGATATTAAGTCAGAGGCCCCAAAAATAAAAAAAAAAATGTAAAAAAAAAATCTGCCTGTGGGTTGGAAAACGGACACTCAATTTTGCCGGCGTTCGTTTTCCAAAACCGTGGCTGTCAGCAGGTTCGACAACCGACGCCGGTAAAATTAAGCATCGGTTGTCAGACCCACTGACAGCCGCCACTTCTGCCAATAAGGAGGCACTAGAGACTAGCTTAGTGTCCCTAGTGCCTCCTTATTAGCGTGGGCCCTAATTTAAATACTGAATCGCGCGCCCAGGAGAGGTGTCTAGGCGTGCATCGGGAGAACAGGCGCTCGCCTCGGAGCGCCAGCTCTCCTGAGGAGCTTATTGAATCGGCCTGATAGAGATTAACTTCTGGCTCTGATTTCCGAGACCTTGAAACAGGTGGGTGTCCCTGGTTCTGATGCTATTTCGGAGCCGAGGAAGAATCCCATTTTGGTTTCCTTACATATTGCCTCTTGTTTTTCCCTGTGATGGATGCCATTCAGGAATTGATTGATCTGGAATGGGATCCCCAGAGGCAAATTTTAAAGGACATTGGAAGGTCTGTACTCCCTGGAGATTGTAAAGCCCTCTGGGGATAAGAAATTCCTTCAGTACCTGAATGTATCCACTTTGAAGCACTGAAAAGAAGTGTGAAAAGCGGGAATATAAATCTAATAAATAAAATAAAAAGTGGATGCTCTGGTTTGTGCTATTTCTAAGCAGACTGCTCTCCCCATTGAAGGAGGAGCGGCCTTGAAGGATGTTCATGAAGGAGGATTGAGGCTATTTTTAAGCAAGCTTTTGAGGTAGTTGGTGATGAATTTACAGATTGCCCTCCTGTTGGTGCCCTAGTGGCGAGATCTTGTCTGCTTCTTTCTCAGGAGGTGGGTTGAGTCTAGAGGGAATTCCAGAGCTTGTTTGGAAACTGCTGCCATCTTTTTAGCAGACGCAGGCTGTGATTTGATCTGGATCTCGGCCAGAAGAGTGGCTTCGGTGATAGCGGCCAGGCATCACTCTGGTTGCGCAATGGTTGGCTGATGCAGCCTCCAAAACCAATCTTACCAAGATGCCCTTTAAAGGCTCGCTCTTGTTTGGGAGTGAGTTGGAAAAACTGGCCAGTAAGTGGGATGAGTCTCCGGTTCCTCTGTTGCTGGAGGATAAGAAGAAGTTACAGCTCCCTTTTGCTATGAGGGGTCATCTCCAGGGTTCCAGGTGTTTTCATCCCTACAGTGGGACGACCAATCAGCGGACTCGGACATTCGGTAGGTCTCAGTCCTTTCATCCCTGACAGCCCAAGAGAAGAGCGTGTTCGGGTGGCTGACCTTCCCGAGCCTCCCAATGAACGTTTGCTGACCCACTTTCTGGAACAAGAACTAGGGGGACATCTCTCTATTTTATCGGAGGTGGGTCGAGACCAGTGGATCATGGAGGTGATACGAGAAGGGTATGCACTGGAATTTCACAGTATTCCTCTGGACGTGTTCATGGTGTTCCCTTGTCACTCCCTGCAGAAAAAGCAGGCAATGAGTTTACACTTCAAAGGAGCCTCAGACTGAGGGCTGTGGTTCTGATGCCCAAGTCTCAAGAAAATATGGGGCGATATTCCATTTATTTTGTAGTGCTCAAGAAGGGAGGGCTCCTTTCTTCCCATCCTAGATCTCAAAAAAGTCAACCATCATTTGAAGGTAACTCATTTTCATATGGAAACCTTATTCTCTGTGATAATGGCAGTGTAGTCGGGGGAATTTCTGACCACCTTGGATCTGTCAGAGGCTTACCTTCATATTCCCATCCGCTTGAAACACCAACGCTTTCTATACTTTGTGGTTGTTGGGGGGCACAATTATCAGTTCGGGTGCTGCCTTTTCGTCTAGCCATCACTCCCAGAAAATTTTCCAAGGTTATAGTGGAGCTGTGGTAGCCTTTTGAAAAAAGAGGAATCCTGGTGCACCCATATTTGGATGATTGGCTGATTCATAGCCAAGTCTCAGGAAGAGAGCTGCCTGGTGACACACAAGGTGATCTCTTTAGTTGCAGGAGCACGTTGGATGCTGAACCTGACCAAGAGCAATCTTCAGCTATTCCAGTAATTGGAATATCTGGGGGTCCGATTCGACACGGGACAGGACAGAATTTTCCTACCGGAAGTTCAGATCCAGAAATTGATGTCTCAAATGCGTCAGTTGATGAACACCATACACCGGTATGGTCCTACCTACAGGTGGTCAGCTTGATGGCATCTACTCTGGAAGTGCTGCCATGGGCTAGGGCGCATATGTGTCCTTCTTCAAGCCTTCTCTGCTATCTTGTTGGAACCCGCAGGTCTCAGTTTGGGCCTCCACTTGCTGATGGAAATCTGCTCTCACCTCCAGTGGTGGTTGCAAGAGGATCATCTGAAAAAGGAAGTTCCCTTGTCCTCTCCGAACTGGTTGGTACTCACGATACATGCGAGTCTCCACGGTTGGGGAGCTCACAGTCTGGATTTAACGGCCAAAAGGAACATCAATCACCTGGAGGCCTAGGCAGTATGCCTGGTAAGCTTGCAGTTCAGCCAAAGGCTCCGGGATCAAGCTGTTCGCATGATGTCAGACAACGTGACGAGGGTGGTCTTTATCAATCGCCAGGGAGGAACCAAGAGCCAGCAAGTGTTGCAGGAAATAGACCAGCTTATTGAATGAGTGGAAGGTCATCTGCAGATGATCTCTACCTCTCACATTGCAGGAAAAGATAACGTAAGAATGAACTTTCTCAGCAGGGAGAGTCTGGACCCAGGAGAGAGTGAGTGTTGTCAGCTGAGGCATTTCAGCTGATTGTGGATCGCTGGGGCCTTCCGTTCCTAGACCTGCTGGTGACTTCTCAAAATGCAAAGGTTCCTCTACAGTCGCAGGAGAGATCCGTGGTCCCTGGGAATAGATACTCTCATACAGGTGTGGACGGAAGACAGATTGCTTTATGCCTTTCGTCCGTGGCCCTTGCTGGACAGTATAATTCGCAAGATCGAAGGTCACAGGGGGCACCAGACTGGCCCAGGCTTCCGTGGTATGTGGATTTACAACAACAACTGGTGGAGGCTACCCTTTTGTCTTCTGCCGCACATGGACCTGTTACAGCAGGGACCGGTTTTTCACAAGGATCCGGCTCGATTCTGTCTTACGGTTTGGACCTTGAGAGGGCTTGCATGTTAAAGCGTGGTTATTCCTCTGCGGTGATTGCCACCTTACTCCACACTCATAAGTTTCTCTGCTTCATTGGCTTGTATGTGGGTTGGAGTGTTTTTGAGGCCTGGTGTGAGGAGTGGGGTATTCTTCCTTGTTCAGTTAAGATCCCTCTTATTCTGGAGTTTTTGCAGGATGGGTTGAATAAAGGTTTGGCCCTTAATTCCTCGAAGGTGCAGTTTGCGGCTCTTGCCTTTTTCAGAGGCCTGGTGAATGGTGTTTCATTATCGTCTCATCCTGATGTGGCCCGTTTTTTGAAGGGAGTGAAGCATCTTAGGCCTTCCTTGAGGTTAGCAGTTCCATTGTGGAGGCTTAACTTGGTGGTGGATGTTTTGGCTGGCTCTACGTTCCAACCACTGCGAGCTTTTCCTTGCAGTTGTTGAACTTGAAGACTGTGTTCCTGGTGGCTATATGTTCACTGCATCAAATTTTTGAGCTGCAGGCCTTGTCCTGCTGGGAGCCATTCCTTTGGGTGACTCTGGGAGCGTTATAGCTGCATACTGTTCCATCCTTCTTGCCCAAGATGGTCTTTGACTTTCATTTGAATCAGTCCGTTTCCTTACCATCCCTGGATAAGGTCAGGGATGCGGAGGAGTATCACCTCTTGCACTCCTTGGATGTCAAATGACTTGTGCGGTATCTAGAGGTTTCTGAACCTCTAGAGTAGGAGGTAAGCAGGGCGCTCTGGCTTCGTGGGCTACCATAGCTTGCTGGATTAAGGAGGTAGTCAGTTGTATATGTGGATGCTGGAAAGCTAATGCCTTCTCAGGTTAGGGCTTATTCCACTAGGGCTCAGGCAGTGTCATGGGCGGAGGTTAGTTTGTTGTCTCCTGTTGCTATCTGCTGAGCTGCGACGTGGTCCCCCTTACACACTTTTCACGGTTTTGTCATCTGGCCCGGGAGGGTGCAGCCTTTGCACAGCAGTGTTGACTGGACCACGTGCAGCCTCCCACTCTGTCGGTGAGTAGCTTTGGTACATCCCACTGGTCCTGAGTCCATCTGTCTACACGCTTGGAAATGGAGAAATTACTTAACTAATAATTTTGTTTTTCTTAGTGTAGACAGATGGACTCAGCTTCCCGCCCTCGGCTGCCGCATGAATGTGTCAAAAGTCTTCCTGTGGGGCTCTGGTCCCAAAGGATTACTGGTAAATGTTCATCCAGGCCCTAGTTTGGGGTACCTAAAAATCTTATGTGAGTTCAGTGTTTATGGTTGGTTGAGTACATGTTTTTAATCATGTATTTAATCATTTTTGCTAGTCTGTGCACAGTTGCTTTTGAAGAGAATACTGGCAGGCTGGTGTCACTGCAGGGCTATATATACTGTGACATCAGCTTGCTTCGTCTCCATCTGCTGACAGGAAAACATAAATCCACTGGTCCCGAGTCCATCTGTCTACACTTCGGAAAATGAAATTATCAATTAAGTAATTTCTCCATTACCTTGTAATTTCTTTTCCTTAACTGCCATATTGCTGTTTGTTCATTCCCATTAGAAAAAATCAACCTACATAGCACCTAACATTTAGAGAATGCCCAGAAAGAATGGAAAGAAGACCTAGTTCAAAAGAAGCATCTTTGTTCTATAGAATAAAATTTTGAATTTCACAAAGAAGTGCTATTATACTGTGTTCCAAATGCAGACTATTGCAGGTCCATTTGCTTTTGAAAACATTTTATTTATTGAAATATATTTTATAATTCTTTGAGAGAAATTGGCGATAATATATCCAGGCAACAAAGGTCAATAAAAATTTCTAATACTGAGATCTAAAACAAAAAATAACTACATAGGCATCGAAATGGAGTAAAATATTATTAGGGGGTAATTTTCAAAGTCATTTCCACAGGTAATTTTCTCTCATTAGTTTTAAATGTGCTACATGCTAACTTCATGGAGTGCCTCCTAGTCCTTCTATTATCCAAAAGAGTAAATACTGATTTCAACATCATATCCCCGCTTAGCCTTCTCTTCTCCAACCTGACAACCCGAACCTCTTTAGTTTTTCCTCATAGGGGAGCAGTTCCTTCCCCTTTATCATTTGGGTCGCCCTTCTCTGTACCTTCTCCATCGGCAACTATATCGTTCTTGAGATAGCGGCAACCAAAATTGTACACAGTATTCAAGGTGCAGTCTCACTCTGGAGCAATACAGAGGCATTATGACATGCTCCGTATCCCTTCCTAATAATTCCTAACATTCTGTTTACTTTTTGATGCCATAGCACACTGAGCTGACGATTTCAAAGTATTATCCACTATGACTCTTAGATCTCTTTCCTGGGCGGTAGCTCCTAATATGGAATCTAACATCGTGTAACTATAGCAAGGGTTATTTTTCCTTATATGAATCACCTTGCACTTATCCATATAAAATTTCGTCTTCCATTTGGATGCCCAATTTTCCGGTCTCACAAGGTCCTCCTGCAATTTATCACAATCCGCTTGTGATTTAACTACTCTGAATAATATTTTATCATCTACAAATCTGATTACCTCATTCGTCGTATTCCTTTCCAGATCATTTATAAATATATTGGAAAGCACGGGTCCTAGTACAGACCCTTGAGGCACGCCACTGTATAACCCTTTTCCACTGAGAAAATTGTCCATTTAATCCTACTCTGTTTCCTGGTCTTTAACAAGTTTGTAATCCACGAAAGGACATCGCCACCTATCCCATGACTTTTTACTTTTCTTAGAAGCCTTTCATGAGGAACTTTGTCAAATGCCTTTTGAAAATACAAATACACTACATCTACCGATTCACCTATATCTACATGTTCATTAACCCCTTCAAAAAAGTGAAGCAGATTTGTGAGGCAAAGACTTGCCTTGGGTAAAGCCATGCTTACTTGTTCCATTAAACCATGACTTTCTATATGTTATGTGAGTTTGATCTTTAGAACATTTTCCACTATTTTTCCTAGCACTGAAGTCAGGCTAACTGGTCTGTAGTTTCCCGGATCGCCCCTGGAGTCCTTTTTAAATATTGGGGTTATATTAGCCACCCTCCAGTCTTCAGGTACAATGGAATGATTTTAATGATAGGTTACAATTTTAATTAGTAGATTTGAAATTTCATTTTTTAGTTCCTTCAGAACCCTGGGGGTGATTTACTACTCTTCAGTTTGTCAATCAGGCCTACCACATCTTCTAGGTTCACCGTGATTTGATTCAGTCCATCTGAATCATTACCCATGAAAACCTTCTCCGAAACAGGTATCTCCCCAACATCCTCTTCAGTAAACACCATAGCAAAGAAATTATTTAATCTTTCCGTGATGGCCTTATCTTCTCTAAGTGCCCCTTTAACCCCTCGATCATCTAACGGTCCAACTGACTCCCTCGCAGGCTTTCTGCTTCGGATATATTTTTTAAAGTTTTTACTGTGAAGTTTTGCCTCTACAGTCAACTTCTTTTTCAAATTCTCTCCTTAGCCTGTCTTGTCAATGTCTTACATTTAACTTGCCAAGCGCTTATGCTTTATCCTATTTTCTTCTGTTGGATCCTTCTTCCAGTTTTTTGAATGAAGATCTTTTGGCTAAAATAGCCTCTTTCACCTCACCTTTTAACCACGCCGGTAATCGTTTTCCCTTCCTTCCACCTTTCTTAATGTGTGAATACATCTGGACTGTGCTTCTAGGATGGTATTTTTTAACAATGTCCATGCCTCTTACACACTTTTTACCTTTATAGCTGCTCCTTTCAGTTTTTTTCTATTTTTCTCATTTTATCAAAGTTTCCCTTTTGAAAGTTTAGCACTAGAGCAGGTAGATTTACTTACTGTCTCCCTTCCTGTCATTAATTCAAATTTGATCATATTATGATCGCTATTGTTAAGCAGCCCCACCACCATTACCTCTCTCTCCAAATTCTGTGGTCCACTAAGAATTAGATTTAAAATTGTTCCCTCTCTCATCGGTTCCAGAACCAATTGCTCCATAAAACTGTCATTTATTCCATCCAGGAACTTTATCTCTCTAGCATGTCCCGATGTTACCCCAATATTGATTGGGTAAATGTAATTAAAATCTCCCATTATTAATGCACTACAAATGTGGTTAGCTTCCCTAATTTCACTTAGCATTTCACTGTCTGTCTCACCATCTTGGCCAGGTGGACGGTAGTATACTCCTATCACTATACTTTTCCACAACACACAAGAGATTTCTACCCATAAAAATTTGATTGTGCATTTATTTATTTATTTATTTATTTATTTATTTAGAATTTTTATATACCGACATTCTTGATACAATATCAAATCAAATCGGTTTCCAATATAACAAAAACAGTCGCGGTTGAGGCGTTACATTAAACAAGGTGTCAGAACTATAGAACTTATATTATTATATTATATAGGGATAAATGAATAATTGAACATCGTTAATAGGTGTAATAAATAAGTAAACAAACAAGATATGGTAAAAATAAATAAATTTAGTCTCAGGCAGGATCTTTATCCTGTTGGACTTTATGCCATCATGGGCATAAAGTGCCACTCCACCTCCCAGATGCTCCTCTCTGTCATTGCGATATAATTTGTACCCTCGTATAGTACTGTCCCATTGGTTATCCTCCTTCCACCTTGTCTCTGAGATGCCAATTAAGTCTATATCATCATTCAATTAGAATTTATTCTAATTCTCCCCATCTTACTTCTTAGATTTCTGGCATTAGCATATGTACATTTCAAAGTGTGTTTTTTGTTTGTTTTCATTCTGCTTTCTAATTGATAGGGAGAAATTGGAATCTTTTAGCTCAGGTGAGTTTTTAATTACAGGCACTTGGATTACTTTTCACATTAATGGAACCTCACTGTTGGGATGCCCTAATTCTAATGCATCATTTGCATCCTTTGAAGATACCTCCCTCTGAACCATGTGCTGCTGAGCGACTGTCAGCTTTCCCCTTTTTTCTAGTTTAAAAGCTGCTCTATCTCCTTTTTAAAGGTTAGTGCCAGCAACTTGGTTCCACCCTGGTTAAGGTGGAGCCTATCCCTTCAGAAAAGACTCCCCCCCTTCCCCAAAAGGTTCTCCAGTTCCTTACAAAACTGAATCCCTCTTCCTTGTACCATCGTCTCATCCACACATTGAAATTCCAGAGCACTGCCTGCCTCTGGGGATCTGCATGTGGAACAGGGAGCGTTTCAGAGAATGCTACTCTGGAGGTTCTGGATTTCAGCTTTCTACCTAAGGACCTACATTTGGTTTCCAGAACCTGCTTCCCACATTTTCCTATGTCGTCGGTGCCCACATGTACCATGACAGCTGGCTCCTCCCCAGCACTAACTTGTTTATTAGCTGCTTTACTGACTATTTAAAAAACAAACACACTCATTAATATACCTCCAAAGCGTCAGATAGGTTGGAGGCGGTCCAGAGAAGGGCGAGCAAAATGGTGGGAGGTCTCCATCAAATGACTTATGAGAAAAGGTTAAAGGACCTAAATATGTATACCCTGGAGAAGAGAAGGAGCAGAGGAGATGTGATACAGACCTTCAGATATTTGAAAAGTTTTAATGATGCATGATGAATAACAAACCTTTTCCGCTGGAAAGAATCCAATAAAACTAGGGGTCATGAAATTAAACTCTGGGGAGGATGACTTAGAATCAATATCAGGAAATATTTCTTCGAGAGGGTGGTGGACACTTCGAATGCCCTGCCAGAGGAGGTAGTGAAGGCAAAAAACGGTGTGCAAGATTTCAAAAGGGCATGGGATAAACACTGTTGGTCCCTAAAGGCAAGGGGGAGGGGAATGAAGTAAGAGGCTTGGGGGTAACTTGCTGGTGTGGTGGATTCTCCCTTTAACAAATAAGCCTTCACTCTGTGATACAACTCCATCATTGCTTGCTGCTTCAAGGCAGGAGGAAAAGAGGAATTAGATTCAGACAACAACAACAACCAACAAGGTCATTGAACTGTATAGTCTGGGAAAACAAATCAGTATTGGGGAAACTTGCTTGTTGCGGCGGGTTACTACCCTTAACTAAAAGCCTGGTTCAACTCCAACATTGCTCTCTGCTTCAGTGGCAGGGGGGAGGGGAAAGAAATTGGACTCAAAACAGTAACCAACAAGAGCCCTTATCTTTGTGGCCTGAGGAACTGATTAAGTATGGGAAAACTGATAACTTTTTGGAGCTTACTGGGCGGACTGTATGGGGCCATAAGGTCCTTTTCTGTCATCACTTCTATGTTTCTATGATGTCTCCCTTCTCCAAAACCCTTTCTTTGTGGGGAAGCCCCTGAGGTCTAATATCTCTAGTTTTATTCTGTGGGAGTACGGATGGTACTAGCATGTCTCAAGTGTTTTTCTCTTTTATTAGTGATAAGTAATCTTATATTCTCAAAACATTTGAGGCTCTCTAATATTATCCATTGTTTTCGTAACACCTTACTGATATTCATTGACATGCTATTGAAAGTCAAAGGACAAACTATACTATCTACTTGTTTTTCCTTTTGGTTTTTCAGTAAATTGCTTCTATTTGTTCCAGTGCCCACTTGCAAACCATCATTAATATATTCTCTGGATATCCCTTTTTAATAAATCGTGTGTTTCATCTGAATTGATCTAAACTTAAAGATCTCACCTTCAGTGCATAATCTTGGAGGTTTAGTATCAGTTTAGTATCAGTGGACTTATGATGTATGTCAGTACTGAATATAAGAAATTGCCATGCTGGGTCAGACCAAGGGTCCATCAAGCCCAGCATCCTGTTTCCAACAGAGGCCAACCAGGCCACAAGAACCTGGCAATTACCCAAACACCAAGAAGATCCCATGCTACTGATGCAATTAATAGCAGTGGCTATTCCCTAAGTAAACTTGATTAATAGCCGTTAATGGACTTCTCCTCCAAGAACTTATCCAAACTTTTTTTGAACCCAGCTACACTAACTGCACTAACCACATCCTCTGGCAACAAATCCCGAGCTTTATTGTGCATTGAGTGAAAAAGAATTTTTCTCCAATTAGTCTTAAATGTGCTACTTGCTAACTTCATGGAATGCCCCTAGTCCTTCTATTATTCGAAAGTGTAAATAACCGATTGTGCAAAGCATAAGAGCTCTCATGCTCCACCCTTGGTTATTTGAGATTGAAGCTGCCCTGGAACCCCCTTCGCCACATAATAGATCCCATAAGGTTTGTGGCCACTTCTGTGATTCCAAGGAAAGAGAAGGCACTTCTGTGATTCCAAGGAAAAAGAAGGCAGGCCTGCACATCCGGCGCTGCAGCCCGCGGGGTAAGGCCTTGGAAACCGCGCCGCTCTTACCCTCGGGGCTCCAACCCCGGCCACGAGGCCGCTCCTCTCGTTCCTCCTCTCGACCGCAACAGCCAATCAGGGAGGGCTCCGGACTCACGAAAACATCATCAGAGAGAGGGAGGGAGATTTTAAATTCCCAGCCGCTCCTCCCGGCGTCCTCCACACGCGGCCCACCGACCGAGTATCACTAAGTCGTCCAAGGAAAGAGAAGGCATGCCTGCGCATCCGGCGCTGCAGCCCGTCGGGATAAGGCCTTGGAAACCGCGCTGCTCTTACCCTCGGGGCTCCAACCCCGGCCACGAGGGCCGCTCCCCTCGTTCCTCCTCTCGACCGCACAGCCAATTAGGGAGGGCTCTGGATGCACGAAAGCATCATCAGAGAGAGGGAGGGGAGATTTAAATTCCCGGCTGCTCCTCCCGGCGTCGCGCGCCAAAAGGCGCGCGACGCCAGGAGGAGCAGCCAGGAGAATTTATTATTCTAATATTTTAGTTTTTCCAAATCTTTTAAGACTAAAGTTTGGTAGGTATATATAATAGGATTTGTGGTACACTTAGGAACCCAATTACTCAGTCATTTGACTATTGAATGTTCTAGCTTACCTTTATCGACATTTGAAAAAGAATCAATAATCTTAAGTTCCTAATAAACAAAAAGTTCAATTCTAGTATGAAACGCATTGTACTTTGGTGTAGGACCAAAGGATAAACCCTTATTTAGAATTGAGATCTCATTCTCATTCAGAGTACAATCAGAAATATTGATAATTCTGTTAGTATCAGTCTTAGTGGTGTCTAATGTATGGATTGTGATATCCTCTCCCTTTCCTCTGTTTATTCCTCTCCCTCTGTGCCATGGGCCTTTCCCATTAGTATAAATGTGGTTCTTAGTGCGTTGTATCCTCCATATTTTCTCTAACTGAAAAACCTGTTGGTTTTTAAGGTCAGCGTTAGGGTGTTGAGGTGCATGTGTTATTGTTATTGGTTGTGAATAATGGTGCTGATGGGTCTGGAGCTTCATCTGATATACTACGCTTTGCGATACTGGGTCACCATTACCAGTTCCGAGCGCTACCCTTTGGCCTAGCAACCACCCCCCAGAACATTCTCCAAAATTATGGTGGTCATGGCAGCAAACACTGAGGAAGGAAGGGATCTTGGTACAGCCTTACCTGAACGACTGGCTGATCAGGGCAAAGAATTCGAAAGAGAGCCGACAGGTGACCAGCAGAGTCAAGAACATGGTGCAGGAGCTCGGTTGGGTCGTGAACACGGGCAAGAGCAGTCTGCAGCCCTCTCAGTCTCTAGAGTATCTTGGCGCCCGTTTCGACACCAATCAGAACAAAGTTTTCCTCCCTCCCCCGAGGAGAAGGAAACTGATGGAACAATTACGATCACTGATAACCAGTGCATGCCCCAAGGTATGGGACTATCTTCAAGTCCTCAGCCTCATGGCATCAACCCTGGAGGTCATCCCGTGGGCAAGGGCCCATATGCGACCACTCCAGCGCTCCTTACTGTCACGCTGGAATCCACTATCCAAGGACTACTCAATTCACCTCCAACTACCAGCAGAGGTACATTCTCAGCTTCAGTGGTGGCTATAGGAAGACCACCAAAGCAGAGGAGTAAGCCTATCCCCACCGAACTGGATCTTGCTCACCACGGATGTGAGTCTGCGAGGGTGGGGGAAGCCCACTGACAGGAACTGATGGCCCAGGGACAATGGAACAAGGAGGCAGCAGGATGGAACATAAACCACCTGGAAGCTCGAGCACTCAGACTATCGTGCCTGAGATTCAGCCACAGACTCCGAGGCGAAGTGATTTGAGTAATGTCGGACAACGCTACATCAGTAGCCTAAATCATCTGCCATGGAGTAACCAGGAGCCAGCAGGTGTCTCTGGAGATAGACCCTCTCATTGCATGGGCGGAGATAAACCTACAAGGGATCTCAGCCTCCCACATCGCAGGAAAAGACAATGTCTCAGCAGACTTCCTCAGCAGACAAAACCTGGACCGGGGGAATGGACGCTGTCGACCACAGCCTTCCAACTGATAGTAAATCACCGGGACCTCCCAGCCATGGACCTACTGGCCACCTTTACCAGTGCCCAAGTCCCCAAGTTCTTCAGCCGCAGACAAGAACCACACTCCCAGGGGATCGACGCTCTTGTCCAGACCTGGCCAGAGGAAGACTTACTGTACGCCTCCCCCCCCCCCCATGACCACTACTGGGCAAGGTCATCCGCAAGATAGAACACCACATGGGTCTAGTTCTACTAGTGGCTCCGGATTGGTCAAGATGCCCATGGTATGCAGACATGCAAAGACTCCTTGCGGGGAGCCCTCTGTGCCTACCTCCACACAGGGACATTCTCCGGCAGGGCCCGATTCTTCACGAAGATCCATCTCGATTCTCTCTTACTGTCTGGCCCTTGAGAGGACTCACCTGAAGAAGCGCGGTTACTCGAAGGCCGTGACAGACACACTGCTCCAAGCACGCAAGTTCTCCACATCCCTGACATACATATGGATCTGGAGAATATTCAAAGCCTGGTGCGAGGACTGCGGGATACTCCCGCAGATGGCCAAGATCCCCATGATTCTGGAGTTCCTACAGGACGGTATGAAGAAGGGGTTTCATCTCAACTCCCTCAAGGTTCAGCTAGCAGCCCTCTCCTGCTTCAGAGCCGAAGAAAAACAGAATCCGTCTATCAGCTCATCCAGACTTGGCCAATTTCCTAAAAGAGGTTAAGAAACTTAGGCCTCCCCTAAAGTGACTGGTGCCCCTTTGGAACCTCAGTCTGGTATTAGACTTCCTAGCGGGGGCTTCCTTCAAACCAACGTGCGGTCGGTCACGATGCCTCTTAACATTGAAGACTGTATTCCTGGTGGCAATATGCTCTGCCCGTCGCATCTCCGAGCTGTAGACACTATCCTGTCGGGAACCGTTCCTTAAGTTCACTTCTGGAACCATACAGCTATGCACTGTCTCCTCCTTCCTACCGAAAGTGGTTTTCGAATTTCATTTGAACCAAGCCATCTCCTTACCATTTCAGGATAACATATAAGGACTCAGAAGACTCCCGCCTTCTTCGCCATCTAAATATTGGCAGACTCCTGGTGCGATATCTGGAAAGATTGGAACAGGTGCATAAGACAGATCACCCGTTCATTCTTCAAAGCGGGAAGAAGCAAGGAGAAGTAGCCTCGTGAGCAACCATAGCCCGCTGGATCAAGGATGTAATCAAGGCAGCCTACATAGAGGCAGGGAAGCCTTTACCACTGCAGGTTAAGGCTCATTCTACTAGGGCCCAGGCAGTATCTTGGGCAGAAACCAAGCTGCTATCGCCCACCGAGATCTGTTGGGCGGCGACGTGGTCCTCCCTTCTCCAGGGTCTACTGCCTGGATGTTCAGGCCCGAGAAGACGCAGCCTTTGTAAGGGCAGTACTAAGTGGGCCACTAGCAGCCTTTCCGTCCTGTCCAAGAGTAGCTTTTGTACATCTCACTGGTCCTGAGTCCATCTGGCTACACGCTAGGAATGGAGAAATTACTTACCTGATAATTCGTTTTCCTTAGTGTAGACAGATGGACAGCATCCCGGCTATGGCTGCCCCAGAAAAAGGATGACCCTCGGAAAGCGAACATCGAGACTAAACAATTACGGGTAAGACGTCTACCCCAAGTTCAAGATGCCCGAAGTTAGTCTGGTGTCCTGCGTTAACTTGGGTGAGTACACTGGCGGTCTCCAGTTTTTTAAATCAGTTTAATCAAGTTTAAGAAGTTTAATCAAGTTGTTTATGCAAGATATATATCCACAATGGCTTTTCGAGGAGGAATACTGAGGAGCTGAGGTCACTGCAGGGGTATATCTAGGGTGACGTCAGCTTTGAATCTGACTCCTTCTCCCATCTGTTAGCAGAAGAGCACATAACCACTGGTCCTGAGTCCATCTGTCTACCTAAGGAAAACAAAATGATCAGGTAAGTAATTTCTCCTTTTTTTTTTTTTTTTTTTAAAGATAATGAAGTGTTTGAGATTTTCTAAAAAAAAAAAATGGGAAAACAACATCAGTTGCAGTAAAAGAACGGTGGTTTGGAATCATGTACATGCGTCTACTCTTCTAGGAATACTGCTGGGTTAAACACAAGATTGAGAGGACTAAAGATTAACAAACCACCAAGTATGTTTCAAGAAGACAGTGAATTTCTAAGATTCTGGGACACTATCCTTAAGTGCTCCCTAGATCTTAGGATCCTAATCATTAAAACATAAAAAAAATAAAAGGAAGAAATAATTATGCGAAATAATGGCGATTTAGAGTATTTAAAACAAAATGATTTATGTTTTGATGTAATATATGCAAATTATAAGAAAACTTTAGAAAATTTTACAAAAGTTTTGAATGTTCTAAATGGGAAAAATTGAAGTGTAATGAATTGGATTATAAAAACAATAATGGGGGCGGGGGCAGGCCCAGGCCCGGACAGTGCCATTGAATGCAGTCCCGATAAATTGCGCGCAACTTACTTCAGCTCCGGCCCTGAAGTATGTTGTAAAACAAACAAAAAAAACCCAAAAAAACTATAGATAGGTATGGTTTAGGGAGTGGGGAGGAGAAGGGAGTTTAGTTAGGAGTGTAGGGAAGTTTCCTCCCAGTCCGCTCCTTAATTGGAAGGGAACTGGGGAAGGCCCGATTGCGTCTCTACGCAGAAATTGCAAAAGCTGAGCCCCCTCCTTGCGTGCCACCCGCACATACGCAGACAGATTGTAAAATCCAGTGCACATGTGTGTGCAGCCCTCCGATTTTATAACGTGTGTGCCGGTGTGTGCATGTTATAAAATTATCACGTTTGAAATCTACCCCTTAATATTTGCTTCCCAATCAAAATAGTTATGTGCCAACACTTTAGAGAAAGCGATTTATGTTTTAAATACATTCTTTTAGCCTGAACAATGTGCATATGCAGCGGCATTGCAGCAGGAACCCGTTGTTACAGTTTTGGCTGCAGTGCAACCGCCTCACCACCAGGGGTCCCTCTAGTGCTGGCTCTCCTGACAGGCCCAGGCCATCTCCCCTGTCCACTCTATGTTCTGGGTTGGCCCTTATAACCCTGCCTGACAGTTCCCTCGGTGCTTCGGCATCGAGCTCACCTGGGCTCCCTGCTCTAGCCTGCGCGGCCTTCGGGCCTTTCCTTGCCTTGCGCGGCCTCGGGCCTTCTTCCTCGCTTTCTTACCTGGCCTACGGGCCTTCTGACCTGCCTGCTCTGCTTACGGTGTGTGGCCTACAGGCCTTCTGTGTATGTGTGGCCTACGGGCCTTCTGACCTGCTTGCCCTGACTACGGTGTGTGCCTACGGCCTTCTGTGTATGTGTGGCCTACGGGCCTTCTGACCTGCCTGCTCTGCTTACGGTGTGTGGCCTACGGGCCTTCTGTCTGTGTGTGTGTGGCCTACGGGCTTCTGACCTGCCTTGCCCCGCTTATGGTGTGTGGCCTACGGCCTTCTGTGTGTATGTGTGTGGCCTACGGGCCTTCTGACCTGCCTTGCCCCGCTAATGGTGTGTGGCCTACGGGCCTTCTGTGTGTGTGCGGCCTATGGGCCTCTGACCTGCCTTGCCCTGCTATTGGTGTGTGGCCTACGGGCCTTCTGTGTGTGTGTGTGTGTGTGGCCTACGGGCCTTCTGACCTGCCTTGCCCTGCTTACTGTGCCCTGACCCAGCCTGGACCCAGACACTGCTGACTGCCCGCCTGCCCTGACCCAGCCTGTACTTAGACACTGCTACTTGCCGCCTGCCCTAACCCAGCCTGAACCCAGACTCTGATACTTGCTGCCTGCCCTGACCCAGCCTGGAACCTGACACTGTTTCTAGCTTCCTGTCTCTCTCCACCTGGAGCCACCCTGCTGGGTGGTGTTCACGACTCCTGACCGGAGCCCAAGCGTAACACCCGTACTGTGTTTGACTATTGCGATGGGGTGCATTGAATGACCACAGCACGTATAACGTAATCTCCCCACATATCGGAATAGTGATGTGTTAGTTCCCTCTGAACGAGTATAACCTTTTTTTAAATTTAATCCTCTGTTTAAAAAAAAAAAAATAAGATCAGAGGTGTGGAGTATCTTGAAAGCAATTAAATACTTGACAAACCCCTTTTGAATCTTATCGGTATGAGTCACAATTTAACGAATACATGCACAGCTTTACTATACATGCTATTAAATCCTTATTGTTCCACTGTTTTTTAATTAGATATTTAAATTAATCACATTGATAAATTTAGTGTTGTCATGCGATTTCAGTGCTATTAATCTGGATTCCATTATAGTTTGTTTTTAACCCTGATATCAAATATAGAGGTATTTTCCACTCTGTCTGTGTTTTTGATAGTAAATTCTTGTGTACAAAAACACACATACCATTGTTTTGTTTTGTTGACTGAAGGCAGAGGGGTGGGGGAGACAACTTTTTGCCTGGTTACTTTCTCCTATTACTTTAGGCAGCCATCCTAATGATAATTTGCTTCAACTGAGTAAAACATCCATGAGACTTGCAGTTATCTAGAGTTATTCTCAATTTTTCTTTCCCTGTCCCTATCCTGCCATCTAGCCTCACCATTGCAGCAATAGCCCACTGGCTGAAGGCACATACTGCTGATCCCTCCTGAACCAGGCACACATGCTTTTGAGCCAGTTGGTAGTTGCTACTCTTGAGTAATAACTGGGATTCCTCCATGAGGTTTTAATTTTTTCCTCCATATCCCCAGTCCCTCCTTGAGCAAATCCCATAATTTTCCTCAAACTTATGCCTAGTTTTACTGAATTGCAACAAAGCTATAACACGCATTAAACAGCACTTATCAGGTGATGTTCAAACATACCCTATTTGAATTAACTGCTTTATATGCAATTTGTATGCATGAATTTTGCAAATCCATGCAAAGCAGCTAATGCATACCTAATTCTATGTAGGTTAAATAATGTGGCTGACTTAGAAAAAAAAGCAGGTCCGTTATTTATCACATTTGACGAAACTGTAGATATTTTATTTAGGGAATATTGGGATGCTACCACAGGTCCTGTGCTTCTGCACTAAAATTAAAGGACACCGTGACACACCCCTCACTGCCTCTCAAGGCAGCGCAGTCCCTAAAAGTGGCAATGCCCTGCCTCTTCCCAAACCCTTCCCCTTTTTTCTAAAAAAAACAACCCAAAAAAACAAAACCCTATGGGGGGTAAAGGCTCATCAGCACCATTTTGAAAGATGGCATTAACTAGTCCAGAGCTAGGGGAGCTCTGTGTCACCATTGACCACCAATGACTCTTCAAGGAGATGGGGATCCTCGCTGCCCCTAGAATGCCAGGTCCTTTTTTGATGTAGAGAGAGCAGGGTCCACTAGGCACCAGTGATTCTGATCTATTTGGGATGGGGTTGTTTTTGGGGGGAGGGTTGTTTGTTTTTATTCCATTTATAGTTTATTAAGGAGTCAAATGCAAATCAGGAAATCAGATATTTTGGCGGGGGGGGGGTTGTATTTTTAGTTTCTGCTGGTAGGCTTGTTTTGTTTTTTTTTACTTAGGTGTTGCTGGAGGATTTGCTTTTAGGGCTTTTTTTTTTTTTTTACTTGAGAGGTGGCTGGAGGGTAGGTGGTAATCTTGGGCGATACCTCGGTGGAAGAGGGCTTGTTGGGGTATTTTTAGGCCTTGGGGCTCTTTAAAACAATGGCAGCCCCATGCAAATTGAGCCACCATTTTATGTTTTTTAGTGCCCCAGAGCATTATTTTTCTCGGTGAATTTTTCTATGAGAAAAAATGTGAGGATACCTCCACGATATTAGTACCTCCCACAATAAAATAACATGGTTTGATAAATCTCCCTATTAGACTTTAATTTTTTAGGAAAGACATTGAACTAAATGCATTATCCTGCACAGGGCTGAATACATGCATATAAATATGACTGGGATACAGAATAATAAAACTGGATGCACCCTGAATTCTGTTTCAGGATATGTATATATGTGACCTTCAGCCTCAATTATATATGAATAATTCTAATACAGAGCAGAGCAGAACTATTATGTATATAATTCACAAATGTATGTCTGTCCATCATGCATTTTTTGGGCACATATAGATGAGTTAAAATACTGAAATTTGACACACTAGCAGAAGTTTATTAGTTATAGCCTGAAAAATTCTAAACTCTCTGAATAGCAGTAGTGATATGACTTCAGTCTAGATGTAATTTTCCTTACAATATTTTCCTATCAACTAAGAATTTGAAAATGCAACAAGGTAGACCAAGGGATAGGAGAGCTCTTAGCCCAGTCATAGCTGCCAAGGAAAGGAAGAGAAAACAAATATTTAAAGGAGAACCACAACAAAACATGGAATGCATAGACTATCACAGGAAAATGAGTGCAGAAGAGAAGAAGAAGCAGGGAAAAGTAGGGAGTTGGATGATTTGGAGAATAGGAAGGAAGAGTGGGGGGTGACTAGGTGAAAGGAAAGTTTAGCACTGGGGACACAAGAGGATGGGATTGGAAATAGGATGCAAGGGTTCAGAGATGATTCATCCACACACATAATTCTTAACATGCTTTTTTCAGCACTTCTAGATAGAACTAAGAGGATAACTTTCATAAGTGCTCGCATCATCCATTTCCACGTGTTATGAGCATACACGAAATTACTACTGTAAACACAGCACAAAGATTATAAAATACAAGTTCATATGTGTGCACACGACACGCAAGTTAAAACTTATTCGGATAAATATCAATTTATCCAGCTTAGTGACATGTAGCCGGATAAGTCCAAAAAGCACTACTTAGGCGGACAAATAGTGCATTCTAGCCAGATAAATCAGAATTTAGCCAGATAAGTGATGTACTTATCTGAATAAGTTCAAATTTGTCTAGTAGCGGGGAATGGTGCTACTTAGCCGAATAACTTGGGAAATTAACCAGATAAATGTGCGCAACTCTTAACCTGCACATTTGTATTTCCAGTTTTACAGGCATTGTTATGCAGTCTCAGTTTAGAGGACCCTTGGGCCGACCTGCAGGAGACTGGGAAAGGTGGTCAATGTCTCTAGAATGTAGCAGGCCGGGAGGCAGATGTTCAGGCAGGACATAGAGGTGCTCTTCACCCTGGAAGTTGGTACTCCCCTGGGATGAGCCCATAGGAGCCCAACCGCTGGAACTTAGGCGGCTTCACCCTTGGAAGCCGAAGCCCCCCCGGGAGGAGCCCGTAGGGGCCCGGCCGCTGGGACTTAGGCAGGTTGTTGATCAAGACCGGGAACTGGAACCAGACTAGAACAGTAGGTCAGTACTGTAACGGGACTCGGGTTCTGGAACCAGACAGGAAGTGTAGCTGGGCTCAGGTACTGGAACCAGGCAGGAACTGTAGCAGGGCTCGGGTCCTGGAACCAGGCAGGAACTGTAGCAAGACTCGGGTACTGGAACCAGGCAGGAACTGTGGCAGGCGAGCAGGAACCAGCAGGTACTGTAGCAGGCAAGCAGGAACTGAGCAGGTACTGTAGCAGGCAATCAGGAACCAAGCAGGTACTGTAGCAGGCAAACAGGAACGGAGCGAATAGCAAGGCAGGTCACTCCGGGGCACAACGCAACAGGGAACCGGGAGGTAAACCCATTGCAAGGCAAAGATGGAATGTCCGCGGCCGACTTATCAAGGCCACGGCGTCTGACGTCAGGAACTGGGCGGAGTCACCTATGGCGGGAAACGGCCTAGAAAAGCGTCCAAGTGGCGCGCGCGCGCCTAGAAGCAAGACGTCCATGGGAGGCTTCCCGGTGGTGCGGCCCCCGCGGGGATGCCGAACAGGCCACAAACCAGGCCTCCCGAAGCGGGAACAGGTCCAGGAGCTCTGAGGTAAGGGTCTGGTCGCGGCGCTCGCGGCCAGAACCGTAACAGTACCTCCCCTCTTAGCCAGTCTGGGTTTACTTGGGTGGTCCAGATGGAACTGCCGTAATAAGTCTTTGTCAAGGATGTTACGGGCCGGTTCCCTAGAATTATCCTCGGGTCCGCAACCCTCCCAGGCAAGCAAGTACTCCCAGCGTCGTTGATGGAACCGGACATCCAAGATCTCACGTACTTGATACGTAACCTCGTCTGGTACTGAAGGATCTGATGGCTCAGGAGCCCGGGAGTGGTATCTGGACAAAACAAGAGGCTTCAGCATTGACACATGGAACACGTCATGTATGCGCATGGAGGAGGGCAAGCGTAATCGGTATGAGACTGCTCCCACTCGTTCGGTGACTCAAAAAGGCCCACAGAATCTCGGAGCTAGTCTTCGAGATGGAATACGTAGCTTTAGATTTTTGGTACTAAGCCAGACGCAGTCTCCTGGGAGGAAGATGGGTGCTGGCTGACGATGCCTATCTGCCCATTTCTTGGCGGACTGGGCGGCTTTACGGATCTTTCCCTGGATAGACATCCACAAGGAAAGAAGCTGGCGGGCTGAAAGTTGCACTGCGGGAGTGCACTAGGTTCAGGTGAAGGCAAGGGCGGTCGAAGTTGCTTCCCATAGATGACGAGGAAAGGCGAACTTCCAGTAGCAGCATGCGTTGTGATTATTATACGAGAACTCCGCCCACGGGAGTAGCTTGGCCCAATTATCTTGTCGTTCATTCACGAACGAACGGAGAAAAGTCTTCAAGGTTCGGTTAGTTCGTTCCGTTTGCCCATTACTTTGAGGATGGAACGCAGACGAAAGACTAAGTTGCACATTGAAGCATTTGCAAAGTGCTTTCCAATATCGAGCAGTAAACTGTGGTCCTCGGATCGGAGACTATATCCTGCGGGGAGACCGTGAAGTCTAAAGATATGCTGAGCGAAGAGGTTAGCTAGATCAGGAGCAGAAGGCAACTTTGGCAAGGGGACAAAGGGCGCCATCTTGAAGAATCGGTCTACGGTCACCCAAATGACCGAATTACCTCCTGAGACGGGGAGGGTCCACGACAAAGTCGGTGGAGATGTGTGTCCAAGGCTCCCCGGGATGGGTAGTGGTTGCAACAGGCCCCTGGGCCTCCCGATGAGCGGCTTTTGAATGGCGCAAGTAGGGCACGAGCCCACAAAATCTTGGACGTCCTGTCTCACCGTCGGCCACCAGTAGAATCGGTTTCAACAGGTCTAAGGTCCCTTTACAGCCAGCATGGCCCCCAGTGAGGGAGTCATGGGCCCAAGTGAGAACTGCTCTCCGGGAGCGACGTGGAACGACCGGTCTTCCCTTGAGAGGACACAAAGGTTGCTGCAAGGCTTACTTTCGCAGGATCCAAGATATACTGAGGCGTGTCAGGAGTCTCCTCGACCTCAGAAGAGCGCGAGAGTGCGTTGGCTCGAATATTCTTAGAGCCGGGTCGATAGCGTAAGGTAAGTCGAACCGATCAAAAACAGCGACCACCAGGCTTGCCTTGGGTTCAGGCGTTGGGCTTGCTTCAAGAATGCTAAGTTTTTGTGATCGGTGTAAATCGTAACCGGATGGTTGGCTCCTTCCAACCACTGTCTCCATTCCTCCAGGGCAAGTTTCACGGCTAGCATCTCTTTATCACCAACACAGTAGTTGCTCTCTGCCGGGGAGAATTTCTTTGAGAAATATGAACAGGGTAACAATTGTCCGGAATCAGAGTACTGGCTCAGCACGGCCCCCCATGGCCACATTGGAGGCATCGACTTCCACCATGAAGGGCCAGCTGGGATCTGGATGATGAAGGCAGGTGTCTAACAAGAACGCCTCCTTAAGGGCCTCGAAGGCTTGGCAGGCGGAGACAGGCAATCCACCGCGTTGGCCCCCTTTCAGGTGAGGGCAGTGAATGGGGCCACAATACGGGAGTAGTTAGGAATAAAGTGACGGTAGAAATTGGAAAAGCCGAGAAAGCGTTGCAACGCTTTAAGGCCCTTCGGCCGGGGCCAATTCTTAATTGCCGCCACTTTCTCAGGATCCATTTGAAAGCCTGTTGCAGAGACTATGTAGCCCAGGAACGGCAGGGACGTCTTCTCAAAGCTACATTTTTCCTGTTTCGCATACAGACCATGCTCCCTAAGTATTTGGAGCACTTGACGGACATGCTGACGGTGTGAAGGCAGGTCCTGGGAGTAGACTAACACATCGTCGAGGTAAACGATTAGGCAGGTGTTCAGAAGATCCCGTAACACCTCATTCATAAGGTGCTGGAACACCGCCGGAGCATTACATAAGCTGAACGGCATCACAAGATACTCGTAATGCCCGTCTCTGGTATTAAAAGCGGTCTTCCACTCGTCTCCGGGACGGATTCTGACTAAGTTGTACGCACCTCGTAAGTTCAACTTTGTGAAAATCTTGGCTCCCTGGAGCCTATCGAGGATTAATGGGAGCGGGTAATGGTCTCGCTTAGTAATGGAATTTAGGCCTCGATAGTCTATACACGGTCTCAGTGAGCTGTCCTTCTTGCTGACAAAGAAGAAGCCTGCCCCTGCAGGCGACTTGGACGGGCGAATGAACCCCTTGGCCAAATTCTCTGAAATATACTCGGACATGGCCCGGGTTTCAGGTACTGAAACCCGGGCCATGTCGTCCCCCCCGGGCCATGCCCCTCCCCCCCCCTTCCTCGGGGGGGGGGGGGGGAGGGGCGAAGTAGCAGGAGGACCTAAGGCCGAGGTGCATCAACGGAAGTGCGGAGAGTCTTTGGCACTTTCATGCAATTAGCTAGGCAGAAAGGGCTCCACTTGACAATCTGTAAGGTATCCCACTGAATCGTGGGCGAGTGCTTCTGTAACCATGGCAACCCTAGCACCACAGGGTGGACAGCCTTATCCAACAGTAGGAAGGCTATCTCCTATGAATGGATCACCCCGGTGCGGACAGTAATGGGTGCCGTGGACATCAGGACAGGTCCTGGAAGGAGCGTCCCCTGGATAGAGGTAATTCGTAACGGGACATCCTGTCTATGCGTAGGGATTCGCAACTGGGAGATTAAGTCCTGCAGGATAAAATTACCTCCGGCACCAGAATCCAGGAACGCCATCGTCTCAAAGGACCCGCCAGGGTATTCCAGGATAACAGGCACGGTACACTGAGGAGCAGTAGCACAGCCTAGGAGGAGCTCCTCCCGACCTCCTAGGCTTTGGCGTTTTCCGCACGCTCCTGGCAGCGTGCCAAGAAGTGGCCCTTCTGACCACAATATAAACACAAGTTCAACGAATGGCGACATTGCCTCTCTTTGGCAGAGAGCGAGGCCCGTCCCAGCTGCATGGGTTCGCAGGTGGGAGCATCTGGACGAGAAGTCTTAGGAGAAGGCACAGGACTCGCTGGCCCAAGAGCAGGACTTTAGCGAGAGGAGCGCTGTTCCTTGGCCCGTTGTTGTAGGTGGCGGTCGATGCGGGCAGCCATCTCTATCAAGGCATTGAGGTCCTCCGGCAGATCTTGAGCAGCAATCTCATCCTTTATGCATCCAGAGAGACCCTCCAAGAAGATGGCCTTAAGACTACCATCCTGCCAACCTACTTCTTGGGCTAAAGTCCAAAACTCCATAGCATAATCTGCCAAGGAGCGAGCACCCTGATGGAGTTGCAGCAGGTCGGATGTAGCCATGGCTACTTGGGCGGGCTCATCAAAGGCCTGACGGAAGTTCGAGATGAACTGTTGTAAGTTCGTTAGCGAAGGATCATTGTTTTCCCAAAAGGGAGAAGCCCATATTAAGGCTTTCCCATCAAGCAGGGACAGGATATACGCCACTTTCACCGCATCCGGGGGGGAACTGCTGAGGCAACAGAACCGTACGAAACATTGGTTCAGAAAGCCGCGGCAGGTCCTTAAATCTCCAGCGTAGCGGGAGGGTGCCGGTAGCTGAGTCAAGGAAGAGCTGTGTCCCTCGAGGACCCTGCCAGCAGGGGGCACGGACTCCAGGTGCGAGGATAGCCATTCCACCGTGGCTGCCAGGGTATCTATGCAGCTCTGGTGCTGTAGCATCTGCCGGGCCATCCCGGGCAGATCCGAGGGAGCGGACACATCCGCCGAGCCCAAGGCCTTGCAATCTGTTATGGAGTCTCAGTTTAGTGGACCCTTGGGCCGACCTGCAGGAGACTGGGAAAGGTGGTCAATATCTCTAGAATGTGGCAGGCCGGGAGGCAGATGTTCAGGCAGGACGTAGAGGTGCTCTTCACCCTGGAAGCTGGTACTCCCCCGGGAGGAGCCCGTAGGAGCCCAACCGCTGGGACTTAGGCGGCTTCACCCTTGGAAGCTGAAGCCCCCCAGGGAGGAGCCCATAGGGACCCAGCCGCTGGGACTTAGGCAGGTTGTTGATCAAGACCGGGAACTGGAACCAGACTAGAACAGTAGGTCAGTACTGTAACGGGACTTGGGTTCTCGAACCAGACAGGAAGGGGCGGATTTTAAGAGCCCTGCTTGCGTAAATCCGCCCGGATTTACGCAAGCAGGGCCTTGCGTGCCGGCGCGCCTATTTTCCATAGGCCTGTCGGCGCGCGCAGAGCCCCGGGACTCGCGTAAGTCCCGGGGTTTTTCGAGGGGGGCATGTCGGGGGCGTTCGGGGGGCGGGGCCGATTGGCGCGACGTTTCGGGGGCGGGCCCGGGGGGCGTGGTTTCGGCCCAGGGCGGTCCGGGGGCGTGGCCGCGCCCTCCGGAACCGCCCCCAGGTCGCGTCTCGTCGCGTCTCGGCGCGCTAGCGGCCCGCTGGCGCGCGGGGATTTACTTCTCCCTCCGGGAGGCGTAAATCCCCCGACAAAGGTAGGGGGGGTTTTAGATAGGGCCGGGGGGGGGGGGGGGGGGGGGGGGTGGGTTAGATAGAGGAAGGGAGGGGAGGGCGGAAAGCGAGTTCCCTCCGAGGCCGCTCCGATTTCGGAGCGGCCTTGGAGGGAACGGAAGCAGGCTGCGCGGCTTGGCGCGCGCCGGCTGCACAAAATCGGCAGCCTTGCGCGCGCCGATCCTGGATTTTAGCAGATACGCGCGGCTACGCGCGTATCTACTAAAATCCAGCATACTTTTGTTTGCGCCTGATGCGCCAACAAAAGTACGCGAAGGCGCACTTTTTTAAAATCTACCCCGAAGTGTAGCTGGGCTCAGGTACTGGAACCAGGCAGGAACTGTAGCAGGACTCAGGTACTGGAACAAAGCAGAAACTGTAGCAGGGCTCGGGTTCTGGAACCAGGCAGGAACTGTAGCAAGACTCGGGTACTGGAACCAGGCAGGAACTGTGGCAGGCGAGCAAGAACCAGCAGGTACCGTAGCAGGCAAGCAGGAACCGAGCAGGTACCGTAGCAGGCAAGCAGGAACCAAGCAGGTACTGTAGCAGGCAAGCAGGAACGGAGCGAATAGCAAGGCAGGTCACTCCGGAGCACAACGCAACAGGGAACTGGGAGGTAAACCCGTTGCAAGGCAAAGACAGAATGTCAGCGGCCGACTTATCAAGGCCGCGGCGTCTAACGTCAGGAACTGGGCGGCGTCACCTCTGGCGGGAAACGGCCTAGAAAAGCGTCTAAGTGGCACACGCGCAAGCCTAGAAGCAAGACATCCATGGGAGGCTTCCCGGCGGCGCGGCCCCCTGCGGGGACACCGCTGAACAGGCCGCAAACCAGGCCTCCCGAAGCGGGAACAGGTCCAGGAGCTCGGAGGTAAGGGTCTGGTCGCGGCGCGCTCGCGGCCAGAACCGTAACAGGCATAAGTGTGTAGATTTTTATCACATTAATTTGACACTTTTACCCCCTGTAAGAGTCTGGCTTTTACACACATAAAAGAGGGTATTTTATAATATGTGTGCAGCAATGAAATAACCAGTTTTACCATTTAGTTTAATAAAAATTACACACACAGCAAGCAAATGAGTAATCAAAATATCACAAAAACTCCAAAGTGCTCTCACTCAAATTTTTAAAAATGAATACCTTTTGAAGAGTCGCACACTGGATTAAACAAAAATTTAAAAAATATTCCAAAAATATGGAGGAAAAGACCTCATAATAGGAAGCACAATCAACTTTGAAAGCTTGCTCTGTTTTAATCACTGGTCAAAAAAACTCCAACCGCCTTTTATTCACAAATCACTTTTTATGGTTTTTTATATATTTTTTTTTTAAAGAATTCTCTATTGAACTCTCAACAATTTGTATAATGATCGCTTGATCTTGGAAAAATTTCATGACGTTCCATAAACTGGGTAATGACAGGAAATGCTGTTTGTCTTGAGATTTAAATCAAATAAATCTCTAGTTAAAATGTCACTTAGCTGAGTCAATATGCCCATCAATAAGCTGAATTGGTGTCCATCTCAGTTCCTCTAAGTGAAATGTCAACATTAGCCAGCGTTTTGCCGATAAGGCTTCATGAGGACATCATGTTACAAAAACAAGTCAAACATCATTTGAAAGTTAGAAGTAAGGTTAGAAATGTTCCCAGTGTTAACTCCATGACACTGTTAAATTCCTCTTCGTACTCACTATTGTAAGCGATTATTTATTTTACAGGAGCTCAATGTTCTCATGTCCTCTTAATCAGACAAAAATGCTGGTGCATGAGCAGTGCATTTAAAACCATCCTGTTTGCGAGCATGCACACAGGGAAGATTTAATCAACTATTTTCTTTTTCTTTTATTCCTTTTCTGTATTGAAAAATCTATTCTAAATCCATTAAAATTTGTTGTGAGGATCATCTTCAGTTTTCAGATTTATGCAGAATTCCTTTGGCAGGTTTTAAAATAGCAACTTGTGTGTAAATGTTGGCCCCACCTTGGAATGCCTGTGGTACGCCTCTTTCTTACATATGCAAAGTTACTTGCAGACCCCAATTTACACACACAAGTTGCAGTTTTGAAAATAGCATGTATTTGCATATGAGCAATTGTATGCGTGCAAGTGTTAATTTTTTATATGCACAACATTGGAAAATTCAGCTGAAAGGGCAGAACCCTGTATATTCATAGATAATCATAAATTACTTTTATTTCATATTAAATTGCAAGGTTGAATCTGATGGTTGCGTCAATTCTTGGAACTAAAATTGTGGTGGTTGAGCATATTTTGCATAGGTAGACTAGTATTCTAATTCACAGCAGGGGTGTAACTTTTGTGTGCATATGTTGGAGAGAACTTATACTGTGCAAGTTTCCATTTTCATACAATAAATAAAATATGGTCTGTGTGGGGGTACCCATTTTAGTTTTATGAAGGATTTTCAGGACTTGGTAATCTTTGCTTGTGAGAAATTAAACCATGGTTCTGATTCTCCTGCTCATTGTCATAAATGTTTAATACTAATTTATGATGTTTTAAATTTTTCTCTTTAGTGAAAGATGGTGGAAGTGATGACTCTGTGAATTCAGGATCTTTTTCAGCCTTACTGGGAAGTTTAAGTGAGCTGGAGAAAATGCCACCACCTTCTCTTTTAACAGTGGCACCCAACTCTGTAGAGTTAAATCTAAATGCTCCTGAAGAGGTATTTGTGTGTATATGTGTGTTTGTGGGGTGATGGGGGGTTGTTATTAAATGAGTCCTTAAAAGCTTTTGAGCCCGTATTTAGTACATTTGGCACTTAGACAAACTCTAGAGTTTGAAATTCCTGCTTGTTTTACTGCTCCTGACAAACAGGTCGATACAGTAACGTGCGATTAAAGATTCCCCGTCTGTAACGTGCTGGGAGCGCACAATACAGACGAGTAAGGCGATCCAGCGATACAGTCTCCAGTTTCACGCGTCCTTAGCGCTTCGTAAAATAGACACATAACCCTTTCCGCACGCAGCATGTATATGATGTGTAAATGAACGAATTAGCTGTATAATGAAGGAATTAGCTATTCCCTTCCGATACTGTAACGGGCACTGATATTATCTCCTTAGTAACCCGCTGTTTTGCTGCGGCCTTAACGTGTTAGTTTACCGCCTCCCCCTAGTAGGTGTTAGGACTGTGAGTCTAGTAACAAATCCATCGACACCGCTTAAGATACTCAAAAACAATAAAACACAATAAAAAAAAAAGCGATACAGAGATGATCGAGAAAATGTAATGCTGTGGGACACATAAAACCTGTCAGAAAATTTTTTTTGTTTTAAAATACCTGTCGGAGGGCCGCGTGGGTCCAGGCGGCGGCGGCGGCTGGGGGGGGGGACGCGCGTTAGTTTCAGACGACCGGCGGCGGGAGCCGGGGGGGGGGGGTGGTCGCGTGTTAAATCTAGGCCGGGTCGCACAGACGCGCATTCATCCAGGCGGAGGAGCCGGTGGCGAAAGCAGCCGGCTCCTCCGCCTGGATGAATGAATGCGCGCCTGTGCGACCCCTGCGATTCGGCGCTCAAGGCGTGACGTCACGGCATGTGACTGCCTTGAGCGCCGAATCGCAGGGGTCGCACAGGTGCGACCCCTGCGATTCGGTGCTCAAGGCGATTCGGTGCTCAAGGCGATTCGGTGCTCAAGGCAGTCAAGTTCACCGGAATCCCTGTCGCCCTTGGGCGACAGGGATTCCGGTGAACTTGGTGCCTTCGAGTGCCGGTGCATCCAGGCGCCGAGGTCCAGTGCCCTCAAGGCTCCTTTGCGGTGTCCAGATGGGGCATCAAGGGGAATCATGCTGTCCCATCACTGGCTTTGGCTGTCAGCCACCATGGATGTCAGTGATCTCAGGGTCCCTGAGTCACTGGGATCGGGGGGGCATTGGAGACTCAGTCTGGCTTCGAGCACCATCAGTGCTAATAGGTGCTAGGGTTGCTAACATGGCTATCATTAGCCATAGCCGCTGGTGAAGGACGCCATTGTGCTTGCACTATCAATGCCCTCGGATATATAGGTGAGCCGAGGGGAACTGTAAACAGTGCCGGCAGTCCTCTGTTCCTTTGAGCACCAATGAAGCATGTTGGGGCTGCAGAACCTCTGCCCTCAGGCACCCCTGGCATCCTCTGTACCACAAGTCAATTGATGCCTTTGGGCACCAGGGTCTTTATCGGTGCTGCCAGGCTGTGGATGTCCACAGGTGCCTGGGTCACCGGGGATGGTGCTATATACTGTCAAACTGGTCAAGTCATGGTCAAGTGCTGTTAAAGCCCTGAGTACAACATCGTTTGGTGCCATTGATGCGATCCATCGTTGGTGAGTGCGAGAGCGCAATAGGCCCCACTGGCGCCGTCACCATGATGTACACCAGTGGATGTGGTTGGAATGCGCAGGACACTACTGCAGAGCAACATGGGCATAGTTGATCACCATGGACTTTGCTGCTACCATTCCACGAAGGAAAAGGCAGTGAGCCATTCGCGACGCAATTTCATGGGCTGTATTCAGCCTGTTAGAGATTTATAGAGGTAAATATCATAGAACACTACCTACCACCATGCCATATTCAGAGCCCCAGTGGTACTGGGGACGCCATAATCACACTGTTCCTATTCACTCCATTGGGAGTTAATGCGACAGTGGAGCACAACATGCCATCGCCATGTCAAGGTATCGGCCCTCCTCGTCTGTTCTGCACCATAAGGTGCTAGGGAGCACTGGTAAGGAAGGTGCCATCACGCACTCTGTGATTGCTTTTTGACAGCATGCAGCCACTGACTATAACGGGTGGTGTTCGGTCCTTGATGTGCCGTGGGATTCTACCCACAAGCACAGCAAGTGGGTTCGTAGTTTGCTGCTATCCTTAGAATGGGATACCACTGCATGAGCACTGGTCTGCGTGCTTTTACGATGGAGGGCAGTATTCTTCCAGTTGCCCTCTACTGTACGAATGTTTCCCTCGTGGTGAGCACAACAGGTTATGCAGCGCAACCACAGGACTGACCTAAGACTGCGTTCCTGGTCGAACCCCTATTGGAGTGGACACCTGGAGGATAGTGTTGGGAGTCTTCCCCTTCCTCAAAAGAGGACTGTCTTTCAATCTCTCCTGTGTTAGAAATCCCCTTTTGTGGGGAAGTCCCTGGTGCTCCATCCCTTGCAGGCTTATCGCTGAACTGGTGCTTCATTTCTTTTGAATCGATGCATCTCCTTGTAGGCCAGGACTTGGGGACAGCAGTGGTGGTCATTGTACTGTTTTTGCTGGGGTCCCTCCGTTGATTACCATGGTGGCCTACCCCATGTGAGAGTGGCCACAAGTGGCAGATTTGGTCGCTTCTGAACCTCAACAATCAGTGGCTGTAACCCCTCTCTCACCTGGAGAGTTGGAAGGTATTTAGGGATCAGGCATCCCTGATTCCCGTTGCTTTCCTGTCCCTTTGGGATGAGGAGATACGACTGGGTTTCCAGGGTGATCCTTATCGGTTCCCCCCCGCCCCCTTTCCCTGGACACCTGGTTCTCCACCCCTACAATGGATTTCCCTCGTTCTCAGTTTCCCAGAGATGGGATGTCACTGCTTCTTACAGGCAGTCGTCTCTATTCTTCATGGGATCTGAGAACTGGTCAGTGGTAGCACTCTCTTTAGGCCATCCTAAGGCTCAGCAGATCTATTTTGCAAGGGAACATTCCAGATTCGGTTTCCCCTTCGTACTAGGAGTCTCCTCTTCGGGGTATCTCCTTGGTGAAGATTAGGAGTTTCTCCCATCTGGGAGTCACCTTTGATACCTGCTGAGCTCGATGGGTGTTTTTCATGGAGGAATACTATTACCAGTCATTCTCACCTGCGGGACTCTACCTCAGTGAGGAGCGTTCGTCCATCTAGTTGGCAAGCATGCCTTTCAACCTATTTCTATATCCATGGCTGAAGGAGCTGGGGGACAAGGGATCCCACAACAGAAGTGCTACTCTTTGGTTGCAGTGGCTTGCAAGCTGTACTTCCACATTTTAGGGATAACCCTGGCTGCGGACAGGAGAGTCCTGGTTCATGTAATGGTTGTTCTATTTACTGGACCACGTATTTCCTTGGGGGAAGTATTTGTAATCATGGCTAAGGTATTAGTACCTAAGCCAGGTTGGTGAACTGTCTGTTCTGAGGTCACACTGACCCTACCCTGGTACCCTTAGGATTTCCAGGCTCGTGAAGAAATCCTCTTCTATAGGGGTTTGCACTTGTGGCACCCCAGCTTCCTGTCTGTTGATGGAGTATTATTTCTTCCCTGGATAATTCACTCTGTGTCAACAGTTTCAAAGCAGGCTGTGAGGGCTGTATCTCAGGAGGTAACACCCTACTGGAATCTGCAATGAATTATTCACTTAGGGTTGAGATATACAACCTAGAGACTTGTTCTTACCCCTGCAGTCCAGCGGTCTGCCTCCTTATGTTCTTTGCTCCTTCTGACTTCCAGTTTGAATGACGAGGGGAGGGGAAGAAAACCAGGACATTCATGGTATATCTTATCTGCAGGGAAAGATACCACTTTTTCTCCTATATTTTCACCAAGTTCTGGCCAGTACTACCTTTAGCTTTGCTCACTTCACTGGGTTGTCCAAAGTGCCTTCCTGCTCACCTGAACTATCATGTAAACAGGATGATTAGCCCTGCCCTTGACATGATGCAGTGTGGGTGAGCTTCAGGCTTAACTTATCTCCCTGCTCAGGGGTTTGGGTTAGTGATCCCATTCAGGGATTGTCTTTCATCCCCTGAAACTCTTGATGCTGTCAGCTATGTCTGGTACTTTGGCACATAGGGTCTGATTATTTTTCCAAGCATTGCTTGTTTTTTTCTGCCCATTGTGCCTATCAGCCAAACATGGGGCACAGTTCTGCATATGCATTCTGTCCTTCAGAAGCCTGTGGACAGCAGTTTCTTTCTGGAAAGCTCTCGGTCCCCAGTTGGTTTTTCAGTTGTCTTGTAACACCGAAGGAAACTATGCGGTCTTCATCCAAGAGTTCTTCTCTTGTTTACATCTCTAGACTTTTTCCTGTATCCAGAAGATACTAGACCTACTGTCATTGTTAGTGTTTCTGTGATGTGTGTGGTGTATGTTTCTTTGCTGGCATTTGCATCACTCCCCCTGCTTTAGGTGCCTCTGCTACACATTGGGGTTTTGAGTCTGGTCTTTTCTATGGTTTTTTCTTTGTAGAACCCAACTCTTTTCCCGCCTAGACCCCTTTTAGGGTCAGCTTGCCTCATAGGCAAAAGGGAGAGAGGTGATGCTTTCAGCACTGTGCAGTTTCCCGCTTTGTCCTGCTCGGACAGCCTATAGCTTGGGAATCACCCATGTGTGAGGATTACCATACTGCTTGTCCTTGGAGAAAGCATAGTTGCCTACCAGTAACAGGTGTTCTTCAAGAACAGCAGGATGTTAGTCCTCACGAAACATCCTCATCTCCCCTGGGAATTGGTTTCTCTGTGTATAAGCTATATCATGGACTGAGGGGACTCTGCCTAGGAGACAGGGTGATAACTACAGCTGCACATGTTCAGTAGGGCATGTTTGAAAGTTCTAGAACCTTTGAGATCAAAGTTCTGGACCTGGCTTCATCCGATGATGTCACCCATATATGAGGACTATCATCCTGCTGACCTCTGAGTACACCTGTTACAGATAAGCAACTCTGCTCTCACCTTATTAAGCATTTAGAAAGTTATCACATACCCACTGAGGCATAAACCAACCTAAAAGCTTTTAAGAACCCCCTTGTTATAAAAGTTGTAAGTTATAACAATGAGTGTGTTATGCTTCAAATCTGGGCATATTGTTTTATTATTTATTTATTTTTATTTATTTAGAGATTCTTATATACCGTGGTACGTATAGATATACATCACCTCGGTTTAATTAAACAATATTAGCAACAGGCTCTACATAAAAAGTGTTAAACAATAAGTACAAAAAATAAGTTAACAATAATAAATAGATAGGAATAAGCAACAGGCTTTACCTATTACATTTTCAAGAATAATAAAACAAATAACAGCTTAATGCTATAAGTAAATGATGTTTCAACGACCAAATATATATAATTATTGTAACTATATTCAATAATGTGTGTTTCGGTAAAAGTAATTAAACACAATCGTAGTTTAGGCTATTAGTCCGTAAGAGGCAACTTCTGGAGTCAAGTTCAAGTTAAACATGGGAAAGGAAGGGGAAAGGGGAACAGAGGGAAAATCGGAGAGAACCAGTTAGGAGAAGAAAAAACCAATAAAGGATAATTTAATGTAATGTTAGTCCTTGTTCATTGTTAGTATGCCTGTTCAAACAACCATGTTTTGAGGTTTTGTTTGAAAGTTTTGTGGCAGGATTTGAGACGTAAGTCCAATTTTTTTGAGCTCTTGAAATCTCTTGCTCTTGAAATCTTTAATTTATAAATGTGTGAACTAAAATGTGTTTAGATTAAGAGATTTATAGGTAAACTGGTCTCATTTATAGAAAACTAAAAATATTGTGATTTTTTTGTTTTTAATTGAAGCAACATAAATTTGTTATACAAGTATTTGCATTTTTGCAAAGGGTCAGTAACCAAATGTCTACAGCAAAAATATATATAATTGCACAATTTTTAATTGTTCAGTTACACGGATCTGATTCAGATTATTTGTAGCTGCATGTTGCAGCATAATGTATTTTGATTGCCTAATACACAAGTATTGCTGATATGTGCTGTTGATTTACAACTGTACAAATAGTTTGTTGTTGCCTCACAAATCACAGAAAAGAGAAAATTCATGTTTTTCCATTTGTAACTGTTACTGAAGAGTGAGAGATCAGGGAGAGAAGCTAGAAGTTGAGATTTTTAGCTGTTAACATTTATGTGCTCAAAGTGTCTGAAGGCCCAGGATATCATTTTGTACTGGAGTTTGTTGTACTGATCTTCATCAGAGCCCCATGCAATCATCACACTATTAAATGCAAGTATGAGTGCAGCCAGCACAAGAATGGATTGGAGGGATGTAATGCACCATTTATTTTTAAGCGGGAAAATACATTCTGGAACCCTGCAGTCATGGGTCTTATATTTGGTTGTTAGGTGTCACCATTGTGCAATGACCGTTACTCCCCTCCTCCAGCGGCTCTTAACGCTGCCTCAGCAGCCTGGCCAATCCATGGTGTGGAAGACCTGGTTATCAAACCTAAGTCCCTTCACAAGGTAGTGCATGGCACTGCCATTGAGCTACTGGGCCAGAACTTACAGGTTAATAATTTGAGCAATCTAAAAGGTGCTGCTGCTTTAAAAAAAAATGTAGAATGTTATATAAAAGTGCACAAGAATTTTATTCTTATCTTTTATTTATTTCAAGAAGTCTATGGAAATCCATACAAGTATCTTACAAGTTTCATCCCTTCATTTTCTCAAACATCTAAACCCTTGGATAACCTTCCAGAAAAACAAAGGTACCTCCTGAAATGAGCACGGTGTCTGAAGCAAGGTACAGTTTGTTCTTATGTCTCTTTGGGTCTGATAAACCTGTGTGGTGGGATTTTTGTCATCACTGTTAGTTTATAATAATCATGGCAATCTAGTTTCAATAAATCTTCACTAATGCACTTTATGGGAAAAGTCTAATAATGAAATAATTCTTTCTGTGCCTCCCTAGGTAGGCAAAGTAGGCTTGGTCCATTTCTGCATTTAGCAATAACTGTGTGACACAAATATTTTGTTCCAGCCTTACTCTGTTAACAAAGGCACTGATTGCCAGCTCCAGCCCATCTGACCATGACTGGAGGTAGGAGTAGTAGAAAACAATTGGCTGCAACTTTTATTAACTTTTTCTTTAAAGCATACAGAATATGACTCGCATTAACAGAATTCTCATCCTAGATTCAGTTAGCGGCAGTGGTCCTAATGTCAAATCCAGAATTCACTTGCTGGATGAGATCTGATGAATGCACTAACATCTTTTCATGCAGAAGGTTCAGTAGCTTTTGATATCTCATTCCTGAACCCTGATGTCTCTGGGTACCAATCCTAAAGATTTGCTGTGCTCCCAATATTTTCACTTTGAGGATAGATCACTGAATGCCACAAATGTCACTGTGTCTACCAATAAAGAAAGCATTCCAAATGCTGTGTTGTCAACATAAGAACATGCCATACTGGGTCAAACCAAGGGTCCATCAAGTCCAGCATCCAGTTTCCAACAGTAGCCAATCCAGGCCATAAGAACCTGGCAAGTACTCAAAAACTAAGTCTATTCCATGTTACTGTTGCTAGTAATAGCAGTGGCTATTTTCTAAGTCAACAATTAATAGCAGGTAATGGACTTCTCCAAGAACTTATCCAATCCTTTTTTAAATCCAGCTACACTAACTGCACTAACCACATCCTCTGGCAACAAATTGCAGAGTTTAATTGTGCGTTGAGTGAAAAAGAACTTTCTCCAATTAGTTTTAAATGTGCCACATCTAACTTCATGGAGTTACCTCCCTAGTCTTTCTGTTATCTGAAAGAGTAAATAACCGATTCATATCTACCTGTTCTAGACCTCTCATGATTTAAACACCTCTATCATATCCCCCCTCAGCCGCCTCTCTTCTCCAAGCTGAAAAATTCTAACATCTTTGGTCTTTCCTCATAAGGGAACTGTTCCATTCCCCTTATCATTTTGGTCGCCCTTCTCTGTACCTTCTCTATCGCAACTATATCTTTTTTGAGATGCGGCAACCAGAATTGTACACAGTATTCAGGGTACGGTCTCACCATGGAGCGATACAGAGGCATTATGACATTTCCGTTTTATTCACCATTCCCTTTCTAATAATTCCCAACATTCTGTTTGCTATTTTGACTGCCGCAGCATACTGAATCGACGACTATTTCAATGTGTTATCCACTAAGACGCCTAGATCCTTTTCTTGGGTGGTAGCACCTAATATGGAACCTAACATGCATATAGGGTTACTTTTCCCTATATGCATGATCTTGCACTTATCCACATTAAATTTCATCTGCCATTTCGATGCCCAATTTTCCAGTCTCACAAGGTCTTTCTGCAATTTATCACAATCTGCTTATGATTTAACTACTCTGAACAATTGGAAGGGGGACAATAAGTAAATCTGCAGCTCGAAACTTTCAAAAAGGGAAACTTTGATAAAATGAGGAAAATAGTTAGAAAAAAAACTGAAAGGTGCAGCTGCAAAAGGATAAGTGTTCAACAGGCATGGACATTATTTAAAAATACAATCCTTGAGGCGCAGTCCATATGTATTCTACGCATTAAGAAAGGTGGAAGGAAGGCAAAACGATTACCGTCATGGTTAAAAGGTGAAATGAAAGAGGCTATTTTAGCCAAAAAAAATCCTTCAAAAATTGGAAGAAGGATCAATCTGAAGAAAATGGGATAAACCATAAGCATTGTCAAGTCAAGTGTAAAACATTGATACAGGCAAAGAGAGAATTTGAAATGAAGTTGGCCATAGAGGCAAAAGCTCATAATAAAATCTTTTAAAAATATATCCAAAGCAGGAAACCTGTGAGGGAGTCTGTTGTACCTGTCACCTGAAAAAACAAAGAGAGAGACGAGGGGGATCCTCAAATATTCCACTAGACTTCTGAGAATGAATTTGCCTCCTGCCCCGAGTCCACTAGGGCAGGAGTCTGAACCGTGACTGGTCCATAGGACAAGGAGATTGGGGGAGAGAGCGAAGGAGAGGGCGTAGTAAGGCCCAAGAATAGTCCTCCTGTAAGACTTTGGCCCGTTTGTGCTTTCGGACGAATAGAGCATGTAGAGACATCGTGGCTGACCACAGTACATGCAAAGGCCACTCTTCTTCCGAAATCTTCTCTCCTTGGTAGTCAAGTATCCACGACCAAGTTGCATAGGTTCAGCTGTATTGGCAGCAGGGATTACTGGAACCATCCGAGGTGTAGAGACGGCACTGGCCTGTTTCAACCCGGGTACCACCCTAGGCCGGAGTTCCTTCACCTTGTCCCGGAATCGTAGATTAATCCGAGTAACTAGGGCTATTAATTCGTCCAGCGAGTCAGGTGTTTGGCGAGTGGCCAGCTCGTCCTTCAAACGGTTATCTAGGCCTCTGCAGAAGAGAGTCTTGAGACATTTGGGGTCCCAGCAAAGTTCTGCTGCAAGAGTTTTGAACTCTATGGCAAGTTCAGCCAATGATCTGTTGCCTTGCTTCAAATCCACTAAAGCAAAACCGGCTACAGACATTTGAGCAGGGTCATCGAAAATGGATTTAAACAAGTCCATAAATCCTTCTATGTCCTGCAAAGTAGAGTCCTTGCGTTCCCACAAGGTAGATGCCCACGACAAAGCCCTACCATCCAGGTATGAAAGGATGTAGGTAGTCTTGGAGAGAGCTGTAGGAAATAGAGACAGCTGTAAGGCAAAGTGCATGCAGCATTGGTTTAAAAAGCCCCGGGTCTTCTGGATTCTCCGGAAAAGCGGATTGGAGGCCGCCAGTGGTACAGCAGTCTTCAAGTTACCTCTGGTGACTGACGTTCTTGGTTGGAGGTTGTGCCTTGAACCTTCTGTGTGTGTAGTTGATGAAACACTGAAGTAAGCTTCTCCAAAGCGTCTTGCTGCTCCACAATGCATTGGGCCAGGCCCGGTATGGCCTGCAAAGCACTGAGTTGTGCCGGATCCATGGAGTTAGCAATCTGTTACTGTTCTGCTGCTAGGAGTTAGCAATCTGTTATTGATCTGATGCCTGATGGGAGGAGCAATCAGATAGTAGTTAGCAATCTATTGTTATATATGAGAGTTGAGGGTGGATCCTTGGACCAGTGGCAGATGACCACGCCCCCAGGGAATGATCCCGAGAGGGACCACCGGTCAGGCTCAGAGTTAGGAGACAAACACACACTAGGCGAGTGTTGACAGCCATGACGATGTGTTGCCAATGGGAGATCCTCATCTAGTTTATTAGCTTCAACGCCGAAAAGGCCTTTGATAGGGTGGAATGGTGGTATCTCTTTACCCTTATGGAATGGCTAGGGTTCTCGGGATTTTTTCTCCAGGCAGTGCGCCTGTTATATACTGACCCTAAGGCTGTAATATTGTTAAATGGCACTAGATCTGAGCCTTTTGGGCTGACGCAAGGAACACGACAAGGATTCCACTGTCCACCATTATTATTTATATTACAATTGGAACCCCTCCTGCTAGCGTTTCATCCATGCCAGGCAATACGGGGAGTTCGGGTTTGGTCCCCGAATCTATAAGGGCGTAGCTTTTGCTGATGATTTATTAGTGTTTGTCACGGATCCACAGGCTTCTATGTCCGCTCTACTCCCTTTGATTATGGTCATTTGGGATTTGGGATTTTCTCTGGATTTTCTCCTCAGTGCTAGCATATCCATCGAATTTATTGGCCAACTGGCAGGATGACTTTCCGCTTCACTGGAATCCTGGCCATCTTCGCTACTTAGGAGTGTACATCCCAGCAGATCCGGATCAGATATATCGGGCTAATGTCTACAGACCTTTACAGAGCACTATCAACAGTCTGAATAATTGGCGTACTATACCCATTTCTTTGAGTGGCTTGATAAATCTCTTTAAAATGAGTATATTACCTAAATAGCTCTACCTACTGCAGAATGTACCGATAATTCTAAAACGATAGGACCTTCGGCGGTTAGACAGTGTAATAGGCCAGTTCCTGGGAGAGGGGGGGGGGGGGCCGAAATCCCGAATCCCTTTGTCATGGTTGAAAACTAAATGGGGAAAGGGCGGGATGGGACTGCCAGACATGGCCGCTTACAATTGGCTTGTAATCTGAGTGTCACCAGAGATTGGTTGGTGGATAAAGAGACCTTACTTCCCTGTACTCTGAAAGGCACTGACAGCACCATTAGCCCCAGCATATGTGCTACAAGCTGATTCGGCCCAACTCCCATCATTTCTTTTACACACCCCACTTGTCCGCCCAATCCGATTGACATGGCGACGAGTGGTGACAAAATTGGAAGTCCAGACGCCATGTGCATATTTCCTCCCAATTGGCGGGAATGCTGAGTTCACAACGGGTCTGCAGTCTTCAGGTTTCCAGACTTCGAGGACTAGGGTAGTTACCCACTTGGGACACTTGCTTAACTCGGGGGGGGGGGGGGGGGGGGGGGGGGGGGGGGGCCTTCCCTTCAAGGACCTCCAGGTAACCTATGGTCTAGGGGTTACTCACACATATTCTTACTTACAAATTGGACATTACTTGAGGTCCATTCCAGAGGAATACAACCCCCCCCCCCCCAAATTTCATTCTTTGGACCTGATATTTCGATTTGAGAACCTTGTGGCCCCATCACTGTCCAGTTAGTATACACAATTACGAAAGGCGCTCGGAGGGAGATATGTGTGCAATATTGGAGTTGCGTTGGAATAAAGATGGAGACTTTCGCCGCGTAGCCAGGATCTCGATTAATCAATATTATCAAGAATTGCAATATAAATTTTTGAGTCGGGCATATGTGTCCCCTCAGATAGCGTTCCATCTAAACATAGCACCCTCGGTGGGTTGCATTCGTTGTTGCCATGCCATGGGTACTTTGTCACATGTATTCTGGACTTGTCCGCCGATACAACGTTTCTGGCGAACTATAATAGATTTTACTGGTAAAATAATATATTTTATTCAATCTACAACTGGTTAATAACTGTATGTATAAATCGATTTTTTATAGAGATAAGACTTCAGTATTGGCAAGAGATCTGAAAAATCAGAAACTTCTTATTGGCCAATTGTTGCAGTCAACCGGTCTTGTACTCTCTAATTTTAATTTTAATAAAATTACCTAAATTACTTTACTAAACACAATTTTAATTATTGACTCTGGTTAATTCTGTTTTAATTTTTAATTTTGATTTTTAATTTTAATAAAAACATTTAAAACTGGATATGTGTCTCTGAGTGATTCTTTCAATGGCACCGTTTAATGTTGGTATAAACTGCAAACCTTTAAACACTTCAATTGAGCCTAATCCATTGTAGTTTTTATCTCTAAGTTTCTGCAAATTGATTTTTGCTTGAAAATGATTTTACTTTTGTAACTTCTCAATTGTGACTTTGTTGAAAAATGTTACAATGTTCATAGGACAATGTTGACACCTGTACAGCTGAATAAGCTTAGCTGTCACAATGAAAAAAATTCATCTTTCTTCTCAATTGTTACTTTGTGACAGCAAATTTTAGTTGCAGTGTCTTAAAGCAATGTAAAGCGCCATATCTGCTGAATTGGCTTGACTAACTCCTCAAACGATAACATATCCCAGCTTGTTGAACCGTGCAATAGCAGTGCAATAGCAGTTCAAGCTCTGCAGCAAAACATATGCTGAAACTTTGTAATGTTATTTCAGTCTCGTAGTTTGAAAACCAGACGGGGATGGTATGTATCACACCGTCTCAAATGTATTAGAATGAAAATCCCGACAGATTTTAGAAACGGCAGAACACTTATCTTTTGTTTGTGGTAACCGCTTACGCTGTGAATTTTGGCCACTCTGCCGTGCCTCAGACCCGAAGGTCTATTAACCACCGCCAACGGGCAGAGTGGCCAAAATTCACAGCGTAAGCAGTTACCACAAACAAAAGATAAGTGTTCTGCAGTTTCTAAAATCTGTCGGGATTTTCATAGATGCCATTGGTCGCCATGTCTTCCAAGGATCAATGCTCATCTCCCGAATTGCTGCTTATCAGCTCTTTATGACCCAATATAATAGGGTCATAAGAACATAAGAAAATGCCATACTGGGTCAGACCAAGGGTCCATCAAGCCCAGCATCCTGTTTCCAACAGTGGCCAATGCAGGCCATAAGAACCTGGCAAGTACCCAAAAACTAAGTCTATTCCATGTAACCATTGCTAATGGCAGTGGCTGTTCTCTAAGTGAACTTAATAGCAGGTAATGGACTTCTCCTCCAAGAACTTAACCAATCCTTTTTTAAACACATCTATATTAACTGCACTAACCACATCCTCCGGCAACAAATTCCAGAGTCTAATTGTGCGTTGAGTAAAAAAGAACTTTCTCCGATTAGTTTTAAATGTGCCCCATGCTAACTTCATGGAGTGCCCCCTAGTCTTTCTACTATCCGAAAGAGTAAATAACCGATTCACATCTACCCGTTCTAGACCTCTCATGATTTTAAACACCTCTATCATATCCCCCCTCAGTCGTCTCTTCTCCAAGCTGAAAAGTCCTAACCTCTTTAGTCTTTCCTCATAGGGGAGTTGTTCCATTCCCCTTATCATTTTGGTAGCCCTTCTCTGTACCTTCTCCATCGCAATTATATCTTTTTTGAGATGCGGCGACCAGAATTGTACATTTTTAAGCAGTTACAAGATTTAACAGACTCCCTGCCTCAGCAATTTCAAGAGCAACTCCAAACCCTAGTAAACAAAGGGTTTGAGGCAGGCAAGCATGAGATCAGATTATCCTATGATATCTTTGATACTGCTACTAGAGTATCTGCAGCAACTATTTCGGCAAGGAGATGGGCCTGGCACAAGTCTTCCGACCTTCGCCCTGAGGTACAAGACAGGTTATCTGACCTACCCTGTGTAGGAGATAATCTGAAAAGATTCAACGGACGGTGGCGGAACTTAAGGACCATCATGAGACTCTGACAGCTCTCTCTGATACCCTCTGACTACTCTTCAAAACAGCCCTTCTGAAAGGACTAAAAAGTAATTCTTCCGCCGAAGATGTCCTACCTTCCACCAGCCAAATCTCGTTCCATGAGACCTTTTCAAAAAGCCCAGTCTCGTCAGACACGGAAACAAAAACCGCAAGCAGCTCCTTAACCAGGTTCTGCTTCAGGTTTTTTACTTCCACCTAGAGAGCAACAGCCAGCTTCCATTGCCTCACATACCAGTGGGAGGTCGATTGTGCCACTTGAACAACATATGGCACTCAATCACCTCAGACCAATGGGTACTGGCGATAATTGCTCAAGGTTACCATCTGAACTTTCTCTCCATGCCACCGGACTCCCCACCTCTACCAACGTGAAGAACATCCCATCACTCCATCCTTCTGGATCAGGAGGTCTCCCTCCTTCTCCAGTCCAAGGCAATAGAATCCATACCCTACTCTCAGCATGGCCTAGGATTCTAATTCCCAAAAAATCAGGAGGCGTTCATCCTATTCTGGACCTACGGGCTCTCACCAAGTACCTCCAGCAAGAGAAGTTCAAGATGGTAACCTTGGGCTCGCTTCTTCCTCTTCTACAAAGAGGAGACTGGCTCTGCTCTCTAGACCTCCAGGACGCATACACTCATACTGCGATAACTCCATCTCATCGCAAATACCTGAGGTTTCTAGTAGGCCCCAAGCACTACCAGTACCAAGTGCTTCCATTTGGCCTAGCGTCCGCACCACGAGTCTTCACGAAATGCCTCGTAGTGGTTGCAGCCTTTCTAAAGACTCAGGGTGTTCACATCTACCCCTATCTAGACGATTGGTTAATCAGGGCTCCCACTCAGCAAGCTGCTCTGTCGTCCCTCAATCTAACCTTACACACTCTAATTTCATTAGGATTTCTCGTCCTTTACGACAAATCCTCTTTAGTCCCATCTCAAACCTTTTCGTTCATTGGGGCAGACTTAGACACCTTGCAAGCAAAGGCTTTTCTACTTCGACAGCAAGCTCTCACTCTCGGGTCTCTTGCGCACCAGCTGCAGTCTCAGCACTCCGCGACTGCATGCCACTTTCTCATCCTCCTGGGACACATGGCGTCCTCCGTGCAAGACACAACAATGGCCCGTTTGGCCATGAGAGTCATGCAGTGGACTCTTCGGTCACAATGGACTCAAAGCATTCAGCCCCTGTTGACCATTGTCCACGTAACCGACTCACTCCATCAATCTCTTGCCTGGTGGCGAAATCAGAACAATCTCCTCCAAGGCTTGCCCTTTCAGGCTCCAGACCCTCAATTAACTCTCACCACCGATGCTTCCAACCTCGGCTGGGGAGCCCCTGTGGCCAATCTGCAGACACAAGGATCTTGGTCTCCAGAGGAAGCCAAACACCAAATAAATTTCCTGGAGCTTCGAGCAATCAAATATGCTCTCAGGGCATTTCAGGATCGCCTCTCAAATCAAGTTATCCTGATCCAGACGGACAACCAGGTCGCCATGTGGTACATCAACAAACAGGGAGGCACGGGCTCCTTCCTTCTGTGTCAGGAAGCTACACAGATATGGGCGGAATATCTCTCCCATTTGATGTATCTCAGGGCCACCTGGTTGCTGGGAGTGGACAATGTGTTGGCAGACAAACTGTGTCGCATCTTTCAACTGCATGAGTGGTCTCTCAACCCCTCAGTAGCGAACTCCATCTTCCAACAATGGGGATATCCTCAAATAGACCTCTTTGTGTCTCTTCAAAACCGCAAAGTAGAGAACTTCTGCTCTCTCATTCGCAGCAAACACTCTCAACCCAGAGACGCGTTCTCCCTGTTGTGGGCCGGTCTAATTTTATGCATTCCCTCCACTTCCTCTTCTCTCGAAGATACATCAGAGGGAACCATGATCCTGATAGCACCTCACTGGCCACGCCAAGTATGGTTTACAATACTTCAGGATCTCTCCATTCGCAGGCACATTCCCTTGGGAAAAGACCCGCTTCTGATCACTCAAAACGACGGCTGCCTCCGCCTTCCCAATCTTCAAGCCTTGTCCCTGACGGCATGGATGTTGAAAGGTTAATCATTCAGCCACTTTACCTTTCTGAACCAGTTTCCCGTGTCTTGATTGCTTCACGGAAGCCTTCCACAAGAAAATCTTACTCTTACAAATGGAACAGGTTAACATCATGGTGCTCTTCTCAGTCCCTTGACCCCTTTACCTGTACAATCACGAAGTTTTTGGACTATCTCTGGCACTTGTCAGTCAGTTCTAAAAACGTCTTCCATCAGAATGCATGTCAGTGCCATAGCCGCCTTCCATAAAGGTGTCGGGGATGTTCCTATCTCAGTACAACCCCTTGTAACACGTTTTCTGAAAGGCTTGCTTCACCTCAAGCCTCCACTGCGTCTTCTGGCCCCTTCTTGGGACCTTAACCTGGTTTTAGTTCGGCTCATGAAACCATCATTCGAGCCTCTTCACTCCTGTGACCTTCGATATCTGACATGGAAAGTGATTTTCCTTTTGGCAATCACTTCAGCTTGCAGAGTTAGTGAATTACAGGCCCTAGTTACCTATCCGCCTTACACTAAACTTCTGTTGGACCGGGCAGTACTCCGCACTCACCCTAAATTCTTACCCAAGGTAGTTTCGGATTTTCATGTAAATCAATCCATCATACTACCTACCTTTTTTCCCAGGCCCCATTCCAATCCAGGAGAACAGGCTCTGCATACCCTTGACTGTAAACGGGCTCTAGCGTTCTACCTAGACCGTACACCTGCCCACAGGGGCAACACTCAATTGTTTGTCTCTTTCCATCCTAACAAGTTAGGGAAGCCTGTGGGTAAGCAGACTCTCTCCTCCTGGTTGGCGGACTGCATATCCTTTTGCTATCAGCAAGCAGGCATTCCATTTCAAGACCGTGTTAAAGCACACTCTGTGAGGGCCATGGTGACTTCAGTAGCACACCTACGATCCGTGCCGCTTCCTGACATTTGCAGGGCTGCCACTTGAAGTTCTCTCCCACCTTTGCAGCCCACTATTGCTTGGACAAAGCCGGAAGACAAGATTCAATCTTCGGCCAGTCTGTCCTTCGTAACCTGTTTACAACGTGACGTACCAACACCCTTCCGCCTGCCCGTTAGGGTTCAGGATGCCCTCGACCAAATTTTATCCCAGTCCTAGTACTTTGCACACCTGGATATATTTGGTGCATTTCTCGGACATCCTCAGCTTGGTACTCACCCATATGTGAGGACTACCATCCTGCTTGTCCTGTGAGAAAGCAAATGTTGCTTACCTGTAACAGGTGTTCTCACAGGACAGCAGGATGTTAGTCCTCACGAAACCCGCTTGCCACCCTGTGGTGTTGGGTTCGTAACGTTTTCTTATTTTGTTTTTCGGCACTGCCTGTAGCTTTTAAACAAGACTGAAGGGGAACCCCTGCTGGCTGCAGGGTTAGTGCCATGCTGGGCATGCCCAGTTGGGACCAATCAAAGTTCTGGAAACTGACAAAAGTGTTCCGTGATTGGACTCCATCTTGTGATGTCACCCATATTGAGGACTAACATCCTGCTGTCCTGTGAGAACACCTGTTACACATAAGGAACATTTGCTATACAAACACTCTTAACTTCTACTTACTAGCTGCCTTACAGCCTATTAAAAATAAACACACTAACTACTGCTTACTAGCTGCCTTACTGATTGACTATTTAAAAATACAAACAGTCTAACTTCTGTTTATTCGCTGCCTTACTGACCATGAAATGCACAAACACACTAAATAAAATTCCCAAATAGTTAACTTCGCCCCCAATACTTTTAAAAAAGAAAATGTCCCAAGCAAAAACTTACTGATTCCTTTCCGTCACCAGCAAGGAGATCCTCTCCTCTCAGTGCTCCCACTGGATTGAAGCCCTGCATGTACTAGACATTTCCTAGCATGGCTGCAAATTGGACCTTGGACAGTGGCTCCCCATCTGAACATTTCTGACAAGACAAGTGAACATTCTTGGAACCTCACACTGAGTCATTTAGGCTCTTTTACTTTCCTGATTGCTTTTGGACTTTCTAATTCTGATCTTTACTGTAGTGGTGATCAAGATTGTCATCTTTCTGCAGACCACCTTTTTTTCAAGGCTTAACTTCACTAGGATACTAGCATGGGCACCCTCAGATCAGGAAAGAATGCTAAGGAAAATGGTATTCTAAAGAGCTACTTCATAAGGGGAAGTAGCTCTTTAGAATACCATAATGTTGTTCATAATAGATCTAGAAAAGCAGAGCTGAATTAGCCATGGCACTTGGGTGATGACATCTGATGGTACCAAATGGACCCATCTTTCTAGCTCAGTAATTTTCCTGTGCGCACTGCCTCAGGAGCCCCATTGGTCTTTTTTTTTTTTTTTGTCCGAGCTTCTTCACGGATGAGTTCTCTCTTTCTCTCTCTCTTTTTTTTTTGGTAGCTTATACTTTGTTTTTTCTTCCAGCTCACTTTGAATTGGTTTGCTACCTTGGCAGCCCTATAACACTTTTTTCAGTGCTACAAAACAAATCATCATGTCAGGCCCCAAGAAGACCACTTCTACTGACTTCAAAAGCAGTGTATGTGGCCACAAGATGTCCATCACAGATTATCACAATATTTGTTACAGATGCCTGGAGCCAGACCACGACTCAGCCAATCGCTATGACTGTGGCTGGATGTCACAGAGGTCCCAGAGGAGCAGGGCTTGGGAGATGGAAGAACTTTGCAGGACAATTAAAAGTCAGTGTCATTCGTCCTCTCAAAGTTCTTCAGGCTCTCTCCGCACTGTCGAGCAGGAGCTCCTTGAGCAAGACTTCCCTCAACAGGTTCCTGGATCTACCATAGTTCAGGAGTCGAGCAAGACACACAAACATTGAACAGGGGTCAGCGATCCCACTGAAGCATGCTTTGCAATTCTTGTTGGTGCACAAGAAGCACTGCGTGCATTGAAACTGGCAATGCAGTCAACGTCAAAGCAAACTTAATACTGGGCCTCAGACCACTTGATGCACTGGGCCCAATCCATGTTGTGTACCTGGTAGCTTTAGCGCACCAGGCCCAATCCATGTTTGTGTACCTGGTAGCTTTAGCGCACCATCAATCCCATTTGCACAGTCATCTGTTCCGATAACACATCCAGCCTCTGCTTCAGAGCTATTACTGCTCTGTGCCTCAGCACTATTAGCTCATCTGTTCATCGCATTGGTGCACTCAGCGCAGGAATAGACTTTGGGGGGCTTTGGAAGTGAATCATTACATTTACCTCCCTCCATATTGACATCCCTATTTACATACCACCTACTTTATTGTGGGCTGCTCGGAGACACTGGATCAGATATGTTCCATTATGCCCCTGGTTTCATACAGTTAATTTAGGAGGGAGCTCCCTCATGGTATTCAGTAGGATCGAAAGAGGATGTCTCTTCTCCCAACTCTGGGTCAGACGACACAGCATACTCGAGGTAACTGAAATAATTAAAACTTTCTTTGCCTCATTGGCAGCAAGGGACAAGAAGGGCACTAGAATGTCAGATTTGTTCCTTCGAGAGGGAGTCCATCTTGCCTTCACACTTCAGGAGCTCCCATCAACCATGCCTTTCTGTGGAGGACTCTAGCCAGTGCAAAGAGGGAGCACCGGACACCACCGTTTGGAGCATGCCGCAGGTGTTTTCCCTTTGAGATGACCAAGATCCCTACTCTGTTCATCTTCATTTCATTGGGATCATGGGTTTGTGTCCCTTTGCTCTTCATTCTGAGAAAAAGTTGATAGGGATTCCCTCAAACCCCTTACCTGATCTGCTGGAGCATTCATCTCCACAAGAAGACCTCTTATACTTTAAATTTCTGGACAAGCTAGGCAAAGTGATTAGAGTAAGTGCCCATAAGGACAAAGATCCCCACACTGAGGTCTTCAGGAAACTTCTGATTCCGGAAACACCTTCTGAGCTTGCTGCAATTCTGATTGCTTAAATTCTGTGGGATTTACAAATGAGAATATGGGAGAGTCTGGCCTCCTGTCCCTGAGTAGCCAGGACATTGGATCTTAAATATGGGGTGCAATAGGCTCCAGAGTTTGGAGTAATCCAACTACCACACCAGTTGGTGGTAGTAGCATTAGCATTAGAACAGCTGGAAAAAATTAGAATCTTTTCCAACAGTCTTCCAGGTAAGGACCCTAGGTTATTGGATAGTTTTGAGAAGGTCTTCCAGATTTTGATGCTCAATGTCTGCATTGTGGCCCACTATTTATATATTGTACAATACTTATACAACTGCATTGACAAACTGAAGCCTCTGGTAGAGTTTCTCATCAGGGAACAGGAAGGCTGTGGTCACCTCTAAATGCAGAAGTGTGAATGTCATCTTCTTCGGTCAGTGGATGAAACATTCAATACCCAGCAAGATCATTTGTGGCAGCCATTTGTGCCTGGACAACGTGGTTGAGAGCCAGTAATTTGCATGACAATGATTGACAAGTTGGCTGATGTCCCATGTTAGGGGGACAATCTTTCTTTGAGAACAAGGTCAGTAAAACGGTCAGCCAGCTTACGAAGCAACATGCCACCATTCAGTTCCTATCGAGGGGAGTCAAGTAGCTGCCTTCCTCTAGGCATCCTTACTTCACTTGTAAACACTCCTGCTTCCAGAAACAGCCCTCTGTCATTTTTAGTAGTATCGCTTACCACCTGTGCTGCTAATGCAGCAGTTTCCAGCACGCAGACATCCACATGAGAATCTACCTTCATGCTGTGGCCTTCTTTAATAGGGTGATGATTCATCTGTTTCTAGAAAAGTGACAGAAGAACACAAAGGACTGTTGGGTCCTCCAGAATTGTGGATTTGGTTAACATTTACACTCCTCCAGCACTGTACTAATATTTAGTCTTCAATTTGGATCCTTCTCACTTGGCCCAGTTCTTTCTCAACGTGGATACATATAAGGGTATTGAGGGAACTTTAGAGAAGTCCTGACAGCTCCATCAGCTGACCTTTTCAATGCTTCTTTAGAGTCAGGAGTAGTTCCTGGGGACTGAAGAGGGTCAGATGAAGTTCCTATTCATAAATGTGGAAGTGAGGCAGCTACGAACTACAGGCTGGTCAGTCTGACCTCTGTGGTAAGCAAATTAATAGAATCGCTGCTAAAAGAGGATAGTGTAATTTCTGGAATCCAATGGATTGCATGATCTGAGGTAGATGCTTTTACTAGAGGTAAATCTTGTTAGACGAATCTGATTGATTTATTTGATTCGGTAACCTGAGAATTGGATCAAGGGAGAGCGCTAGATATTTTATACTTGGATTTCAGAAAGGCCATTAACATGGTTCAGCACAGGATACTTGGAAATAAATTGAATGCTTTTGGTATGGAAACTAGAGTGACTGACTGGGTTAGAAACTGGCTGATTGGGAGGTGACAAAGAGTAGTGGTAAATGGCGTTTACTCTGAGGAAGGGGGGAATTACTAATGGTGTGCGTCAGCAATCATTCTGGTAGTGTTCTTGTCATCATTTTCATGAGTGTCATAGTGGAAGGGTTGTTGGGAAAGGTTTTGCCTTTTTTCTGATGCTACCAAAATCTGCAACAAGTAGCAGTTGCACACCTTCATAGCCAGGGAATTTGTATTTTTTCTTATTTGGATGCTGGCTAGTAATGGGACTTTCCTACAGAAGAGAGTTCAGCTCATTCCTCTAGTCACTAACATTCAAAATCAATTTTGACATGTTGAACCTTGCCTCCAACCCAAAGAATAAAGTTTATTGGGGGCATGAATAGATTCTCTGGAGGAGAAAGCATTCCTCCCATTGGATTGGGCGTTCTGCCTTCAAACCTTAAACCAGAATTTACTACAGTGGGAGCAGGTACTGGATTGAGAAATCCTGGTTGCCTTCATGCATATTACATCAGTGGCAATTGTTTTCCCATGACCTGCCTCAAGAATTTTCCAATGGAGCCTTTACCCAGTGAGATCAACTGCTTCAGCCCTTGTTGTATCCTGAAAGAATTATCACAAAGATGAAAATGTCTCTCCTTTGGTGACTAGATCTAAAGGTCTTCGAGATAGATGCTCTTCTTCGACTACTGCCTCATCAGGTAATGCTGTCATTGTAATTGTCCAGTAGGAGGTGGCGCACTCACTGACTCCTTACAAACCCAAGGAATCTAGTCAGTGATAGGGTATCTGTTTCAAATCAGTTTCCTGATTTGAAACAGATAAAATAAGGATAATACCGGATCTCCTTCAGGGGTGATCCGGGAAACTATAGACCAGTGAACCTGACTTCAGTGCTGGGAAAAATAGTGGTAACTATTCTAAAAATCATAATTAAAGAGCATATATAAAGACATGGTTTAATGGAATACAGTCAACCTGGATTTACCCAAGAGAAGTCTTGCCTCACAAATCTGCTTCATTTTTTTGAAGGGGTTAATAAACGTGGATAAAGGTGAACTGGTAGATGTGTATTTGGATTTCAGAAGGTGTTTGACAAAGTCCCTCATGAGAGGCTTCTAAGAAAACTAAAAAGTCATGGATTACAAACTGTTTAAAAGACAGGAAACAGTGTAGGATTAAATGGTCCACTGGAGTGCCTCATGGATCTGTACTTGGACCGATGCTTTTCAATATATTTATAAATGATCTGGAAAGGAATACAGTGAGTGAGGTTATCAAATTTGCAGATGATACAAAATTATTCAAAGTAGTTAAATCACAAGCGGATTGTGATAAATTGCAGAAGACCTTGCAAGACTGGGCATCCAAATGGCAGTTGAAATTTAATGGGGACAAGTGCAAGATACTGCATATAGGGAAAAATAACCCATGCAGAAGTTACACAATGTTAGGTTCCATATTAGGAGCTACCACCCAGGAAAAAGATCTAGGCATCAAAGTGGATAATACATTGAAATCCTCAGGTCAGTGTGCTGCAGCAGTCAAAGCAAATAATGTTAGGAGTTATTAGGAAAAGTAGTGAATATAACGGAAAATGTCATAATGCCTCTATATCGCTCCAAGGTGAGACCACACCTTGAGTACTGTGTACTGTTCTGGTCACATTTCAAAAAAGATATAGATACACTGGACAAGGTACAGAGAAGGGTGACCAAAATGATAAAGGGGATGGAACAGCTTCCCTAAGAGGAAAGGCTAAAGAGGTTAGAGCTGTTCAGCTTGGAGAAGAGACGGCTGAGGGGGGGATATGATAGAGGTCTTTAAAATCATTAGAGGTCTAGAATGGGTAGATGTAAATCAGTTGTTTACACTTTCAGATAATAGAAGGAGTAAGGGGGACCCATGAAGTTAGCAAGTAGCACATTTTAAACTAATCTTTTTCACTCAACGCACAATTAAGCTCTGGAATTTGTTGCCAGAGGATGTGGTTAGTGCAATTAGTGTAGCTGGGTATAAAAAAGGTTTGGAGAAGTTCTTAGAAGAGAAGTCCATTAACTGCTATTAATCAAGTTGACTTAGGGAATGTCCTCTGCTACTACTGGCATCAGAAGCATGGGATCGTCTTAGTGTTTGGGTACTTGCCAGGTTCTTGTAGACTGGTTTGGCCACTGAGGGAAACAGGATGCTGGGCTTGATGGACCCTAGCTCTGACCCAATATGGAAATTTCTTATGTTCTTAGGGAAAGAGAATTCTGATCCAAACCGACAATTAAGTAGTTATGTTCTACGTTAACAAACAAGCATTGGGTCGTGAACCCCCTCTGCCAGGAATATCTAAAAATTTGGGAATGGGCTTGTAGCCACAAATCTTTTTACCAAGCAGCCTACCTTCATGGGATCTCCAACATCCTGGTGGACTGCCTCAGCAGAGATTTTCAGTCCCACAAGTAATCTTTAGACTAAAAGGTAGCAGACAGGTTGTTTGACTTCTGGGGTCACCTGTCAATCAACTTGTTCATATCAGAAGACAACAGGAAGGTTGATGAATTCACTCCATTTTTCAAAGCAAGTTCAGATCTGCTCTGGATGCTTTTCTGCACAACTGCAGATCTGCTATATGTTTCCTCCATTTTCATTAGTAGTGAAAGTTAATGAAGAAGGTACTCAAAGACCAGGCATGCCTTACCCTCATTGCCTGTCATGTGGCATATTTGACACAGCCTCATAGGCAAAACTACAAGGCCTATGCTGGCAGGTGGCAAACAGGCCCTGTAACAGGACAGACTGTAGCTTCTCCTATACCAGCTGCCTCCCCCACAGGTTGAGCCCTTGGCTTCTGGCTGGCCAGTCTTAGGCATGTCCCTAAAATAGTGTCTAGAGCAAGAGTTCAGTGGCACACATGGGTCAGAGCAGGCAGCAGAATACAGGGTTCAGACAAAGGACAAGGTTGGGGCAGGCAGCAGACGAGGGTGGTCAAGTCCAAACAGCAGACAATCATGGTAAAGTCCAGGCGGAGGCCAGTCATGGTCAGAAGCAGGATGTCAGGGCAAGGGTGCATGAGATCACATGGAAGACACTGGACAAGGCAAGGCTAGTCGAAAATCGGGAACACAGGAACCAGGATCTCAAATGCAACACACACTGCTAAAGCAGGATACCCATTACTGAGGCGACATAGTACTGTAAGGACCTTGCTTAAGAAGACCAGTCAGCCTGATGTTGTCAGAGGGTGCCGCTTAGTTCCCTGCTGAGGGGTATATATAATGTGTGCCTAAGCAACGGCGACAGGAGCAGTGGCTGGCCGCATCTCAGATGTGCTGTGCACGACGTTCAGAGAAGGAGCCTGTGTGCTGACCATGGCCACATCGGGGGTGAGTTAGGTGGCTCGCAGAGCCCTCTCATGAGCTGCTGAATGAACAGTAAACTCCTTCCAAAGCACTCCCCACTGGTCTTTCCTGGGGAATCTCCAGTGAACTCAATGGGGGCTTGGAGGTTGGTGGCTGGCTCCCAAGAATTCTCCTTGGGTCCATAGTTTTCCCATGAGATGATATATTGTAATTGATTTCAGACCCTTTGGAAAACTAAGATCTCCTGAATTTCGAATTTGGTATCTTCTTCCGAGGAGACTTCGGTGACCTGAAGAGACGGTCAACCCAGTCAAGAGAGAATTATAGGTTTTAACAGAGATACATGGAAGGTGACATGGATGCGTAGAGATTGAGGAAATTTGAGTTGTAGGCTCTTAGACTGAGTTATTGAATAGGAAATGGACCCATGAATTGTGGAGCAAATTTCAGTGAGGGCATTTTCAACCACAGGTTTTTAGTGCTAAGCCAAACCATGCTTCCCTAGCAAAGTTGAGGGGCTAGGTGACATTTCTTGTCTGCTTGTTTTTAAACTGCTCTATTTGCTCTAGGAGATGGTGTGTCTTCTGCCAAAGCTCCTGGAGTTCATGTCCCTTCAGGTTAGCTGCCAGGCGAGTGACTGAAATTGGAACAGGTCTTGGTGTGCAGGGATGATGTCTGAACACTATGTGAAAGGGGCGATGAGCCAGTGGAACAGTTTATTTGGCTATTATGAGAGAATTTGGCTCATGGGAGAAGGGAGGCCCAGTTATCCTACTGTTGGTTCACCTAGGCTCATAGAAAGGCCTTGAGACTCACTTGGTTTGTCCATTGCTCTGGGGGTAGTAAGCTGAAGTGAAATCCAGTGTACCATATGTACTAGTGCATAAGTTGAGAAATCTATGCCAGAAAATAAGCACAAAACTGGCTCAATTTATAGATGCGTAGTATAGTTGTGCTTAGGTTTTTTTGTTGTGGAGGTTTTTTTGTGCCCGTTTCGTTTTTGGATTGGGGATGGGCCATTTCTGTCCACTCCCAGATCGGAATTTTTGTTTTTTTCAAAATAATTAAAAAAAAACCAACCCAAAACCCACCCAACTGTTCAAATTTCATGAAATATAAAGCCTCCCAACCACCCCCCCAGGACTCACCCAAAGTCCCTGGTGGTCGCTGGCCTGGGAGCAATCTCCCGCTCCTGGGCCATCAACTGCAAGTAATCAAAATGGCGCCTTCGGCCCTTTGCCCTTACCATGTGACAGGGGCTGGCCAATGGCACCAGTAGCCCCTGGGCCACCAGGACTCTGCATGAGTCTTGAAGGGGATGGGATGGTGGGCAGTTTATATTTAATGAATTTTGAAGGGTTAGGGTGGATTTTGGGTTTGTTTGTTTGTTTTGTTTTGTTTTGTTTTTAATTCTTCCTGATCACTCATTTTAAACCTAGACTTATACATAGGTCAATGGATTTTGGTATCAAAATTGCTCATCGACTTATATATGAGGTCAGCCTATACACAAGTATATACGGTAATTCCAAACTTCCTTCACAAGCCTTTCCAGAAGCAGGCTGTGAACTGTACTGCCCGGTCTGAGAGAATGTGAAAAGGGATTCTGTGCAGACGTAAGATATGCTGGACAAAGAGTTTAGTCAGCTCTGGCGCTGACGGGAGGCCCAGAAGGGATGTGAAATGCACCATCTTAAAAAATCTATGCATAATCATCCATATGGTGGTTGTGTTGCCAGAGAGGTCAGTGGCCAGGTGGGTCCAGGGTTCCTTGGAGGCTGAGACCAGCTATAACAATCCCCAAGGTGGAGCTGCACACTTTTATTCATGGCACACGTGGGACAGGACTCCACATAACCCTTGATGTCGGTCTTCATCAAGGGGCACAAGTAATGTCAGAAGATTAATTCCAAGGATCGCTTGATACGTGGGTGACCTGCTAGGTGGGAGTCATGAGCCCACTGAAGAACCTTTTGACGTAGATGCTGGGAACCACGGTTTTCCTAGGAGGGAATGCTGTGAATGCTGCACAATAAAGCTCTGGAATTTGTTGCCAGAGGATGTGGTTAGTGCAGTTAGTGTAGCTGGGTTCAAAAAAGGTTTGGATAAGTTCTTGGAGGAGAAGTCCATTAATGGCTATTAATCAATTATACTTAGGGAATAGCCACTGCTATTAATTTCATCAGTAGCATGGGTTCTTCTTAGTGTTTGGGTAATTGCAGGTTCTTGTGGCCTGGTTTTGGCCTCTGTTGGAAACAGGATGCTGGGTTTGATGGACCCTTGGTCTGACCAGCATGGCAATTTCTTATGTTCTTATATTACAATCTTCGCAGGGTCTATGATAAACCATGGAGACTTCTGAGAACCCTCTGTATCAAAAGAGCTTGAGAGGGCATCATCGAGATGGTACTGCAACTCGAAGTCAAACTGAGATCCTTCCAACTGGTGTGACCATGCCTCTAAGGCTAGCTTGATCACTAGGGGCCCACGAACGCCAATGGTATATTTCTTCTCTGTCAGAGAATTTTTTTGAGAAATAGGAGCAGGTCACGAGAGTACCTGCCCCGAGAGTAGATGCATCTGTCTCCAGAATGATTGGGTGGTGTAGATACGGATCAAGGGTGAACTCCTGTTTGAGACACTCAAAAGTGTGGATAGCATCTATGGTCCAGGTTTTAGTTTCCTGCTCTTCTTTTCGGACTGTGAGTAGAGCCGCTAAAGAAAAGTAATCATGAAAAAATTGCCTGTAGTAATTTGAGAACCCCAGGAAGCTCTGCAGCATCTTGAGGCCCATGGGAAGGGACCACTGTGGGTCCATCTGTAGGCTTTGGCAGGAGATAATATATTGCTCACTGGAAAAACAATTGCCTCAAAAAGATTCTCTATCAATAATCCTGTACCATGCAACAACCTATGAGAATCCTGAAGTGCCTCGTTGGTTAAAGTTTGTTCAGCAGGGTGTGCACAGTGGTAGTAACTTTTGTACCTTCTTGCTAAACTGCCAACCCACCGTTTTTATTCTTTAATCATATTGCAAAAACTGTTTTTTATTTTAATGTTTTTTTTTAAATGGTTCTGAGGAAGCCTTAAAAATTTATAGAACAATCTTAAACTGCCAAACTGTGGTTTGGCAGTTTAGCGATTAGGTTACAAAAGTTACTATTGCTGTGCACACCCGCTCTGAACAAACTTTAACCAACAAGGTACTTCAGGATCCTCATATGTTGTATGGAACAGGGAGATAATATTTTCCAAGAAGGGAAGCTCTTCCTGTTCGAAGGTACACTTCTCTAACTTGACGTAGAGGTGGTGCTCACTGAGTGTCTGGAAGACCTGTTTCACATGATGTCAGTGCTCTGGGAAAGACTTAGAGAAGTCTACAATAACATCCAGATAAACTACCACATGGGAATAGAGGAAATTCCGGAAGATGTCGTTGACCATAAACTGGAAGACTGTGGGAATATTACACAACTTGAAGGGCATCATTAGTATTCATAGCATCTGTCACGGGTGTTGAAGGCAGTCTTCCATTCATAGCCTTCTCTGATCCTGATCAGGTTGTATGTCCCCGAAGGTCCAGTTTAATAAATATCTGCGTGCACCAAAGGCGAACAAAGAGTTTGGAGATTAAGAGAAGGGGGTAGAGGTGGTTCTTGGTAATGGACTTAAGACCATGTTAGTCAATACAAGGATGAAACAACCCATCTTTCTTCCCTACGATGGTGCAAGGAAGAGGGATTTAGTTTTGTTAGGAACTGGGGAACCTTTTGGGGAAGGGGAGTCTCTTCCGAAGGGATGGGCTCCACCTTAACCAGGGTGGAACCAGACTGCTGGCGCTAACCTTTAAAAAGGAGATAGAGCAGCTTTTAAACTAGAACAAAGGGGAAAGCCGACAGTCGCTCAGCAGCACATGGTTCGGAGAGAGGTATCTTTAAAGGATACTAATGATGCATTAGAATTAGGGCATCCCGACAGTGAGGTTCCAATAATTAGAAAAGTAGTCCAAGTGCCTGTAACTAAAAACTCACCTGAGCTAAAAAATTCTAACTTATCCCTATCAATTAAAAAGCAGAATAAAAATACAAACAAAAACAAACTTGAAATGTTTGTATGCTAATGCCAGAAGTCTAAGAAGTAAGATGGGAGAATTAGAATGTATAACAGTAAATGATGACATAGACTTAATTGGCATCTCAGAGACATGGTGGAAAGAGGATAGCCAATGGGACAGTGCTATACCGGGGTACAAATTATATCGAAATGACAGAGAGGAGCAGTCGGGAGGAGGTGTGGCGCTTTATGTCCGGGATGGCATAGAGTCCAACAGGATAACCATCCTGCATGAGACTAAATACAAAATTGAATCTTTATGGGTAGAAATCCCTTGTGTGTCAGGGAAGACTACAGTGATAGGGGTATACTACCGTCCACCTGGTCAAGATGGTGAGATGGACAGTGAAATGCTAAGAGAAATTAGGGAAGCTAACCAAATTGGTAGTGCAGTAATAATGGGAGACTTCAATTACCCTACTCACACAAGGGAGTCAGCGGTTAACCACAACATATAATCTAGCACAGGAAATGTGGAACCCAAAAAACAATTTCAAAAATTGGCCTAAGAAGGTGTCAGCAAGCCTTGACGTTATGTGTCACTCTCAAGCAGACACTAACCGGTCTTATCAATCATTCACCTTCATCATAATTTTAATGCAACAAACTTTTTTTTCTTTTTTCAATTATTATTAAAATGTCCTCCATTCTTGATAAGCAAATGACTCTTTCAAATAACATTAATATGAAAAGCCCTACACGGGCCGGTGTTTCGCTGGGTAAGCTTCCTCAGGGGCACATAACACTTCAGTTGTAGAGCCACAATTCATTTCAGACGGGACCAGACGTCTCAACCATCTTGGAAGGAAGAAAATGGATGAAGGTGAATGATTGATAAGACCGGTTAGTGTCTGCTTGAGAGTGACACATAACGTCAAGGCTTGCTGACACCTTCTTAGGCCAATTTTTGAAATTGTTTTTTGGGTTCCACATTTCCTGTGCTAGACTTCAATTACCCCAATATAGACTGGGTAAATGTATCATCGGGTCACGCTAGAGAGATAACGTTCCTGGATGGAATAAATGATAGCTTTATGGAGCAATTGGTTCAGGAACCGACGAGAGAGGGAGCAATTTTAGATCTAATTCTCAGTGGAGCACAGGACTTGGTGAGAGAGGTAACGGTGGTGGGGCCTCTTGGCAATAGTGATCATAATATGATCAAATTTGATTTAATGACTAGAAAAGGAACAGTGTGCAAATCCAAGGCTCTCATGCTAAACTTTCAAAAGGGAAACTTTGATAAAATGAGAAAAATTGTTAGAAAAAAACTGAAAGGAGCAGCTACAAAAGTAAAAAATGTCCAAGAGGCATGGTCATTGTTAAAAAAATACCATTCTAGAAGCACAGTCCAGATGTATTCCACACATTAAGAAAGGTGGAAAGAAGGCAAAACGATTACCGGCATGGTTAAAAGGGGAGGTGAAAGCAGCTATATTAGCCAAAAGATCTTCATTCAAAAATTGGAAGAAGGATCCAACAGAAGAAAATAGGATAAAGCATAAACATTGGCAAGTTAAATGTAAGACATTGATAAGACAGGCTAAGAGAGAATTTGAAAAGAAGTTGGCTGTAGAGGCAAAAACTCACAGTAAAATCTTTTTTAAATATATCCGAAGCAGAAAGCCTGTGAGGGAGTCAGTTGGACCGTTAGATGATCGAGGGGTTAAAGGGGCACTTAGAGAAGATAAGGCCATCGCGGAAAGATTAAATGATTTCTTGCTTCGGTGTTTACTGAAGAGGATGTTGGGGAGGTACCCGTAATGGAGAAGGTTTTCATGGGTAATGATTCAGATGGACTGAATCAAATCACGGTAAACCTAGAAGATGTGGTAGGCCTGATTGACAAACTGAAGAGTAGTAAATCACCTGGACCGGATGGTATACACCCCAGAGTTCTGAAGGAACTAAAAAATGAAATTTCAGACCTATTAGTAAAATTTGTAACTTATCATTAAATCATCCATTGTACCTGAAGACTGGAGGATAGCAAATGTAACCCCAATATTTAAAAAGGGCTCCAGGGGCGATCCGGGAAACTACAGACCGGTTAGCCTGATTTCAGTGCCAGGAAAAATAGTGGAAAGTGTTCTAAACATCAAAATCACAGAACATATAGAAAGACATGGTTTAATGGAACAAAGTCAGCATGGCTTTACCCAGGGCAAGTCTTGCCTCACAAATCTGCTTCACTTTTTTGAAGGAGTTAATAACATGTGGATAAAGGTGAAACCGGTAGATATAGTATACTTGGATTTTCAGAAGGCGTTTGACAAAGTTCCTCATGAGAGGCTTCTAGGAAAAGTAAAAAGTCATGGGATAGGTGGCGATGTCCTTTCATGGATTGCAAACTGGCTAAAAGTCAGGAAACAGAGAGTAGGATTAAATGGGCAATTTTCTCGGTGGAAGGGAGTGGACAGTGGAGTGCCTCAGGGATCTGTATTGGGACCCTTACTGTCAATATATTTATAAATGATCTGGAAAGAAATGCGACGAGTGAGATAATCAAATTTGCAGATGACACAAAATTGTTCAGAGTAGTTAAATCACAAGCAGATTGTGATAAATTGCAGGAAGACCTTGTGAGACTGGAAAATTGGGCATCCAAATTGCAGATGAAATTTAATGTGGATAAGTGCAAGGTGATGCATATAGGGAAAAATAACCCATGCTATAATTACACAATGTTGGGTTCCATATTAGGTGCTACAACCCAAGAAAGAGATCTAGGTGTCATAGTGGATAACACATTGAAATCGTCGGTGCAGTGTGCTGCGGCAGTCAAAAAAGCAAACAGAATGTTGGGAATTATTAGAAAGGGAATGGTGAATAAAACGGAAAATGTCATAATGCTTCTGTATCGCTCCATGGTGAGACCGCACCTTGGATACTGTGTACAATTCTGGTCTCCGCATCTCAAAAAAGATATAATTGCGATAGAGAAGGTACAGAGAAGGGCTACCAAAATAAGGGGAATGGAACAGCTCCCCTATGAGGAAAGACTAAAGAGGTTAGGACTTTTCAGCTTAGAGAAGAGACGACTGAGGGGGGATATGATAGAGGTGTTTTAAAATCATGAGAGGTCTAGAACGGGTAGATGTGAATCGGTTATTTACTCTTTCAGATAGTAGAAAGACTAGGGGGCACTCCATGAAGTTAGCATGGGGCACATTTAAAACTAATCAGAGAAAGTTCTTTTTTACTCAACGCACAATTAAACTCTGGAATTTGTTGCCAGAGTATGTGGTTCGTGCAGTTAATATAGCTGTGTTTAAAAAAGGATTGGATAAGTTCTTGGAGGAGAAGTCCATTACCTGCTATTAAGTTCACTTAGAGAATAGCCACTGCCATTAGCAATGGTTACATGGAATAGACTTAGTTTTTGGGTACTTGCCAGGTTCTTATGGCCTGGATTGGCCACTGTTGGAAACAGGATGCTGGGCTTGATGGACCCTTGGTCTGACCCAGTATGGCATTTTCTTATGTTCTTACAAAAAAAGAATCCAGTCCCGGCAGGTGACAAGAAGAGGGAAATTAAGCCTCTGTCCAAATTCTTTTTAATATAGTTGGTCTTAGCCTCTGTTTCAAGGGCAGAGAGTGGGTACATCCTGCCCATGGGCAGAACCCTGCCAGGGACCAGGTCAGTGGCAGAGTCGTAATAGCAATGGGGCAGCAGGACCTCTGTTTGCAGAGCACAACCTCAAACTTTGTGTATTGTGGCGGTAGACCCGAAACCTCTGAGGTAATGGTCTGAGCCAAGAGAATGAAGGGTGAGACTTTGGCAAGGCATCACTCATGACAGCTAGAACTCCATTTGTTAATCTGTAATGTGGCCCACTCGATGTGGGACTGATGTAGCATGAACTATAGTAGGTAGAGTGATTTTCTCACCATGCAGAATACCTGTGTGCATGGTGAGAGGTACAGTGTTTCATAACATCTAAGAAAAGGTTCTCTGTATACATATGAGATTGAGAACAGATTATCCATAGGGACTGTCTAATCTGGTAGTGATAGACCAAAGCTTCATGGATGAAATGGGGGCCAGTATCCAGGAAGGCAAGAGTGTCCACAAGAGAGAAACATACTGGTTTTTGGAGTTGTGCAGGGGTAACCTAGGATGGCCTCTCCTATCAGGCTTAGGTTCTTGAGTTTCCTTGGCTTATTCGGGCAGTGGCTTGCAAAGTTCCCAGATGCAGCACAATACAAGCACAGGTTAAGATTATGGTGCCTTTGCTTCTCCTCCGCTGATAGTTTAAAGAGGTCAACCTGCATGGCCTCTACTGGTGCTAGTTCTGGCTCATGAGGTGAATGGGAAGTCACTGGCCACTGGAAATTTGGGGCAAGACAAAAGGGGCTCAGTCTGCCGTCCCGGCAGACTGAGCCCCTTTTCCTGGCTCGTTCTTGGAACCATAAGTCTAGCCACATGGCTATACTGATTAGGCCTGCCAATGTTTCCAGTAGATCCCTGGCAGCCAGCTCATTATTTATGCGCTGTGAGCACCCTTGCCTGAAGATTAGTGTCACTTGTGCTGCCCCTCTGAATTTCAGAGACCAGGGTGCAGAAGTGCACTGCATATGCCCCCCACAGAACGAGAACCTTATTTGATCTGCAGGAGTTCAGATACCTTGGAAACTATGCAACCAGGCTGGTCGAAGATCTGCCAGAATTCTTGCAAGAAGAAGTTCAAGTCTCCCAGGAGCATGTTATCTCTTTCCCAGAGAAGCGAAGTCCATGCCAGGGCGAGCCACCTAGCAAGAATGTCACCTTGACTCTATCAGTGGGGAACAAAGGTGCCTGTTAGTTAAACTACATACAAAATTGATTTAGGAAGCCTCAACATTTTACTGGATCTCTATCATACCTCGGTGGCATAGGCACGTGAAGGATGGGAATAGTAGGACATACACAGGTGCTGGAGCAGAAGCCGGAGCAATCTGGGCAGCCATACCTTGGAGGTACCCAGCCATGGTATTCAGCTAATACTGCTGCTACTGAAACTGATGCAATAGCCCGGCAATGGCAGAGGTCTGAGGCGAGTCTGCTGAGCTCATGGCCTCAGCAATCTGGGAAGGGTGTCGTAAGTGTGAGCCTTTTGTGCTGTGGCGTAGTTGATGAAGCCTTGTAGACAAACCTATTAGGCCTACAGTGGCAGCTGGCAAATGCGCCCTGTAGTAGGACAGACTGGAACTTTACCTATATCCATCGCCTCCCCCGCAGGTTGAGCCCTTAGGTTCTGGTATCCAGCAGATCTTAGACAGGTCCCTACATCAGTGACTAGAGCAAGAGTCCAATGGCACGTCAAGGTTTGGGCAGGGAGCAGACTAACAGAGTCAGAGACAGGCCAAGGTTGGGGCAAACAGGGTAGTCAGATTCAGGCAGCAGCCAATTGTGGTTAGGTCCAGGCAAGAGATCAGTTCCAGAAAGTCAGGTCAAGGGTGGACTAGGACACGCAGAAGACACTATACAAGACAGACAATACAAGGCCAGGATGGACAAAGAAAGTTGGATGAGACAAGTCTGGAGAGGCAAAGCTGGCCGAAGAATCAGGAACATAGGACATAGGAACTCAAAGGTAACATGCACTGCTAAGGCAGGACACCCATTGCTGATGCAAGGTATGTAGGTGAGACCTTGCTCAAGTAGGCCAGTCATCCTGATGTCATCTGAGTGTGCCACTCAGCGTTTCCTGACACAGGGCTTATATACTCATGCATATGCGCCTAAAGGACAATGGCAGCTGGCGGCATTCAGTGCAGGAGGCTGTGTTCTGACCAAGGGATGGGTCTGGCCATGGGGGTGAATGAGGCAGTTCGCGGGGCCCATCCCTGAGCTGGCAAATGTAACAGTGCCTCAGTATGGCCCAGGCAAGTGTGGTTCTATTTATCTCGCCAATTTTTGAATCCACCTACTATTCCCTGTAGGCTGCAAGAGGAGGATCATCTGTCAACCAAACCTCCCTCCCCCACCCCCCAATGCAACTTGACAGCATGGCTGTTGAGTGATCAATGGTCTCAAAACTGTTACTTTCCAAAGAAATTGAGGATATTGTGATTAAGGTGAGGAAGCCTTCTACCAGAAGAGCATACAGTTTTAAGAACATAAGAAAATGCCATACTGGGTCAGACCAAGGGTCCATCAAGCCTAGCATCCTGTTTCCAACAGTGGCCAATCCAGGCCATAAGAACCTGGCAAGTACCCAAAAACTAAGTCTATTCCATGTAACCATTGCTAATGGCATTGGCTATTCTCTAAGTGAACTTAATAGCAGGTAATGGACTTCTCCTCCAAGAACTTATCCAATCCTTTTTTAAACACAGCTATATTAACTGCACGAACCACATACTCTGGCAACAAATTCCAGAGTTTAATTGTGCGTTGAGTAAAAAATAACTTTCTCTCATTAGTTTTAAATGTGCCCCATGCTAACTTCATGGTAGCGCTTTTCATGTTGGTGTCATGCAGGCTCTCTGAACCCATTTGCCTGCACTCCAAAGGATCCACTTCAGTACTTATTCTCCCTTTCCTTATTGGGCCTCAATACGTTATCGGTCAAGGTGCATCTCTGTGCAATTACTGCCTACAACGCAAGTGGATGGTAAGCCCCATCCTCTCATTTTGAAGTTCATGAAATGTTTGTGTCATATGAAACCTCCAATTATCAAGCCACTGGTACCATGAGATCTCAGTGTCATCTTAGTACAACTGATGAAGCCACCCTATGAACTATTAATTTATTTAAAGTTTCTCACCTGGAAAGTGGTGTTTCTGGTCATCATCACTTTGTTATTCTCCATTCCTGCAGTTTTTCCACAATAGATTGGTGCTCTATACTCACCCCAGGTTTCTGCCAAATGTAGTTTCAGCGTTTCATTTCAATCAAGCCATTGGTTTGCCCATGTTCTTTCCAAGACTTCATGCACATAAAGGGGAGAAGACTCTCCATTCATTAGATTGTAAAAAAGCCTTGGCATATTATCTAACGAAAACATAGCCAGATAATAATAGCCAGGCTATTCCGACAGGCCTATCCCGACACAAACCAAATTTAATTTCTCCCCAGCCCCCCCTGTTCGAACTTTTTCCACCCCCTTCCTTTGTTTCCCTTGCTTCCCCCCGCACCACCCTTGGATACCCTAGAAGAAACAATATCCCCCCCTACTGCTTAATTTATCCCTTTTTGATCATGATCGGTTAATGTGTCCTTTTGTAAGAAATAGTATTTGGTTCTAAGGTTACATTGTTATGGTTTTACTTTTATTTTATTCTTTGTACATTGTTTTATTGTATCGCCCACCTGAGTTCTTTGTAAACCGGCATGATGTGCTGCACGAATGTCGGTAAATAAAAGTTAATAAATAAATAAATAAATAACCAGGCTTCTCAACTTTTTGTCTCTTACTATCCTAATAAACTGGGAATAGCTGTTGCCAACTGCACATTGTCCAACTGTCTTGCAGGCTGATTCTATCATTATTATTCTCTGGCTGGCCTCCAGATACCAGTCTCTGTCATGGCTCATCAAGTAAGAGCATGGCTACCTCAATGGCTTACCTTAGAGCTGGGTCCATTGAAGACATCTGCAATGCTACAACGTGGTCAACAGTTCACGACGTACGTTTCGCTCCAAGCTGCTTCAGGGACTGTGACCACATCGGAGAATTATTATCCTGAACTTAGAAAATGCAAGGTTTAACTCCCGTCAAATTCACATGGTACTTAATACCGCAGAATGTGAATTTGACGGGAGTTAAACCGTGGTATTAAATACCATGTGAATTTGACGGGAGTTAAACCTTGCATTTTCTAAGTTCAGGATAATAATTCTCCGATGTGGTCACAGTCCCTGAAGCAGCTTGGAGCGAAACGTACGTCGGACTGCACAAGTGCCTGAGGATCGGAAGTTCATTCCCTAAAAAGAAACTCCTGAACAACTTGATCTACAAAGCGCGGTAGCGCTACAGACAAGTAAGGAAGCGCGGCGGCGCTCTGCACAAGTAAGGAAAATACCGTCCTTTATTCATCAAATACCGTCACTTCATTAAAATTTTTTTATAAAAAATAAAAAAAGGAAAGAAAAAAATTGTTTAAATTCAATAATAAAATATCATTTCCTGGCGTGTAGCCAGATGGACTCAGAACCAATGGGATAGTATCCGCGTGCTAGCAGTTGGAGACGGATCTGACGTCAGCACGGGGTATATAGCCCCACAGGAAGCGCAGCGATTCAGTAATTTCCGTCTCCAAAGCAGTTTGGAGTGCCTACACGCTGGTTCAGCGTGCTTTCCAAGCCTACTTTAATTTTTTTTTCTTTTTCTCATTCTAGATTCTACTTTTCTTCTCTACAAACGACCATCGAGCCCCGCGCTCCTCAGGGGACGTTTCTGTCACTCCCCCCAGTTGAGCTTCCCGGGGCGCTTACCGTGGCCCCCCGGTGGGAAAGTCCTCGGTCCGGCCGAACCGCGGCAGGGACACAGCCTCCCGGGGGAGACTCGGGTGTGGTCCGAGGCCCTCGGTCCCGGCGTGGACGAGGTAGCGGGTGCAGTTCCTCCAATCGTGGCGGTGAAAGGTACCGGCCCTTCCCCCCGCAGCCGGAGACCGCCTGTGTTCCAGTCTAGAAGCGCCGAAGATCGGGTAAGGCGTACATCTCTTTGCCCAGGTCTCCGAAGTCTCGAGGATCGGCGGCGTGGCGAGCCATGGAGGACGCCATTTTGTGGCCCTATTCAGGTATTCCGCGCCCGTAATGGGTGCGGCTTTCTTCCTCCTTGTGCGTATATTGTATTGTTTTCGCATATTGGCTGCCACTGTGAGTATATGCCGCATATTATTGAAAGCCTATTGCATGCCATAGAGCGTATATTGCTAAACGGCTTAGTGCTGCTTGCCTATTGAATACCATTAAGCGTATATTGCTAATGGCTTAACTGCTGATTGCCTATTGAATGCCATTACGCGTATATTGCTCCCTGCTTAGTGCTGTGTACCTATTGCTATTTGTGCGCCTGTTGTATTACGCGCCTATTGACGCCGCGTATTATTGCTATTGTGCACCTGTTGTATTCAGCGCCTACTGCTGCCGCATATTCTTACTATTGTGCGCCTGTTGTATTCAGCGCCTATTGCTGCCGCATATTATTACTATTGTGCGCCTGTTGTATTGAGCGCCTATTGCTGCCGCATATTCTTCCTATTGTGCGCCTGTTGTATTCAGCGCCTACTGCTGCCGCATATTCTTCCTATTGTGCGCCTGTTGTATTAAGCGCCTATTGCTGCCGCATATTATTACTATTGTGCGCTTGTTGTATTGAGCGCCTATTGCTGCTGCATATTGTTATTATTGTGCGCCTGTTCTATTACGCGCCTAATGCTGCCGCATATTATTAGTATTGTGCGCCTGTTGTATTGAGCGCCTATTGCTGCCGCATATTATTGCGCGCTTGTGCTATTTGGTATGGATCAGCCCGCAGCCGCATCCTCAGCGGCACGGCCGCTTGTCTCAGGCATTTCAGCCCTTGGCCTCTGCTCTGCATGCCACCTTAGAGCCACATGCAGTACTGAGCCAGACTCACTATGTGCCCAATGTGAGGCGGCAGGGGGACCCTCCGGCCAGGACCAGTCTCAGCCGCAGTTTCTTGACAGTTCCCCTGGGGCTACCCCGGATTTGGGGGGCAGTCTTGACCATTCGGGAATCCCGGGGGATCTTGTACCCCGGCGATTAGAGGCTGCTTCCATTTCCTGGGTGGATCTCTTTAAGGGGATTCATGCCTTCATCCAGATGCAGACGGCTTCCCATCCCGGCCCTACTGTCCCTGCTGCTCCGGTGGTTCCTGCTGTTGCTGCGGTTCCTGCGCTGGCTGCATCTGCGGCGCCTGCTGCGGCCGCCGCTATGGTGGCAGCGCCTAGGGATCTTGTGCCTGGACCCTCACAGCCTTATCGGGAGCGGGACCTCCCGCCACTGGACAGTCCAGATCAATCGGACCAGGAGGTTTCGCCGGACGAGTATGACCTCCCGGATGAGGGGGACCTCCCCCCGGGGATTGAGCCATATGGAACCATGAGGCGGTTCTTCCCTAAGGAGGACCTCTCGGACCTCGTGACTCAGTGTCTGGCGGAGTTGGATATCACTGGTCCCAGTGCTTCGGTACCTTCTGCGCAGAACCCCCTGCTGGAAGGTCTTCGTCCTACAGCTCGCCATTTTCCTTTCTTGCAGGCAGCTCAGCAACTCATAGATTTGGAATGGGCGGCGCCGGCGGCTTCCTTCAAAGGGGGCCGGGCCCTGAAAGGCATGTACCCATTGGCACCGGCTCTCCAGGACCTGCTGGCATGTCCTCAGGTGGACGCCTTAATTAGCGCTGTGGTCAAGCGCACTACTATTCCAGTGGAAGGGGGGACGGCCCTCAGGGAGCCCCATGACAGATGAATGGACACCATTCTGAAACAAGCTTTTGAGGTGGCAGCTCTTTCTTTGAGGATTGCGGCCTGCTGCACTGTGGTGACACGTGCCTGCTTGTCTCAGGTCAGGAACAACGCTCCAGCGGCTGACATGGAGTCCGCTCTTTCCTTCCTCACCGATGCCGCATCGGATTTGGTTCGCACTACAGCTAAGGGGATTTCATCCTCCGTAGCCGCCAGGAGGCAGCTCTGGATCCGGCCGTGGTCAGCTGATGCGCCTTCGAAGTCTCGTCTCACAAGGTTACCCTTTCAGGGCTCGTTTCTGTTTGGCAGTGACCTTGATAAGCTAGCCACTACCTGGGGTGCCTCTCCTGTGCCTAGACTTCCGGAAGATCGATCCAGGAGGGGACAGCGCTCCTTTCCACGGCCCTACAGGGGCAGGAGTTCCCAGCGCTTTGTTCGTATAGAGGGCGCTATCAGGCGACTCGTCCTCCGGCCAGGAATCAGTCCTTTCGGACCAAGCAGCGCCAGCGTGAGGCTGGCCCGGGCTCGGGCCCCGGTCGCGCCCCGCAATGAGAATTTGCCGATTCATCTGGGGAACGAAGCCAGAGGGGGCAGGTTGACCCTCTTCTACCCCAGATGGGTTGAGATTACGTCGGACCAGTGGGTCCTCGCCGTTATCTGGGAAGGATATTATCTGGATTTTCATCTTCTTCCTCCGGACAAGTTTGTGGAATCTTCATGTCCCCGGCACAAGCAGGCAGCGTTAAAAGCTACCCTGGCGAGGCTCCTGTCCTTGAACGCCATCCTTCCAGTACCTGCCTGGGAAGTGAATTCTGGACACTATTCCATTTATTTCATGGTACCCAAGAAAGGGGGCACTTTTCGGCCTGTGCTGGACCTCAAGTCAGTCAATCGCTACTTACGGGTACCGAGGTTTCGCATGGAAACTCTGCGCTCCGTCAAAGCCGCAATCCAGCCCGGAGAATTCCTCACGGCATTAGACCTGTCAGAAGCATATCTTCATATTCCGATCCATCCGGATCATCAGCGCTACCTGCGCTTCAAGGTTCTGGGCCGCCACTTCCAGTTTCGGGCTCTACCCTTCGGGTTGGCCACGTCCCCAGGGACATTCACCAAAGTGGTAGTAGTGGTGGCAGCGGCACTCAGGCGGGAAGGGATTCTGGACCATCCCTACCTAGACGACTGGCTGATCAGGGCGAAATCTCGAGAGGAGAGCCTGCGGACAACCGACAGAGCGATCGCCCTTCTGGAAAGCTTGGGCTGGGTAATCAACCTCAGCAAGAGCTGCCTACTGCCTTCCCAGTCAATAGAGTATCTGGGAGTGCAGTTTGACACTCGGGCGGACACGGTCAGTCTTACGACCAGGAGACAGTTGAAACTTCGACAACGTATCCAGTATCTGATGAGAGCCCGTCGGCCCATAGCCTGGGATTATCTGCAGGTTCTGGGTCTCATGGCATCCACCCTGGAAGTGGTGCCTTGGGCGCGGGCCCATATGAGACCTCTACAGCTTTCCCTGCTCTCTCGCTGGAGCCCCCGTCAACGGGACTATTCCACGCACCTTCCTCTACCGGCCAGAGTTCGGACCCAGCTGCGGTGGTGGTTGCAGTCCAACCACCTGAGCAGGGGGTCGAAGATGTCCTCGCCCACGTGGACCTTGCTCACCACGGATGCCAGCCTGAGCGGCTGGGGAGCACATTGCGAAGAACTCACCGCGCAAGGGCGATGGAACAAGGAGGAGTCCACGTGGAACATCAATCGCCTGGAGGCCCGGGCAGTCCGCTTGGCATGCCTTCGATTCGCTCACAGACTACGGCACAGAGCTGTCAGAGTGATGTCCGACAACGCCACCACAGTGGCCTACATCAACCGGCAGGGCGGAACCAGAAGCCAACAAGTATCTCTGGAGATCGCCTCACTGATGGTTTGGGCAGAGGCGAATCTGCAAGACATCTCCGCCGTCCACATTGCCGGGAAGGACAATACCACAGCAGACTTCCTCAGCAGAGAAAGCCTGAATCCAGGAGAGTGGCAGCTGTCCCCCACAGCTTTCCAGATGATTGTCGATCATTGGGGAATTCCGGCCATGGATTTACTGGCGGACAAGTCCAATGCTCAAGTCCCCAGCTATTTCAGCCGCAGGCGCGACCCGTTCTCACACGGCATCGATGCCCTGGTCCAGCCATGGCCTCCAGGGACTCTACTATACGCCTTTCCTCCGTGGCCTCTGCTGGGCGCCATCATCCACAAGATTCAGACGCACCGGGGCCTAGTTCTTCTAGTGGCGCCGGACTGGCCAAGAAGACCCTGGTACGTGGACATGAGATGACTACTGGCGGCGGAGCCTCTTCCTCTGCCTCCTCTCCGGGACCTTCTACGTCAAGGCCCCATCCTCCACGAGGACCCAGCTCAATTCTCTCTTACGGTCTGGCCCTTGAGAGGGCTAGACTGAAGAAAGGAGGTTACTCGGGGCCCGTGATTGATACACTCCTCTGAGCTCGCAAGTTTTCCACATCCCTCACGTATGTACGGATCTGGAGAGTGTTTGAAGCACGGCACCAATCCACATGCCACCACCATACCTATTGTGTTGGATTTTCTGCAGGATGGGCTTCAGAAGGGTCTCTTCCTCAGCTCCATCAAAGTTCAGGTAGCGGCACTGTCTTGCTATGGTCCCAGGAGGGATGGCAAGACCATCGCCAGGCACCCAGATGTCTCTCGTTTCCTGCTGGATGTCAAGCATATTCGTCCGCCACTAAAGTGGCCTGTGCCCTTATGGAACCTTAATCTTGTTTTGGATTTCCTCGCGGGATCCACCTTCCGACCCCTTCGGGGCTTGTCTCTCCGGTCTCTCACCTTGAAGTTGGTGTTCTTGCTGGCGGTGTGTTCCGCACGCCGCATCTCGGAGCTACAAGCACTGTCCTGCCGTGATCCCTTTCTACGAATCACTCCAGAGGCTATCCATCTTCGGACGGTTCCCTCCTTTCTCCCTAAAGTGGTTTCACAGTTTCATCTTAACCAAACTATATCCTTGTCTACCACGGTAGGTTTGAAGAAATCTGAAGAAGGCCGTTTATTACGCCATCTCGACATCGGCAGATTGCTGCCCCGGTATCTAGACGTGACACAAGACCTGCGAAAGACGGACCACCTGTTCGTCCTACACAGCGGGACGAAGAAAGGTGAAGCGGCCTCTCGGCCCACCATTGCTCGCTGGATTAAAGACGTTGTCAGAGCAGCCTACGTGGAGGCTGGGAAGGCTCCGCCTCTACAGGTTAAGGCTCATTCCACCAGAGCGCAAGCAGCGTCTTGGGCTGAATCCAGGATGCTGTCGCCGACAGAAATCTGTAAAGCAGCGACGTGGTCCTCCCTTCATACCTTTTCCAGGTTCTACCGTCTGGATGTCCAGGCCAGGGAGGACTCGGCTTTTGCAAGGGCGGTACTACATGGTCCTCAGGCAGCCTCCCGCCCCGGCGGGGAGTAAAGCTTTTGTACATCCCATTGGTTCTGAGCCCATCTGGCTACACGCCAGGAAATGTTGAGATTACTTACCTGGTAATCTTCTTTTCCTTAGTGTAGACAGATGGACTCAGCATCCCTCCCAGCTGCCTGTGTACATGAGTTTTCACCGGTTCCAGGTAAGCCAGGGCATTTGTTTACATAAGAGCGTACACTCTGCCGGTGTCTGCGCTTTCCGGTTGTGAATGCTGGCGGTCTCCAGCCACTGTCAATCGGTCAGGGGAATCCTGTTTTCACTTTTCACTTTTCACTGAGCGTCAGTACACACATCCATAACAGCTTTTGCAAGGAAGATTACTGAATCGCTGCGCTTCCTGTGGGGCTATATACCCCGTGCTGACGTCAGATCCGTCTCCAACTGCTAGCACGCGGATACTATCCCATTGGTTCTGAGTCCATCTGTCTACACTAAGGAAAAGAAGTTTACCAGGTAAGTAATCTCAACATTTCAAGGACTTTAATGGACCGATGATTAAACATGACCCGTTGTGCTTGAGAGCCTGGCTTACTGCCAAACAAACCGCGGGTGTTATTAATGTCCCACAGCTTTAAATAAATAATGCACAGAAAAGAAAAAAATTTGTAGCTTGCAACGTTTTTTGTATGGAGACAAGTGTAGCTCGTTGCACTTAAGCAATTAACTGTTCTTTTATAGTAGTGTTCACGTAAATACAGTTTTTCCAAAAAATAATTGCACATCCCAAATGGACCAACATTCTCAGCTTTTCAGATGATCAATTAAATGATGCGCTACAGAGTGAATCTTTATTCTCAGATGGCTCAGATACAGCTACCTCTGCATCCTCAACCTGGACTGAATTAACCATGCTACACAAACGTTGGAGACGCACAGAACTACATGGAGTTACAATGGTTGAATACCTAAAACACCAACGCATCCCACGAGGACTAAGAATGGTGAAGGAACCCAAGATTTATACTGAGTATCCGGAATTTTTGGAAAAATGGTCCCACATTCTTAACAAATGCTCAATGGATTTAATGTTATTAATTGTTAGTCAAACACGTAAAATATCTCAAGAAATCCAGCAACACTCCGAAACCATGTTAGAATCTTTAAAAAATAATGTGGCATTAGATTTGTTTGACAATACCCTTCAGGAGTTTAAGCGCAACATGGAGAAATTTAAGGAAGAAATAAAAATCACCAAAATTGACAAGTTTCGGAGGGACGAAGGGGATTATAAGAAGGGGCTAGTCTACCCTTGGTTAAACCAGGATGCTAAGCCAAAGAAAGTCACCTTTAATCTGTCTGATAATTCATCAGGAAGCGATGAAGAAACCCCTTTGGGGGACCACCCAAAACCCACATACCAGCGGGGACAAACATTCAGGGGTAGAAGAAGAGGGTCCCGCAATTACCAACACACAGAGTGGAACCGACCGAGAACTAGGTCGCAGTATCCCTCCAACAAACAAACCCTGGGACAAACAGAATGGACATAACATCGGCAGTTATTAATATATCGGGGTGCCCCCTCTCAGCACTGGAAGAACAAGTGCTGAATAAAGGCTTAAATTTTGTGCCTACCCAAAGACATGATCCCTTTCAGTTCCGCTGTGACTTTCACAAATTTATTCGACAACTTCAAAGGAAAATTTACCTGTCTCAATCCCCTTTTGCAAGCCCACCTACTGCCATTACACCTATTGTCAAACTCAAATCAAAATGGAGTCCTCCACCACCAGGAGATGCAGCCATCAACACTTTTTTACATTGGTGATGCATGATGTTGAAAATATTGAAAAATCACATTCTCATTCTTACTTTAATCTCACCAGAGAAGAATCACAAGCATTACACCAGTTACAGGACAGACGTGACATCGTAATAAAACCGGCTGACAAGGGAGGTGCAGTCGTAGTGATGAGTGTACCTTCATATGTGCAAGAAGCACAACGCCAACTTTCTGATAAAGCATTTTATCAAGTATTAGATACAGATCCCAAGGACAGCATTCAAGCCGAAGTTACCCGTATCGTTGAATTCGGGCGCCAACAGAGGTTTCTCACTAACAGTGAATGTGAATTTTTGATCAATAAACACCCGAGAATCCCAGTACTATACATAGTACCAAAGATTCACAAGAATCTACAAAATCCACCTGGAAGACCCATAGTCTCGCCTAAAGAATCCATCTTGGAACCGATTTCAATTTTTTTGGACAAATTATTACAGCCATTTGTATCTCAAGCACCATCATACATTAAAGATACGTCACACATGCTTCAATTTTTATCTACTATTTCATTAACTAGTAACAGCCTTTTAGTCACCATGGACATAGAGTCATTATATACTGTAATTCCTCAAGAAGAATTACTTACAGTAATATCGGCAGTATTAAAAAATCATCCTAATCCACAACGCATACCCACCTCCTATATCATTGAATTACTACATTTAGCATTGAGCCACAACTATTTCATGTTTCAAGAAAAATTATATTTGCAGATTCGGGGAACAGCCATGGGAGCAGCAATGGCACCAGACGTTGCCAATCTGTTTGTCACGGCATTTGAAAAACAATACATACAGCAGAATCAGTGGTCGTCGCATTTGAAGCATTGGAAAAGATACATTGACGACGTGTTCATTGTATGGGAAGGACCCCAAACAGCCCTCCTAGAGTTCCATTCTTGGCTCAATAAATTGAATTCATGTCTCAAATTCACCATGAACTTTCATCATCACCAAGTGTCTTATTTAGATATTGTGATCACCAAAAATGAGGATTCAGTTACCACCACTCTGTACCGCAAACCCAATGACCGCAATAATCTTCTAAGATTCAACAGTTTTCACCCCAGTACATTTAAGCTAAATCTACCTGTAGGTCAATTTATGCGCATACGACGAATATGTACAGATAATTCAGAGTTTAAAATACAAGCCCAAAATTTGGCAGAAAGATTTTTACAGCGAGGATATCCCCAATCCAGTGTCAAAAAAGCTTATCGACGAGCCCTTTATTCTAATCGGGATTTTTTATTTTTACCCAGACAACATGAGGATTCGAACCCACAGACCTTGGTGATGAGGCACACACTGGCCTCACCACTGATCAGTAAAGCCATCAGGAGACATTGGGCAATCCTCCAGGAAATTCATCCTTTACTCAAAGAACCCATTTGGATAGCATACCCTCGAGGCAGAAACATTAAAGATCAGGTGGTACATTCCAGCTTCCATGAATCTTTGAACATTGATGACCCTGTTAACAGCTGTACTAATTGCACTCATTGCGCTCTGAAATCATCACAGACAACTATCATCTTACCATCAGGACGAAGAGTGCCCTTGCCTCAAGCGATGTGTAGAACTTCCTTCATAGTATATGCTATATTTTGTCCATGCCCACTCATTTATGTGGGCATGACCAAACGTCCGTTCAGAATCAGATTAACTGAACACAAATGTTGTCTCAACACGGGTCGTATTGAGGAACCATTAGTAGCACATTTTAAAGACCACAATCAGATATTTTCTGACATCAGATGGACTATTTTAGAAGTGATTAAAGCACACTGGAGAAAAGGGGACAGGGTTAAAAAACTTCAACAATGTGAACAATGCTGGATTTTCCAATTGCAAACAGTGACCCCCTGTGGTCTCAACAAGGAAATAGAGTGGATTCACTTCATGTGAATCCCCTCGCCTGCCAAATCAAACACACAGGTGCAGTACGGTGAATTTGCATAAAATCATGTCAGATCTCGCGGCAATTCAGCAGAACGCCGACAAGAGGACTAGGCGGCAGAATGCGGTAAGTTGGGACTTTGAATCCCCCAACTTCACAATCCATTTAGGGATGTGCACATATGATTTTATGAAGTTATTGTGCAAAATTGGATCTTTAAGTATATGTGGTGTAACGACCATTTTTATTTTTTAAAGGTATTAAGTACCATGTGGCAGAATGTGGTATTAAGTACCATGTGAATTTGACGGGAGTTAAACCGTGGTATTAAATACCATGTGAATTTGACGGGAGTTAAACCTTGCATTTTCTAAGTTCAGGATAATAATTCTCCGATGTGGTCACAGTCCCTGAAGCAGCTTGGAGCGAAACGTACGTCGGACTGCACAAGTGCCTGAGGATCGGATGTTCATTCCCTAAAAAGAAACTCCTGAACAACTTGATCTACAAAGCGCGGTAGCGCTACAGACAAGTAAGGAAGCGCGGCGGCGCTCTGCACAAGTAAGGAAAATACCGTCCTTTATTCATCAAATACCGTCACTTCATTAAAAAACTTTTATAAAAAATAAAAAAAGGAAAGAAAAAAATTGTTTAAATTCAATAATAAAATAGCATTTCAAGGACTTTAATGGACCGATGATTAAACATGACCCGTTGTGGTTGAGAGCCTGGCTTACTGCCAAACAAACCGCGGGTGTTATGATGGTCCCACAGCTTTAAATAAATAATGCACAGAAAAGAAAAAAATTTGTAGCTTGCAACGTTTTTTGTGTGGAGGTAATTGAAGTCTCCCATTATTACCGCACTACCAATTTGGTTAGCTTCCCTAATTTCTCTTAGCATTTCACTATCAGTCTCACCATCTTGACCAGGTGGACGGTAGTATACTCCTATCACTATAGTCTTCCCCGACACACAAGGGATTTCTACCCATAAAGATTCAATTGTGCATTTAGTCTCATGCAGGATGTTTATCCTGTTGGACTCTATGCCATCCCAGATATAAAGTGCCACAACGCCTCCCGGGTGATCCTCTCTGTCATTGCGATATAGTTTGTATCCTGGTATAGCACTGTCCCATTGGTTGTCCTCCTTCCACCATGTAATTCATAAATCCATTCACAATATCTCTCCTCTTCAATTATGTAACCAACTACGCCCTCACTCCTCCTCTAGACCCATCAGAGGAGCATATAAAGGCACACTCTATGTACCTTCAACAAAATCCTCGCATTATAAACGTGCCATATCTACAGCAGGCCCCATTCAATGGAATGCGCTCCCACCAGACATTCGGCTTGAGCTCTGCCACTCTTCATTCAAAAAAAAACTTAAAACCTGGCTCTTTAGCCAAGCTTTTCCAGGACCATGATCATCATTTTTTCCCCTCCAACCAGCAAGAGCATATCTTCTTCACAAACCCCCATTTTCCATACCACTACCTACTTCGGTATCTAATCTCTTGCTGCAGGACACTTGAGACTTTCTCACTTATACGTTATAATTTTTATGCTCAATAAGACCTGTCAACTTAATTGTTTAAGTCTTTTTCTTTCCTTTATCTTTTGGTCATCAATGTTACAACGTTATTGTTAAATTTTGAACTTATGTACTCTGTTCCAAGTTTCATAACCTTGTTCTATGTAATGCCTTTTGGCAATTTTCATGTTCTGTTTCAATGTAAACCGATGTGATCTTTATTTCATATAGGAACACCGGTATATAAAAATCTAAAAATAAATAAATAAATAAATAAATGTCTCTGAGATGCCAATTAAGTCTATGTCAGCATTCACTGCTATACATTCTAATTCTCCCATCTTACTTCTTAGACTTCTGGCATTAGCATACAAACATTTCAAAGTTTGTTTTTTGTTTGTATTTTCATTCTGCTTTTTAATTGATAGGGATAAGTTAGAATATTTTTTTAGCTCAGGTGAGTTTTTAGTTACAGGTATTTGGACTACTTTTCTTATGATTGGAACTTCACTGTCGGGATGCCCTAATTCTAATGCATCATTAGTAACCTTTGAAGACACTTCTCTCCGAACCATGCGCTGCTGAGCGACTGTCAGCTTTCCCCTTCATTCTAGTTTAAAAGCTGCTCGATCTCTTTTTTAAAAGTTAGCGCCAGCAGTCTGGTTCCACCCTGGTTAAGGTGCAGCCCATCCCTTTGGAAGAGACTCCCCCTTCTCCAAAAGGTTCCCCAGTTCCTAACAAAACTGAATCTGTCTTCTTTGCTCCATCGTCTCATCCACGCATTGAGACTCCAGAGCTCTGCCTGCCTCTGGGGACCTGCGCGTGGAACAGGGAGCATTTCAGAGAATGCTATCCTGGAGTTTCTGGATTTAAGCTTTCTACCTAAGAGCCTAAATTTGGCTTCCAGAACCTCCCTCCCACATTTTCCTATGTCGTTGGTGCCCACATGTACCATGACAGCCGGCTCCTCCCCAGCACTGTCTAAAATCCTATCTAGTTGACGCGTGAGGTCCACCAGGTGAGGTCCACCAGGTGATCCTCACGCCCACCAGCCACCCAGCTGTCTACATTCCTAATAATCAAATCACCAACTATGATGGCCGACCTAACCCTTCCCTCCTGGGCAGTAGGCCTTGGGGAGATATCCTCGGTGCGAAAGGACAATGCATCACTTGGAGAGCAGGTCCTTGCTACAGGATCTTTTCCTGCAGCATCAGGTTGATGCTCTCCAATCATGAGACCTTCTTCCTCCAAGGCAGCACCAGGGCTCCAGTCTGAAGTTGGGAGTCGGCTACTATGTCCCTGAAGGTCTCATCTATATACCTCTCTGTCTGCCTCAGCTCCTCCAGGTCTGCCACTCTAGCCTCCAGAGATCAGACTCGTTCTCTGAGAGCCAGGAGCTCTTTGCATCGCATGCACATGTACAATTTCTCTCCGGCGGGTAAAAAATCATACATATGACACTCGATGCAAAAGATTGGGAAGCCCCTCTCTTGCTGCTGGACGGCTGCCTTTATCTCAAATTTGTTCAGTTCCTACTTAAGTTTTAGGTTGCTATGGGAATAGGAATGTGTCTAATTAATGTCCTTTAAATTTATTAGTGAATTCACTATGGGGCGGATTTTAAAACCCCTGCGCGCCGGCACGCATAAAGCCCCGGGACGCGCGTAAGTCCCGGGGCTTCCTGTTGGGTGCGTGGCGGGGGCGTGGCGGGATGACGTGGCATTTAGGGGGCGGGGCGTGGAGTTTTGGGGGCGGTGACGTGGGCGTGGTTTTGGCCCGGGGGCATTCCGGGGGCGTGGCCGCGGCCTCCGGAACAGCCCCCGGGACCGGACCACGGAGCGGGGCAGCCAGCCGACGCTCGCAAAGTTATGGGGGGGGGGGGGGTTTAGATAGGGCCGGAGGGGTGGGTAAGGGAGGGGAAGGTGGGGGAAGGGCAAAGGAAAGTTCCCTCCGAGGCCGCTCCGATTTCAGAGCGGCCTCGGAGGGAACAGGCAGCACGCTGGGCTCGGCGCGCGCAGGTTGCACAAATGTGCACCCCCTTGCGTGCGCCGACCCCGGATTTTATAAGATACGCGCGTATCTTATAAAATCCAGCGTACTTTTGTTCGCGCCTGGTGTGCGAACAAAAGTACGCGTTCGCGCAACTATTTAAAATCTACCCCTATATGTCTGGTAGTGGCTTACACGGGAATGATCAAACTCTCAATAAGGTGGTATTGTTTTTTTAAAGTGGCACCTGCCTATAAGTTAAAGGATGAGATAGGGGTGGGTGGGAGGATTGGGAAACAGTCTAACTTAAGTTAGTCAGCCAAAGTGACTCACTGCTCTCTTGATTAACAAATGTTGGTAACTAATCAAACCAAATTACACTACCTCAACACTTTTCCAAGGTGAGTAATTGAACTGAACTTTTCAACCTTTTTACGTTAGGTATACACTGCTCCTAGCTTATTTCTAGGTTCTGGTTACTTTTTTTTTTAAATATACAAACACTCTAACTTCTGCTTACTAGCTGCCTTACTGACTATTTAAAAATACAAACACACTAAATAATATTACCAGATAGTTAACTTTGCCTCAATACTTTTAAAAAAGACAATGTCCCAAGCAAAAACTTATAGATTCCTTTCAGCCACCAGCAAGGTGATCCTCTCCTCTCAGTGCTCCCACTGGATTGTGGGCTCATACCCTTTTTTATCTGAATATGATTTAAGATTTAAGAGTTATTTTAGAAATTTGAAAGCTCAGTCGATCGATGTGTTAGGATTTTTCCTGATTTATCCAGAGCTTCTCAATAAAAAAATAAAAAGGAGTTTGGGGGGGGGGGGGGGGGGAGGACAACTGGACCCAGTACAGAGTCTGGTAGAGGAAAGCCATTCTCAGCATGACAGGAAGTGTCACTCAACCCCTAGATGCTTTGTGCCAGGAAGCCCAAGCTCTAGGGAGCTACTTTTCTGTTGAGATACCCATGTAAGTGTGCAATTAAAGATGAGTATATTATCTTCCTTAAACCAGAACAGTTAAAAACGTATATATTCTAACAGAGAAATTCTGTCCCCAAGTTTCCTATATTTTGTCTCCGTGAGGTGTTAATATTATGTGAGCAGGTTTTTTTTTTTCGTGTTTTGCAGTTTCTATTGTTTCTTTCGATTTTCTCATCTCCCCTTTAATACTAGTGGACAAGAAGATTATTTGTTTCTTATACATTTCAAAATATTCCTTCTATCTGTAACTTCAATTCGTGTTTCTGTGCAAAGTGGATGCTTTGTAAAATTTATATAAATTTAATAAATATAAAGTTAAAAAAAATACAAAAATGATGCTGGCTATGGGATGATCTTGCTGTGCTGACTAAAAGGCCGTTTCTGTGAGCCCACATCAAAAATTTAAAAATTTGGTCGATGCTTATCAGCCAGTTTACATGGTGACCTTTAAGAGTTATTTGATGAAGCACTACCAACCTCTTTCATATGATTAATATATAGAGGAGGATAGTGCCTTCTTGAGAAGATGCCTCATGTCTTTGTGACAATATCCAATAAAACTTTGGCAAAAAAAGTCCTGACTTTCTGCTTCTGGAACCGGAGCCCTGATGAAAGCGGACCACTTGAAACAAGAAAATGCTTTAGCAATTTCGTTATAAATATCTGGCACATGTCGTCTTCATTAAATTGAATTGCAGTGACAGGAGGGCTATTCTCATGCAAGCAAGCTCAGGACATTTTGCTGTCTGACTGTTGATCGCTGCTTCTATAGCTGTAGTTTCTGAACACTTTTGGTTTTTTTTTATTAGTGAGCTAATGCCCCCATAACACTAGCCCTTGGAACAACTCTAAGTATGCCACATTCTTTGTTAAGCTTCTTTCATGCCACTCTACTAGTCAGTGCTCACTCCTCAGCAGTAACCTTAAAAGAAAACCTTGAAAACACCATCCCCAACTACACAGGAAAAAAATTATCCATATTGAAGACTTTTAAAACTTGCCAAAGGGCCACCCCATTGAATTTATTAAAAAATTTGACGGGAATTTGTTTTTATTCTTAGTTGATGGTATTGCTGAGTCTTGTAAAATGTTTTTCACCCAGCTGTCACTGTTGCCAATCTCAATATGAAATGCATCCTAGAGGGATAACTCTACAAGTAAAACTAAACTGGTCAGTGTTTTCTTTCTGACCAAAGCTAGGTGCACGGTCTCGTTTACCTTTTCTATTTTTTTCTTACGGGAGCCTGGAAATTCACTTTTCAGTTAGCGAAAGACCAACAAATAAGACATTTATTTATTTATTTGTTTATTTATTTATTTAACACTTTTATATACCGACATTAGTTTGCAACATCATACTGGTTTACATCCGAACTGGCAGGTGGAAAATACATAAAACGGGAACAAGGGGGGGTATTGCACTGGGAGCCAGGAAGAAGCCAGAAGAGTAGTAGATATAATGCCATATAGTGAATTATTCTATTACTGCCTGCTTTTTGTGCCATCGTATAGTGCACAAAGGTAGTAAACATTTCAAAATAGGCACATGATGCCACACAACCCATGAGCATACATTTATCAAAATGCTATTGCTCTTGACATTTAAAACCTAACAGCCCAAATGAATTGGAATAAATGGGAAACAATAAAGGCTGATTGCATACCTTCGTCATTAAGGCTCCCTACCTCAACTTATAACTAGCTTACCAAGCAGATTAAATATGTCATCCTATACAGAACAACAGGACTGATCTAAGAAATTATTCTCCCCCTCCCCCCTCGAATGAATAAGAGATTTCCTAGCGTGTAGCAAGATGGACTCAGGACCAATGGTATTGTGCTCTTCTGCTAGCAGATGGGAGATGGAGTAAGATTTCAAGCTGACATCATCCTGCTGAGTCAGGGTAATGTCTGACAACACGACAACTGTTGCTTACATCAACCGCCAGGGAGGAACCAAGAGCCAGCAGGTGTCTCTGGAAATAGACCCCCTCATGGCATGGGCGGAGATAAACCTACAAGGGATCTCAGCCTCCTACAATGCGGGAAAAGACAACATCTCAGCGGACTACCTCAGCAGAGAGAACCTAGACCCAGGGGAATGGACGCTGCCGACCACAGCCTTCCAACTTTAGTGAATCGCTGGGGCCTACCAGCCATGGATCTATTGGTGGCAAAGGCTGAGGTTAGGTTAGGCCAACATTGTGGCTTGGCAAAGAAAGTGAAGCCAACTAAATTGGAGTGTACTAGTTCCCTGCATGTCCCGATCTGCTTAGCCCAAATTATGTACTAAATTATCAGGTGTGAGAGGATGGGACTAAGCCTCCATTCAGTATTGGCCAGGTAATCCATTATGACGTTATAACCTCTTAAGTATGTCCGCCACTTGGCCAATGCCATGTATCTTCGCAGCAGTTTGCATACATCCTCGCTTCAGTGGCCCAGAGGTTTGGATGTATGGGAGTCCTTGTTGCATTGGCTTCTAGTGTCAGTCTCATGAACTCTTCCCACTTGCAACAAGAAAGACAATCCAACAGGCATGAGACTAAATGCACAATCGAATCTTTATGGGTAGAAATCCCTTGTGTGTTGGGGAAAAAGAATAGTGATGGGAGTATATCGTCCACCTGGCCAAGATGGTAAGACGGACAGTGACATGCTAAGAGAAATTAGGGAAGCTAACCAAATTAGTAGCGCAATAATAATGGGAGATTTCAATTACCCACAAAACGCTGGTGCAGGATAAATGTTAAATCACCAATCAGTGGTGTATTTTAATAAATTCCAAAATCACAGGGTAAGAGAGTTCATATCGGCAACTCCATAAATTCAAATCATCCATGTAAAGGAAGGTCCCCCGACACGGACCCGTGTTTCGCCAGGCTGCGTGGGGGGGACCAAGGGTACAGTCAAATCTAAGGGTAAAAGGGTCTAAATTAGAATGGTGAAAAATATTGGCTACACAGTACAACCGTAACAAACAGGTACATACCTTTAAACAGATACCCGGAGCGCGCAGGCTCTCCCAGGTGACAGCTATTTAAACATAAAATGTGGCGCGAACACGACAACTCACGCGAGAGCTGTCAAAGTCACAGGTGTCAGCGGATCCGTCCCATTAGTGTCCCCATGACAAGCTAGTAAAACAGATCCCATACAATCCATCCCCAGCGGTATCCCCATGACAAGCTAATAAAACAGATTCCATTCAATCTCCTTATTAAGGCCATGGGGAACCACGGTATTAAGCGTAAAAATCCACTTCTGCTCGCGGCGGCCGAGGAGCATTGAAAAGTCACCACCCCGTGCAGGGCGGAGGGACCACCTCAATAACCGTGAAGCTAAGGTCAGAAATGGAGTGGCCACAGTCAATCCAGTGGGAGACCAGGGGTTCATCTACTCTATGGAGGCGAATGTTCGAGCAATGTTCAATCATGCGTGTTTTTATCATGCGTGTAGTTTTGCCTACATAGAGAAGGGGACAAGGGCATCTAGCAATATACACCACGCCTTTGGTAAGACAGTCAGAAGAAGAACGTAATTTAAACAATTGCCCCGTGGTAGGGTGTGTAAACCCAGTCATTTGTGCGGTGTGGCTACACATGGTGCAGTGCCCACATGGGCCATGTCCCCCCGGGCTTTCGGATGATGCAACAAATGAGGAGGAGTGTACTAGTCTGTCCCTTAAGTTCCTGCCACGCTTATATGTAAAACGCAAGGGACTCTGTAGTAGATCTGTTAGTGCTAAAGCAGACCAATGCCGTCTGATCATAGATGCTATAGCACTCCCCAATATCGAGAAAGGAAGTATGCAATTGTTAGAATCATCTTGAGAGCTGGCCCCCGAACTAAATAGCCAATCACGGTCAGCATATAGAGCCCGTTTGTAGGCTCTCTTAATCACCCTATACGGGTAGCCGAGCTCCAAAAAGCGACTGAACATCGTACGAGCTTGTATAATATATTCAGAACGGGTGGAGCACAGGCGGCGAAGCCGTAAAAACTGTCCCGTCGGGATGTTATCACGCAGGGGCCGGGGGTGACAACTCTGATATTGTAGAAGTGTATTGCGATCAGTGTCCTTACGATAAAGTGTGGTTACAAAACCATGTACATCTGCAGTAATCATAATGTCCAAAAAGGCGATAGACCTCGGGTGTATGTTAAAGTTAAACTGAATATGTGGACTTAGAGAGTTTAACCAGTCTAGAAAACAAAAGAACTGGACATCAGTGCCCCTCCAAATAAGTAGGACATCATCTATATATCGACGCCACATGGGAATGAAAGAAAACCACTCTGAAGGGTAAATATATTGACATTCAAACTGGTCCATGTAAAGACAAGCCAGACTGGGGGCCATGGTGGCCCCCATGGCTGTCCCTTTTATCTGTTGAAAAAATAGATCCTGAAACTGAAAAAAGTTTTTAGTCAGGGCCAGTTCAGATAGCTTGACTAAAAAATGTGTAGAAATACGATGGGGACGTGGCCGTTTTTCCAGAGTATTAAAAACCACTTGAAGGGCCTCATTCTGTGGGATATTAGAATATAAGGATACCACGTCTAATGTAACCAGGAAAAAAGGTTCAGTGGGGGGAACCAGCTCAGCCAAGATGGTGATCAAATGCATAGAATCCCTTATATATGATTGAATTTGTGACACAAAGGGTTTAAGAAAAAGGTCAACAAATTGTGACAGCGGTTCTAATAGCGAACCAATACCTGCAACAATAGGCCGGCCTGGGGGATGGTCTAAAGTCTTATGAATCTTAGGTAAAGTGTAAAATTGAGGCATTATGGGGTGTGGCGTAGTCAAGAATTGTACTTCTTTTGAAGTGATCATATGTCTGTCAGCTGCCTCCTGGACCACTTGTCTAATCATAGCCTTTAACTGATCCGTAGGGTCATTGGATAGGGGAGTATAAAACTCCTGATCATTGAGTTGTCGTAATGCTTCATGATCATACTCAGAACGGTCCTGGACAACAATGCCACCCCCCTTGTCAGCGGGTTTTATGATAATAGATGAATCCCTAGCTAACCCAGACAGTGCTTGTGATTCCGCTCTTGACAAGTTAAACCGCACAAATTTTCTGCGGGAGAAAATGTCTAATACACCCTTACTCACTAGTCGTTCAAACGCCCCCAGGGACACATCAATGGGGCCAGGAGGGATCCACCGCGACCTGGGACGGACCACGGACATGTCAACAGCAGGAGAGGAGTCTCTAAAGAACAGTTTCAATCGAAGTATTCTAAAGAACCGATGAAGATGTGTAAATACGTCAAACACGTCACCTTTAACCGTGGGGACAAATGATAACCCCCTATATAGAAGCTTTAGTTCATTCTCAGAAAGGGCACGGGAGGATAGGTCAAAAACAGTTTCACGATTCGTGTCTGTATGACTCCTGATTAACACAGAATTTATTGCCACGGGTCCACTTGCGGTTGCGTTGCGCGCGTCTGTCTCTGTGCACGTTGCGGGACCGTAGCGCCCCTCGAACGCGTGCTGCGAGTGTTCCGTTGATTGTGACCCGAGTCTAAAAAAGACGCGGCAATTGATGAATAACGTGAGGATACAAACTGTCCAGAAGAGAAACTGTTTGTTACGGTTGTACTGTGTAGCCAATATTTTTCACCATTCTAATTTAGACCCTTTTACCCTTAGATTTGACTGTACCCTTGGTCCCCCCCGACGCAGCCTGGCGAAACACGGGTCCGTGTCGGGGGACCTTCCTTTACATGGATGATTTGAATTTATGGAGTTGCCGATATGAACTCTCTTACCCTGTGATTTTGGAATTTATTAAAATACACCACTGATTGGTGATTTAACATTTATCCTGCACCAGCGTTTTGTGTGTTTTGCCTACGTGCATGGTTTTGCTTCTTCTGCATTTAGATTTCAATTACCCCAATATTGACTGGATAAATGTAACATCAGGTCATGCTAGAGAGATAAAGTTACTGAATGGAATAAATGACAGTTTTATGGAGCAATTGATTCTGGAATCAACAAGAGAGGGAGCAATGTTAGATCTATTTCTTAGTGAAGCACACGATTTGGTGAGAGAGGTAAGGGTGGTGGGGCTGCTTGGAAATAGTGATCAAAATATGATCAAATTTGAATTAATGACAGGAAGGGGGACAGTAAGTAAATCTAAAGCTCTAGCACTAAACTTTCAGAAGGGAAACTTTGATAAAATGAGAAAAATAGAAAAAACTGAAAGTAGCTACAAAGGTAAAATATGTGCAAGAGGCTTGGACATTGTTAAAAAAAATACCATCCTAGAAGCACAGTCCAGATGTATTCCACACATTAAGAAAGGTGGAAGGAAGTCAAAATGATTACTGGCATGTTTGAATGGTGAGATGAAAGAGGCTATTTTAGCCAAAAGAAAATAGGATAAAGCACAAGCCTTTTAGCCAAAAGAAAATAGGATAAAGCACAAGCCTTGGCAAGTTAAATGTAATACATTGATAAAACAGGCTAAGAGAGAAATTGAAAAAGAGTTGGCCGTAGAGGCAGAAACTCACAGTTAAAACTTTTTAAAATATATGAAGCAGAAAGCCTTCGAAGGAGTCCATTGGACCGTTTGAGGGGTTAAAGGGACACTTAGATAAGATAAGGCCATCGTGGAAAGATTAAACGATTTCTATGCTTTAGGTTTACCGAAGAGGATGTTGGGGAGATACCTGTTCCGGAGATGGTTTTCATGAACTGAACCAAATCATGGTGAACCTAGAAAGATATGGTAGGCCTGATTGACAAACTGAAGAGTAGTAAATCACCTGGACCGGATGGTATACACCCCAGAGTTTGGAAGGAACTAAAAAATGAAATTTCAGATCTATTAGTTAAAATTTGTAATCTATCATTAAAATCATCCATTGTAGCTGAAGACTGGAAGGTGGCTAATGTAACCCCAATATTTCAAAAGGGCTCCAGGGGTGATGCGGGAAACTGCAGACCAGTTAGCCTGACTTCAGTTCCAAGAAAAATAGTGGAAAGTGTTCTAAAGATCAAAATCATAAAACCTATAGAAAGACATGGATTAATGGAACAAAGTCAGCATGGCTTTATCCAAGGCAAGTCTTGCCTCACAAATCTGCTTCACTTTTTGAAGGGGTTAATAAACATGTAGCTATGAGTGAACTGGTGGATGTAGTGTATTTGGATTTTCAAAAGACATTTGACAAAGTTCCTCATGAGAGGCTTCTAAGAAAATTAAAAAGTCATGGGATAGGTGGCGATGTACTTTCATGGATTACAAACTGGTTAAAAGACAGGAAATAGAGAGTAGGATTAAATGGAAAATTTTCTCAGTGGAAAAGGGTATACAGTGGAGTGCTTTTCAGTTGTATTTATAAATGATCTAGAAAGGAATATGACGAGTGAGATAATCAAATTTGCTGATGATACAAAATTATTCAGAGTAGTTAAATCACAAGCAGATTGTGATAAATTGCAGGAGGACCTTATCAGACTGGAAAATTGGACATCCAAATGCCAGACAAAATTCAATGTGGATAAGTGCAAGGTGATGATATAGGGAAAAATAACCCATGTTGTAGTTACACGAAGTTAGGTTCCATATTAGGAGCTACTGCCCAGGAAAGAGATCTAGGCATCATAGTGGATTATACTTTGAAATCTTTGGCTCAGTGTGCTGTGGCAGTCAAAAAAGCAAACAATGTTAAGAATTATTAGGAAGAGAATGGTGAATAAAAAGGAGGATGTCATAATGCCTTTGTATCGCTCCATGGTGAGACCGCACCTTGAATACTGTGTACAATTCTGGTCGCTGCATCTCAAGAAAGAGATAGTTGGGAGAAGGTACAGAGAAGGGCGACCACAATGATAAAGGGGACGGAACTGCTTCCCTATGAGGAAAGACCAAATAGATTAGGGCTGTTCAGCTTGGAAAAGAGATGGCTGAGGTGGGATATTATAGAGGTCTTTATTTACTCTTTCGGATAATAGAAGGACTAGGGGAGACTCCATGAAGTTCTCATGTAGCACATTTAAAACTAATCGGAGAAAATTCTTTTTCACTCAATGCACAATGAAACTCAAATTTGTTGCCAGAGGATGTGGTTAGTGCAGTAAGTGTAGCTGGGTTCAAAAAAGGTTTGGATAAGTTCTTAGAAGAGAAGTCAATTAACTGCTATTAATCAAGTTGACTTAGTGAATGGCCTCCGCTACTACTGGCATCAGTAGCGTGGGATATACTTAGCTTTTGGGTACTTGCCAGGTACTTGTAGCCTGGATTTGCCTCTGTTGGAAACAGGATATTGGGCTTGATGGACCCGTGGTCTGACCCAGTATGGCAATTTCTTATGTTCTTATAGTCTTGTTGCGTATGCCTGGGATGAATCTAGTGCGTACAACCAAATTCAGTTATAGACACTTTAAAACTATGCTCTCATCAATTCAGATACCTGTGCACATTTGATGAACTGGAAGTTGATGATCTCGACTACTGCCTTGTGGTCACATCAAGATACCACCTCCTTATTGGCCAAGCATATGCGTCAGATGTGAAGGGCAACAGCAATTGGGAAATGTTCTAAGAAAGTAATATTGGTGGTGATACCAGATAATGTCCAGTCCATCGGCCAGGTCGCAGCACACCAGGAACCTTGCAGAATAGACCAAAGCTAATTCCCCTAGCAAAATTTGAATATTGCCCTGCACTGCAGACTAGGGTTGGAGGGCAAACTTCTGCTCCATTGAAGCTTGACAGGAATGATTCTTCCAAGGTAGGAATAACATAAGGAATAATGGTTAGGCTCACTGTATCGTCTTTCTCTCATAGTTTTGGAGGAAATGATGGGTTGATCCAGTTGAGATCTTCACCTTATTCCTGTAACTTAGCTATTGCAGTTGTGGTTTGCTTGCAGAATGTGTTCAAGTTTTGCCTCTGTTCCTTTTGTCTGTAGCAGAGCTGGATTCTGTGTTCAGCAGTCTCAGTTCATACTGATTTGATCATTTTTATTCTTTCTTCTGGTGGGCCAGTTGGAATACATATTTGTTTCACTAGCTTCAGACACATGCAGGGTATAAGTATGATTGGAGGAGTAATCTAATAGAGCAAGGGGCTACCAACCAAGGAAACCAGGGTGAAACTGTTGAAGTCGAGGGTATAATAAAAAATATGAATCCAGCTTCCCACCCATTTGACCATTAATCAATAAAGCTATTAAATCAGTCACCAATATAGTTTCCAGGCCTATTGCAGATATAATTATCTATTAATGAAGCAAATGTTCCAGACATCTTAAAAACAGCCATAGTTAAACCAATCATGAAAAAACCACAATCCAGTTCTCTTGATTTGTCAAATTTAAGACCAATTTCTAATTTACCATGTATATCTATTATATATTATATATTCCTAGTGAATACTGTCGCCTAATTAATATAGCTGGTATGTACCTGTACATACTTCAACTGTACATAGTCTCCCTCTTCTATTTTTTATTTCATTTTTGTTTCTGTTGTCGTATACTTCATCTAGATACGCCTTTCCATCCGCTCCCCATCCCCTCTTTCCCATACCCCCTCCCCCACCGCTCCCTCCCCCCTTCTTCCCCCCGCCATCCTTGCCCCTTTTGGTTCTTTTTGTATTCTGATTTTTGTTTCTGTTATTAATGTTATATTGTTATATTGTTATATTGTTACTCTGTTTCTTTGTATTTCCCGCCTGAGTTCTTTGTAAACCGGCATGATGTGCTTCACGAATGTCGGTAAATAAAAGTTAATAAATAAATTAAATAAATAAATAAATATCTAAGATTCTGGAGAAGGTAATCAACAAACAACTAACAGATTACCTAGAAATCCACAGTACCCTATTCCCTGCACAAATTGGATTCAGAAAATATTTTAGTACTGAGACCCTGTTAGCATCTTTACATGATATTATCCTTAGAGGAGCCGATAACAGCCAGACTTATTTCCTGATTATGCTGGATATATTATCAGCATTAGATACAGTTAATCATAAAATTCTCTTAGATAGATTAAATGAAATAGGTATTAAAGACTCTGTACTAAAATGGTTTGACTCTTACTTAAAGAACAGATCTTTTAAAGTAAAATTTCATAATAAAGAATCTCAACCAATTGATCTTCAACATGGTCTACCCCAGGGATCTTCTCTGTCGGCGACCCTTTTTAATATTTACATGCTTCCTTTATGCAGAATTTTATCTGGTTTCAGTTTTATGCATTTTATTTATGCTGACGATGTTCAAATTTTAATTCCAATCGAAAAATCAATTGATCTAACACTCAAGCTTTGGGATATATACCAATCTGCCATTCATAAAGTACTAACCAAAATGAATCTTTCTCTGAATGCAAAAAAGACTGAAATTTTATATATCTCCCCTAAATTAACCCAGTCAAAAGAACTTGAAATACAGGAAGCTGCCAAAAATTATCCCATTTCCCTAGAGGTACGAGATCTTGGGATCTTCCTTGATTATGAATTCACACTGAAAGCATGCATTAAAAAAATCATTAATGATGGGTATTTTAAATTGAATGTTCTTAAAAGATTGAATCCTCTCTTATTCCCAAAAGATTTTAGAACAGTTTTACAAGCTCTTGTTTTGTCAAAATTAGATTACTGTAATCAAATGTTTTTGGGCCTACCAGCGAATGTGGCACGACCATTACAACTATTACAGAACTCAGCGGTTAGACTTTTGACAGGAACTAAAAGATCTGATCACATTACGCCAATATTGAAGGTCATCCATTGGTTGCCTGTTAAATACAGAGCTCAGCATAAAGTTCTATCACTAATTCATAAAACCCTCTACAATGAAAAGATAGAATGGTTAACCTCAACATTACATATTCATATCCCTTCTAGAATTACAAGATCAGCAGGTTACAGGAATGCTACCCATACATTCTCCTAAAATTGCTCATTTTCCTAGCGTGTAGCAGATGGACTCATGACCAATGGGTATAGTGTACTCCTGATAGTAGTTGGAGACGGATCAGATTTCAATCTGACGGCAGCCCCAGTACATATTCCCCTGCAGGAAGTGCAGCTCTTCAGTATTTTCCATCTCCATAGCAGTTAGGGACTCTATGCACACTCGCACAGCGTTAGAGTAATTCTACCAAAGAAAACCAAAAGAATAAGAAGAAATCTTACCTCTACAGATGAGCCCTGCTCTCCTGCGGTGACACCCATTGGGTCCCTCCCCAAATTGAGAATTTCCGATGTGATTTCTGCAATCCCTCGGAGGTAAGCCTTGGTCCGGCAGCCAACCCTCAGCGGGGACCTAGCCCCTGACATCGGGTGAGGCTGAGAAGCAGTGGGTGCAACCTCAAGCGCAGCGGTGAAGGTATTTTCCCTCTCCCCCCGCAGCCATAGACCGCCTGGAAGGAGCCCGGGAAGCGCCGAGACAAGGTAAGGTAGAAATCAAAGTAAAAGTCTCTGTTCCCCGAAGCTCAAGGAGTCGCACAGGTCACCAGCCGGGACCAGTGCCACCGGGTTGATCTGCCCTAGCAGGGCTAGACCCCGGTTAGATCCGAGGGTCTTTCCACGTGGAGACCCTCTGAGGTGGTCGCCATATTGTCCGCGTGGTCGCAGTCACCATTTTCATCTGTTCGCCGCCCCGATCCGTGCACACAGAGGCGAGCCAAGCGTACAAATACCTTGTGCGCACAGACGACGTGCGTAGCCACGCGCTTACTGTGCCGGGCGCACAACGCGATCTGTGCACACAACAGTGCGCACATCTCCCTGAGCGCGCACCAAACCTACGCGCACAACTTCGACACACCGGAGCACCCAACTGTATTTTACGCGCAAAAGCCATGGCACCACCGGAAAAGAAGCTCAAGGCTCAGGGCCTTTGCCCAGCATGCCACATTAGAGCTGCACAGCATGAGGAGGCCACAGCCCTGTGTATACAGTGTGAAGAGGCCCTAGGGGATCCAACTCATGGCCCTCCCCAGCCGGTACCGGGTTCCAGCCTCTCAAACAGTACGCCGGACCTAGCATTCCATAGTGGGGACCCCCCCCCCCCCTCAAATGGGGCTCCCCAGGGACATGGCGCCCCTTAGTCTAGACCCAGCATCTATCTCCTGGGTGGAATTATTCAAAGGTCTGCATACCTTCCACATGCAACCGGGGCCTCCTATAATATGGCCACAAGCTCCACCAGAGGACCTCAATGTCCCGGGACCCTTTATGCCCAGGGAAGTGATGCCACCGTCCAGAAGTCCCACCTTCGGGGACACAGACAACTTGGATGAGGATTCAGAACCCCTGGAGGAAGGGGAACTCCCTCCAGGGACAGAGCCCCACCGAACCATGAGACGCTTCTTCACCAAGGACGAGCTTCCAGACCTGGTCACAGACAGCTTAAAAGAGCTTGCTATCCCGGGCACAAGTACTTCAGGGGAACCTAAGATCAACCCCCTACTAGAGGGACTCCGTCAGACCTCCCGTCATTTCCCACTATTACAAGCCGTCCAGCAATTAATTGACCTGGAATGGGATGCCCCGGAAACTACATTCAAAGGAGGGCTTGCTCTGGCAGCTTTGTACCCTCTGGACCCAGCCGCCAAAGATCTCCTGGCATGTCCGAAAGTTGATGCCATGGTCTGCGCGATCTCGAAGCGCACTACTATCCCAGTAGAGGGAGGAGCAGCACTCAAGGGTGCTCAAGACAGACGTCTGGAATCTATCCTCAAACAGTCATTTGACGTCTCCGCTATCTCTGTACAGATCCCGGCCTGCTGTGCCATGGTGACACGTGCCTGCTTATCACCGATCAGGAACAACGGGGAAGCCCTGGAACCAGCAGTATCATTTTTCGCGGATCCTGCCTCTGATGTGGTGCGCACCACAGCTAGAGGAGTGTCATCCGCCGTGGCAGCCAGAAGACAATACTGGCTCCAAAACTGGTCGGCCGACGCATCTTCCAAAATTAGACTCACAAGGATGCCCTTCAAGGGAACCCTCCCGTTCGAAAGCGAACTAGAGAAACTAGCCAACAAATGGGGCGAGTCCCCACTGCCGCGGCTACCGGAGGACAGGAATAAGAGAAACCAGCAACCCTTCCCCCGAACTTCCAGGGGCAGAGGATCATAGCGCTTCAACCCATATAGAAGCACATATCAAGCGGCCCGCCCCACAGGCCGAAGCCAGTCCTTTTGGAACAAGCACAACAAAAGAGAGCCAGCTCGGGCCCAGGCCCCAGCCATACCCCACAATGAAAATCAGCCGACCCCACAATGAAAATCAGCCGACCAAAGGAGGAAGCCATAGGGGGGCAGGCTTGCCCTATTCTACCAAAGATGGGTAGAGATAACTTAGGACAAGTGGGTCCTAGCCATCATTCGAGAGGGATATTACCTGGATTTCCACCACCTCTCTCCGGACAGGTTTGTTGAATCCCCCTGCCATGACCCTTCCAAGAGGATGGCAGTGGAAGCTACACTGACCAGATTACTAGCCTTAGAGGCTATAACACCGGTGCCTCCACAACAAGTAAATACTGGACATTATGCCATCTATTTTATCATTCCCAAGAAAGAAGAAACGTTCAGGCCCATCCTGGACCTCAAGTCGGTCAACCGTCACCTGAAGATTTCTCGCTTTTGCATGGAAATCCTACGCTCGGTAATAAGGGCGATACAACCGGGAGAGTTCTTTACATCCCTGGATCTGTCGGAAGCCTACCTATACATTCCGATCCATCAAGAGCATCAGAGTTTTCTGCGCTTCACGATCCTGGACCGTCACTACCAGTTCCGGGCACTACCATTTGGGTTAGCCACAGCACCCCGGACATTCACCAAGATCATAGTGGTGGTGGCAGCAACACTGAGGAAGGAAGGAATCCGCGTACACCCTTATCTAGACGATTGGCTGATCAGGGCGAAATCCCCAGAGGAGAGCCACCAGGCGACCAACAGAGTCAAAACTCTACTGGAGAGCCTTGGGTGGGTGGTCAACACAAGCAAGAGCTATCTGCAGCCCTCCCAATCTTTAGAATACTTGGGAGTCCGATTCAACACCAAACAAGACAAGGTCACCTTGACACCGACAAGGAGATCGAAATTGATGACCCAGTTGCGAACCCTGTTGAGCGAGCTGTGCCCCACAGTATGGGACTACCTACAGGTCCTCGGCCTCATGGCATCCACACTTGCCATGGGAAAGAGCTCATGTGCAAGAGCTCATATGAGACCCCTACAGCGCTCACTACTATCACGATGGAATCCACTGTCCCAGAACTAAACCGTACGCCTTCAGCTCCCGGACAAAGTCCGGACCCAACTACGATGGTGGCTACAAGAAGACCATCTGAGCCAGGGAGCGAGACTATCCTCACCATCCTGGATCCTGCTCACCACAGATGCCAGCCTTCGAGGATGGGGAGCACACTGCCAGGAGCTGACCGTTCAGGGACAATGGAGCAAAGAAGAGTCAGGGTGGAATATCAATCGCCTAGAGGCCCGGGCAGTCAGACTAGCCTGCCTACGGTTCGGTCACAGACTCAGAGACAAGTCAGTCAGAGTAATGTCAGACAATGCCACAACAGTGGCCTACATCAACCGCCAGGGAGGAACCAGAAGCCAACAGGTGTCTCTGGAAATAGACCCCCCTAATGTCATGGGTGGAAGCGAACCTTCAAGGGATCTCGGCCGTCCACATCACCGGGAAAGACAACGTCGCTGCAGATTACCTCAGCAGAGAAAGTCTAGACCCAGGAGAATGGAGGCTGTCGATCACAGCATTCCAGTTGATAGTAAACCATTGGGGAACACCAACCATGGATCTCCTGGCAAGCCGGTCCAACGACCAAGTGCCCAACTTCTTCAGCCGCAGACAGGAACCCTAGTGCCAGGGAATTGATACCCTGGTACAGACCTGGCCACAGGAGACCTTGTTGTATGCCTTCCGCCGTGGCCCCTATTGGGCGCAATCATCCACAAGATAGAACACCACAGGTGACCAGTACGTCTAGTGTCCCCAAACTGGCCAAGAAGACCGTGGTACAGAGACATGCGAAGACTGCTGACAGGGAGCCCCCTCCCTCTACCTCCACACAGAGACCTGATTCAACAAGGACCGATCCTCCACGAGGATCCAGCTCAATTCTCTCTTACAGTCTGGCCATTGCGAGGACTCGCCTGAGGAAGAGCGGTTACTCGGGGGCAGTAATTGACACCTTACTCCGAGCATGCAAGTTCTCCACATCCCTAACATACATAAGGATTTGGAGAGTATTTGAAGCCTGGTGCGAGGACCGCAACATCGTTCCACGCTCAGTCAAAATTCCGGCGCTTTTGGAATTCCTGCAGAATGGGCTACAGAAGGGATTGTCTGTCAACTCTATCAAGGTACAGGTGGCCGCATTGTCATGCTATGGAACCAAGAGCGAGAGCGGCAGCCTAGTCTCTCACCCGGATGTCTCCCGCTTTCTGAAAGGAGTCAAGCAGATCTGACCACCCCTAAAGTGGCCGGTGCCTCTTTGAAACCGCAACTTGTTCCTGGATTTGTTAGCAGGAGCCTCTTTCAGACCTCTTTGCGGCCTGTTTGTCCAACTATTAACATTGAAGACAGCCTTCCTGTTGGCAGTCTGTTCGGCCCGCCGTATCTCCGAACTACAAGCACTGTTCTGCCAGGAGCCATTCCTCAGACTCACCCTGGGAACCATCCAGTTACGCACAGTTCCGTTGTTCCTCCCCAAAGTGGTCTCTCACTTCCATCTCAACCAAACCATCTCACTACCATCACCAGATGAGCATAAGAATTTGGAAGAGTCTCGCAATATACGCCATCTCAACATCAGCAGACTCCTGGTCTGATACCTGGAAAGGTAGGAATCCGTACGAAAGACGGACCATCTATTCGTTCTTCACAGCGAGAAGAAGCAAGGGGAAGCAGCCTCGTGAGCAACCATAGCCCGCTGGATCAAAGAAGTCATCAAGGCAGCCTACGTAGAAGCAGGCAAGCCACCGCCTTTACAAGTCAAGGCCCATTCCACTAGAGCCCAGGCAGTGACCAGGGCGGAAACCAAGATGCTGTCACCGCCGAGATCTGTCGGGTGGCGACATGGTCCTCCATCCACACCTTCTCCAGGTTTTACCACCTGGATGTTCAGGTTCGGGTGGGAGGCTACCCGGTTGGTCCTGAGTCCATCTGCTACATGCTAGGAAATGGAGAAATTACTTACCTGATAATTTTGTTTTCCTTAGTGTAGACAGATGGACTCAGCATCCCACCCACGGCTGACGTTATTCATGGAATTCTTGAGGGTCATCACCGACAGCGAGTGATTCACGGGTAAGCCACGCTTTCCTCCAACTAGAACACCAATCCTACCAGATGTCGACGTTTCTCGGTTGAGGGCACTGGCGGTCTCCAGCTATAACCAATTCAACCAGTTCAAGTTAATTAAGTTAACCAAGTTATAAAAGTTAATCATGTTAGTCAGTCAGTCATACATATATGTAATGACTGGAAAAGGAACAGTGTGCAAATCCAAGGCTCTCGTGCTAAACTTTCAAAAGGGAAACTTTGATAAAATGAGAAAAATTGTTAGAAAAAAACTGAAAGGAGCAGCTACAAAAGTAAAAAATGTCCAAGAGGCGTGGTCATTGTTAAAAAATACCATTCTAGAAGCACAGTCCAGATGTATTCCACACATTAAGAAAGGTGGAAAGAAGGCAAAACGATTACCGGCATGGTTAAAAGGGGAGGTGAAAGAAGCTATTTTAGCCAAAAGATCTTCATTCAAAAATTGGAAGAAGGATCCAACAGAAGAAAATAGGATAAAGCATAAACATTGGCAAGTTAAATGTAAGACATTGATAAGACAGGCTAAGAGAGAATTTGAAAAGAAGTTGGCTGTAGAGGCAAAAACTCACAGTAAAAACTTTTTTAAATATATCCGAAGCAGGAAGCCTGTGAGGGAGTCAGTTGGACCGTTAGATGATCGAGGGGTTAAAGGGGCATTTAGAGAAGATAAGGCCATCGCGGAAAGATTAAATGATTTCTTTGCTTCGGTGTTTACTGAAGAGGATGTTGGGGAGGTACCCGTAATGGAGAAGGTTTTCATGGGTAATGATTCAGATGGACTGAATCAAATCACGGTGAACCTAGAAGATGTGGTAGGCCTGATGGACAAACTGAAGAGTAGTAAATCACCTGGACCGGATGGTATACACCCCAGAGTTCTGAAGGAACTAAAAAATGAAATTTCAGACCTATTAGTAAAAATTTGTAACTTATCATTAAAATCATCCATTGTACCTGAAGACTGGAGGATAGCAAATGTAACCCCAATATTTAAAAAGGGCTCCAGGGGCGATCCGGGGAACTACAGACCGGTTAGCCTGACTTCAGTGCCAGGAAAAATAGTGGAAAGTGTTCTAAACATCAAAATCACAGAACATATAGAAAGACATGGTTTAATGGAACAAAGCCAGCATGGCTTTACCCAGGGCAAGTCTTGCCTCACAAATCTGCTTCACTTTTTTGAAGGAGTTAATAAACATGTGGATAAAGGTGAACCGGTAGATATAGTATACTTGGATTTTCAGAAGGCGTTTGACAAAGTTCCTCATGAGAGGCTTCTAGGAAAAGTAAAAAGTCATGGGATAGGTGGTGATGTCCTTTCGTGGATTGCAAACTGGCTAAAAGACAGGAAACAGAGAGTAGGATTAAATGGGCAATTTTCTCAGTGGAAGGGAGTGGACAGTGGAGTGCCTCAGGGATCTGTATTGGGACCCTTACTGTTCAATATATTTATAAATGATCTGGAAAGAAATACGACGAGTGAGATAATCAAATTTGCAGATGACACAAAATTGTTCAGAGTAGTTAAATCACAAGCAGATTGTGATAAATTGCAGGAAGACCTTGTGAGACTGGAAAATTGGGCATCCAAATGGCAGATGAAATTTAATGTGGATAAGTGCAAGGTGATGCATATAGGGAAAAATAACCCATGCTATAATTACACAATGTTGGGTTCCATATTAGGTGCTACAACCCAAGAAAGAGATCTAGGTGTCATAGTGGATAACACATTGAAATCGTTGGTGCAGTGTGCTGCAGCAGTCAAAAAAGCAAACAGAATGTTGGGAATTATTAGAAAAGGAATGATGAATAAAACAAAAAATGTCATAATGCCTCTGTATCGCTCCATGGTGAAGACCGCACCTTGAATACTGTGTACAATTCTGGTCGTCGCATCTCAAAAAAGATATAATTGCGATGGAGAAGGTACAGAGAAGGGCTACCAAAATGATAAGGGGAATGGAACAACTCCCCTATGAGGAAAGACTAAAGAGGTTAGGACTTTTCAGCTTGGAGAAGAGACGACTGAAGGGGGATATGATAGAGGTGTTTAAAATCATGAGAGGTCTAGAACGGGTAGATGTGAATCGGTTATTTATTCTTTCGGATATTAGAAAGACTAGGGGGCACTCCATGAAGTTAGCATGGGGCACATTTAAAACTAATCGGAGAAAGTTCTTTTTTACTCAACGCACAATTAAACTCTGGAATTTGTTGCCAGAGAATGTGGTTCGTGTAGTTAGTATAGCTGTGTTTAAAAAAGGATTGGATAAGTTCTTGGAGGAGATGTCCATTACCTGCTATTAAGTTCACTTAGAGAATAGCCACTGCCATTAGCAATGGTAACATGGATTAGACTTAGTTTTTGGGTACTTGCCAGGTTCTTATGGCCTGGATTGGCCACTGTTGGAAACAGGATGCTGGGCTTGATGGACCCTTGGTCTGACCCAGTATGGCATTTTCTTATGTTCTTAACAATCCAATACTCCGTACCTACCCTAACTCAGGTAACCTGAAACTTATCTGGAATAAAACGTTGCAAGTGGGAGGGATCAAGAAAGACAAATTGTTTTGAAATGATATCTGACATTTACAGGGAAATTAAAAAAAAAAAAAAAAGCTAGCTTCGATGTTTAACACAGATTGCTTTAAAGACAAAAATAGTTTCCTCCGTGCCTGAGTCACACGGGAAACATCGGGGAAGACTTGTACTTTTTGAGCACAAAAATTACAATCTTTATTCTGAAAATATTTAAGGAAAAACAAGTCCTTATCCCGTTTCAAAGAAAAAGAGACTAGCAATGTTGCTCTTGAATTAATCAAGTCCATGGAGTCTTCTAGAAAAGTAATACTATATGTTTTACAATTTGACTAAAGAAGAATCACAGGCTTTACATCAATTACAACATAGAGATGACTATTAAGCCCGCTGTACATCTTGTACAGCCTTACCAGTTCATTTCATAAGGGATTATTCCTAACACACGTCAGGAAATGATATAGAAAGATGTGGGGAAAAACTCCTAAACTGTAGAGCTCTTGTAGGTTGAAAGAAACACCACTTTTTTTTATTTTTACACAGGGCAGCAATCATTCATGTGTACTGTAAATTGCTTGTATTATTGCCCCTGTACAAAATACCTTGAGCAATGGGATGATGCTGAAGGACGGTGCTGGCCATCAGAGTTGAGGAATCAACAATCCATTACTCCCTGGATACAGACCCCACCATGTTACAAGACAATCATTAAGCATTTAAACAAAAATACTGATATTTAATCTTTGTAATGTAAATTAACTTTCAATATAAAAATAAAGAAAACTTTGCACCCAGCATGAAAATGATAATAAATAATAAATTGATATAACAAAAAAGGGGAGGGGGTGGGATTGAGGAGGGGACAGGGGTTGGGTCCCTGGTAGACTGGGAAGAGTGTCTCCAACTAAGGGGATGGTGGCTTGTGTGGTCGTGGCTGGGCCATTGCCAGGAGCAATTGACTGCCAGACAGTGCTGACAGCAGTTCAACCATTTGCTCCTGACCATGGATCAGCTCCACCAGGCTGGCTACCATGAACCTCAGTGGCCCTTCAACAGTCCATACTGCGGTTCAAACGGGCCAGTAGAGCAATGTCAGCATCCAAGCATGCCACATTGCAAACAGGCAATGATGCTGTGTCTTGCGCTTGTACCCTTTGATCCACTTCTGGTGCGTCACTGGAGGGCACTTCATCAGTGATGACCTTCTCATCCTCCAGGGACCTGGGGAGAGAATAGATGTGCTCCGGTGGTGGTGGTGCCACCTCTTCCAGGTGACTTTTCAACCTGAACAGAAATGCTACTAATTCCTTCTCCCAAAATTGCCCACCTAAATAATGTAAGAGAAAGAACTATCTCTATTGCTGGAACCCTACTAGGGAACTCTATTCTGCAGGAATTACGATTAGAAGCTGACATAAAATCATTTAAAAAGGGGATTAAAACTTGTCTTTTTAAACAAGCCTACCAAGAACTGTTAGCATAACTATCTCACACTTCTGATTTTATACCAAGGTAATATATATTTTTATTTTTATTATACTATCTCTACCCTAACTATACTACTTCTCTAAGTGTTTAAATTTTGATTATTTAGCCTACTATTTAGTTAGCTATGTTAATTATTTATATTATGAAACAATGTATTTACTTCCTTTCTTCTTTGGAAATGCAAATAATTTTAAATGATTATTTGCGAACTACTGTAAACTGATTTGATATGCTTGCATGAAAAGTCGGTATATAAGAATTATTAAATAAAATAAATAAAAAAAACCTGTTCCCCTGCAGAGTTAGCGGTGGTAGTGCCATCTGTTGCACATTAGTGGTGGTGTTTGGCTTCTAATCTGACAGCGCTTTGGTGGCATCTCCTCCTCCTCTTCAGAAGTGCTGGAGGTGTCTAAAATGATAGACCAAAGCATTACTAATGCTCTCCAGAGGGTATGAGGGATGGCTGAAGGGAGGCAGTTCTCAAGATGTATCAATTGTCCACAACAGATTGAAACAAACATATTTCCTAGTGTGTAGCAGATGGACTCAGGACCAATGGGTATAGTGTGCTCCTGATAGCAGTTGGAGACTGAGTCAGATTTCAATCTGACATCAGCACTACATATACCCGTGCAGGAAGCTCTGCTCTTCAGTATTTCTCCGTCTCCTTAGCAGTTCAGGAGTATACATACGCTTGCACAGCGTTAGAAAATCCAAACCAAAGAAGAAAATTCGAAAACAAAGAAGAAATAATCTTACCTCTACAGACAAGCCCTGCTCTCCTGCAGTGATATCTAAGGGTCCCTCCCCCAGTCGAGAATTCCTGAGATGATTTTCGAGGTCCCTCAGAGGTAAGCCTCGGTCTGGTAGCTAGTTCCCAGCGTGGACTTAGGCCCCAGGAACGGGAGTGGCTGAGAGGCAGCAGGTGCAATACCAAGCGCGGCGGTGAAGGTACTTTTCCCTCTCCCCCTGCAGCCGGAAACCGCCCGAGACCGGAAACGCTGAGACAAGGTAAGGTAGAAAGCTTCCTTAAAGTCTCCAGTCTCCGAGGCTCGGTAGCTGCACAGATCGCCAGCCAGCATCTGTCCTATTGGGTTGATCAGCCCCATATGGGCTAGACCCCAATCTGGTATGAGGGTCTTCCCACGTGGAGACCCTCCGGGTGTCGCGATCTGGCCTGCGTGGTCGTCGGCACCATTTCCCCTCCTCAATCACCTTAACTGAGCCGTGCACAGCGGTGAGCCGGGTGCATAACCTACTTGTGCGCATAGCGGCGGGCGCATAGCGGCATGTTCAACGGTGCCAGGCACACAAGTTAAGCCTGTGCGCATCTCCGTAAGCGCACATAGCGGCCTGCACGCATATCTTCGCCTCTGGAGCGCATATCTAAGCCGCCCAGTGCGCGCATATAAACGCACAGACCAGTCTTGAACAACACTACACATCCAAACCATGGCACCACCGGCCAAGAAAGCCAAGACACAAGTCCTCTGCCCAGCCTGCCATCTAAGAGCTGTGCAACACGAGGAGGACTCTGCCCTGTGCCTACTGTGCGAGGCGGCCCTGGGGGAACCAGGACAAGGCCCCCCCCCCAGCCTGTAGAGGAATCCGGCTCCACCAACGATAGTTCCCCGGACCTATCTATCCCCGGCTCGGCCCCTCCTCACTTGGGCCCCCTTGGGGACCGCCGCTGGCTTTAGTATGGACCCAGGAACCTTTTCCTGGGTAGAATTCTTCAAAGGGCTGCAAACCTTTGTCCAACACAATCGGTGCCACCGGTGACACAGCCACCAGAAAACCAAAATCTTCCAGGCCCTTCTCGGCCTCCCTGAGACGTGCCCCCTCCGGAGAAAAGCCTCCTCTTAGGGGACACGGACACCTTGGAAAAAACCAGACTCCCTGTAGGAAGGAGAAATCCCTCCAGGAATGGAACCATACCGTACCATGATGCGTTTCTTCTCCAGAGACGAGTTACCAGACCTTGCGTCTCTGAGCCTAAAGGAACTGGCCATCCCAAGCACAAGCGCCACAGCATGCTCCATCAGGTCTCACGCCATTTCCCGTTGCTACAAGCCATACAACAACTGATCGACCTGGAATGGAATGCTCCGGAGGCCAGTTTCAAAGAAGGATGGGCCCTAGAAGCCCTATACCCACTGGATCCCTCAGCCAAAGAACTCCTGGTGTTTCCCAAAGTGGACGCCATGGTCAGCGCTGTCACAAAGTGCACTACCATTCCATTTGAAGGAGGAGTGGCACTCAAGGATACCCAAGACAGACGTCAGGAATCCATCCTTAAACAGTCATTTGATGCAGCAGCTATGTCACTACATATCTCTGCTTGCTGTGCCGTGATGACATGTGCCTGCTTATCACTTGCCAGGAACGCTGCCACGCCCATCGAAACATTAGAACCAGCGATATCCTTCCTCACGGATGCAACGTCCAACCTGGTGCGCACCTCAGCCAGGGGCGTCTCATCCATTGTGGCAGCCAGAAGACAACTCTGGCTCTGAAGCTGGACAGCCGACGCGACCTCCAAGATGAAGCTCGCAAGAATGCCCTTTAAAGGAGCCCTTCTGTTCGGAAGCGAACTGGAGAAGTTAGCCAACAAATAGGGCGAATCCCCAGTACCTCAGCTACCGGAGGACAAGAACAAAAGAAGTCATCGTCCCTCTCCCCAAACATCCAAGGGCAGAGGATCACAGTGCTTTAGACCGTACAAGAATACATACCAAGCACCCTGCAGGCAGGGGCCAATCCTTTTGGAACAAACACAACAAGAGGGGAGCAGTCTCAGGTCCAGGCCCCAGCCGCACCCCACACTGAGAATCAACAGACCCATCCACAGGAAGAAGCCATAGGGGGCAGGCTTGCCCTGTTCTACCGAAGATGGGTTGAGATATTGTCGGACAAGAGGGTCCTAACCATTTTTCAAGAAGGATACAATCTGGACTTCCAGAGCATCCCTCCAAACAAATTTGTGAAATCCCCTTGCCACTCCCCCTCCAAGAGGACGGCAGTGGAAACCACACTGACAGAATTGCTCTCCCTAGAGGCTATAACACCGGTGCCCAAGCACCAACAAAATACTGGGCACTATTCCATCTATTTTATCATCCCCAATAAAGAGGGAATGTTCCGACCTATCCTGGACCTCAAGTCTGTCAACCGCTACCTGAGGGTACCACACTTCCGCATGGAAACCCTACGTTCGGTCATAAGGGCAGTACAGCCGGGAGAATTTCTGACCTCCCTGGATCTGTCAGAAGCCTATCTGCACATCCCAGTTCATCATGACCACCAGCGCTTCCTATGCTTCGTGATCATGGAACACCACTACCAGTTCCAAGCGCTACCCTTCGGACTAGCCACTGCCCCTCGAACGTTCACCAAAATCATGGTGGTAGTGGCAGCGACACTGAGGAAAGAAGGAATTCTCATACACTCGTACCTGGATGATTGGCTGATCAGAGCAAAATCTCCAGAAGAAAGCCATCAGGCGACCTCCAGAGTCAAGAACCTACTGCAAAACCTTGGGTGGGTCATCCACCAACCAAGAGCTGTCTGCAGCCCTCCCAATCTCTAGAATACTTGGGAGTCCGGTTCGACACCCAACAGGACACGATCGTCCTTCCTGTTACAAGAGAGAGAAATTGATGAACCAGCTGAGAAAATTGTTGAACGGTGTTTGCCCCACGGTATGGGACTACCTCCAAGTCCTCTGACCCATAATATCAACCCTATAAGTCGTACCATGGGCAAGGGCCCACATGCGACCACTACAACGTTCCCTACTGTCATGATGGAACCCGATGTCCCAGGACTACACCGTCCGCCTCAGTTGCCAGCAGAGATACGGACCCAGCTCCTATGGTGGCTACAAGAAGAACATCTGAGCAAGAGAGTAAGACTATCCCCACCAACTTGGGGCTTGCTCACCAGGTATGTGAGCTTATGAGGGTGGGGAGCCCACTGTCAGGAACTGATGGCCCAGGGGCAATTTGACAAGGAAGAGTCGGGATGGAACATCAACCGACTGGAAGCCCGGGGAGTCAGACTAGCCTGCCTACGATTCAGTCACAGACTCCGAGGAGAAGCTGTCAGTCATGTCAGACAACGCCACAACAGTGGCCTACATAAACCGCCAGGGAGGAACCAGAAACCAACAGATGTCCATGGAAATAGACCCCCTAATGTCATGAACGGAAGTAAACCTGCAAGGGATCTCAGCCACCCACATCACGGGAAAAGACAACGTCACTGCGGATTACCTCAGCAGAGAAAGTCTAGACCCAGGGGAATGGAGGCTGTCAACCACAGCCTTCCAGTTGATAATAGACCGCTGGGGAACCCCAGCCATGGATCTTATGGCAACCCGGTCCAACACCCAAGTTCTTCAGTCGCAGACGAGACCCTCAATCCCAGGGGATTGTCGCCCTCGTCCAAACCTGGCCACAGCAAGACCTGCTGTGTACGCCTTTCCTCCATGGCCATTACTGGGCGGGTCATCCGCAAGATAGAATACCACAAGAGGCTAGTACTTCTAGTGGCCCTGGACTGGCCAAGAAGGCCGTGATACGTAGACATGCGAAGACTTCTGGTGGGGAACCCCCTGTGCCTACCTCCACACAGGGACCTGCTCCAGCAAGGACCAATCCTCCACGAAGACCCAACTCGATTCTCTCTTACGGTCTAGCCATTGAGAGGACTCGCCCGAAGAAGAGCGGATACTTGAGGGCAGTAATTGTCACCTTACTCCGAGCATGCAAGTTTTCCATATCTTTAACTTATATACGAATATGGAGAATATTCGAAACCTGGTGTGAAGACCGCGACATCCTTCCTTGGACAGCCAAAATCCCTATGATCCTGGAATTCCTGCAGGACGGCTGTCTCTCAACTCCATCAAGGTTCAACTGGCTGCGCTGGCCTGTTTTATAGCCAAAGTGGACGGCATCAGTCTTATCTTCCCATCCAGACTTCTCCCGCTTCCTGAGAGGGGTCAAGCAAATCCGACCACCACTAAAGTGGCTGGTACCCCTATGGAATCTCAATCTAGTACTCGACTTCCTAGCAGGAGCTTCCTTCAGACCTACATGCGATCTGTCCCTATGGGTCCTGACCTTGAAGACTGCATTCCTAGTGGCAATATGTTCAGCCCGTCGCATCTCCGAACTTCAAGCTCTATCCTGCCGGGAACCGTTCTTCAGATTCACACCGGGATCCATACAGCTACGCACTGTCCCCTCCTTCCTTTCAAAGGTGGTTTCTCATTTCCATCTAAACCAAACCATCGTGCTGCCATCTCCAGGCGAGCATAAGGAATTGGAAGATTCACGCTGCGCCATCTTAACGTCGGCAGACTCCTAATCCGCTACATGGAAAAATCGGTATCCTATGAAAGACAGACCACCTATTCGTCCTTCACAGCAGGAAGAAACAAGGGGAAGCAGCCTCGCGGGCAACCATAGCCCGCTGGATCAAAGAAGTAATCAAGGCAGCCTATGTAGAGGCAGGCAAACCTCCACCTCTACAAGTCAAGGCCCATTCCACAAGGGCCCAGTCAGTGTCCTGGGCAGAAACCAAGATGCTGTCACCCGCTGAGATCTGTCGGGCGGAGACGTGGTCCTCCATTCACACCTTCTCGAGGTTCTACCGCCTGGATGTTCAGGCCAGGGAGGACACAGCATTCACAAGGGCAGTACTAAGTGGGCCACAGGCAGTCTCCCACCCAGTTCAGGAGTAGCTTTTGTACATCCCATTGGTCCTGAGTCCATCTGCTACACACTAGGAAATGGAGAAATTACTTATCTGATAATTTCTTTTTCCTTGGTGTAGACAAATGGACTCAGTATCCCGCCCACGGCTGCCTCAAAATAAGAAACCTCGGGTGACAATCCCCGAGAGCAAGACAAGCACGGGTAAGCCAGACTTACCCCCAGTTAAGACACCCATAGTTACCGGGTGTCGGCGTTTCTCGGTTGACAACACTGGCAGTCTCCAGCTACAGTTCACGTCAACTAGTTCAAGTTAATTAAGTTAACCAAGTTAATCAAGTTATCCAACTACATATATCCACTATTGCTTTTCGAGGAGAATACTGAAGAGCAGAGCTTCCTGCACGGGTATACGTAATGCTGACGTCAGATTGCAATCTGACTCCTTCTCCCACTGCTATCAGGAGCACACTATACCTATTGGTCCTGAGTCCATCTGTCTACACTAAGGAAAACGAAATTATCAGGTAAGTAATTTCTCCAATTTTTATTAAACTGAAAATCGCTGCGCAAACCAACTGAAGTCCCCCCCCCCCCTCCCCTCGCCCACACAGTCCACCCAGCAATCAGCGATGACCCATTCTCGGATTTCCTGCATTCCTTCCTTCATATCCATCTCCTTCGGGTCAGCATTCCTGCCACGTTTAAAGTTTTGATTACAGTTTTACTCACCTTCCTGCTCTCTATGCTGAGCACGGAGGGCCTGCAGCCACTCCCCTTCCTCTCTGCACAGCTTCCGAGCCTCTTCAATGCTTTGACCTTTTAGGTACAAGTAAAAATAAAAAACAGAATTGATAAGCAAGCAAATAATGCGGTAATATGTGTCCCGCAAACAATGTGTTTTTCTTCTCCACTCCCTGGGGCAGATGCAGAAAGGTGCCATTTACTGGAACGCACCTTGTAGCCTGCATTCGTGCTGCCCTTTTCAGTGGACAAAACTTATGATCAAAACAGGAAAAAGTTCTGCATGCAGAAATATGCTTATGTTTTGCAGAATAATACTTTGTGTCCTTGCTTGGAAATCCCATGCCAGTGTAGATGGTAGATACTACCTTCCCATCCAGGCCGAACACCAAGAACCCTACAACGTGGTGATGTGGAAACTACAGACCGGTTAGCCTGACTTCAGTGCAAGGAAAAATAGTGGAAAGTATTCTAAACATCAAAATCACAGAACATATAGAAAGACATGGTTTAATGGAACAAAGTCAGCATGGCTTTACCCAGGGCAAGTCTTGCCTCACAAATCTGCTTCACTTTTTTGAAGGAGTTAATAAACATGTGGATAAAGGTGAACCGGTAGATATAGTATACTTGGATTTTCAGAAGGCGTTTGACAAAGTTCCTCATTTATTTATTTATTTAACAGTTTTTTATACCGACCTTCATAGTAAATAACCATATCGGATCGGTTTACAGTTTAACAAAGGGAAAACTAGAGTAAACAAATTCAAGTAAACGAAAGATAACAATAGGTAGGAATAAGTCAAAGTTACAATCAACAGGGGGAGAGAACTTGGAAGCTTACAACAAGCTGGAAAGAAGAAAGGCCGGTAATAAAAGTATTGTTACCATAGAATGTACGAGTTAAAAAACTTAAAAACTTAAAAAAAAACTTTAAAAGGTTTAAAAAACTTAAAAAAAACTTAAAAACTTAAAAAAAAACTTAAAAAGCCTCATGAGAGGCTTCTAGGAAAAGTAAAAAGTCATGGGATAGATGGTGATGTCCTTTCGTGGATTGCAAACTGGCTAAAAGACAGGAAACAGAGAGTAGGATTAAATGGACAATTTTCTCAGTGGAAGGGAGTGGACAGTGGAGTGCCTCAGGGATCTGTATTGGGACCCTTACTTTTCAATATATTTATAAATGATCTGGAAAGAAATACGAAGAGTGAGATAATCAAATTGGCAGATGACACAAAATTGTTCAGAGTAGTTAAATCACAAGCAGATTGTGATAAATTGCAGGAAGATCTTGTGAGACTGGAAAATTGGGCATCCAAAAGGCAGATGAAATTTAATGTGGATAAGTGCAAGGTGATGCATATAGGGAAAAATAACCCATGCTATAATTACACAATATTGGGTTCTATATTAGGTGCTACAACCCAAGAAAGAGATCTAGGTGTCATAGTGGATAACACATTGAAATCGGTTCAGTGTGTTGCGGCAGTCAAAAAAGCAAACAGAATGTTGGGAATTATGAGAGAGGGCATGGTGAACAAAACGGAAAATGTCATAATGCCTCTGTATCGCTCCATGGTGAGACCGCAACTTGAATACTGTGTACAATTCCGGTTGCCGCATCTCAAAAAAGATATAATTGCGATGGAGAAGGTACAGAGAAGGGCTACCAAAATGATAAGGGGAATGGAACAGCTCCCCTATGAGGAAAGACTAAAGAGGTTAGGACTTTTCAGCTTGGAGAAGAGACAGCTGAGGGGGGATATGATAGAGATGTTTAAAATCATGAGAGGTCTAGAACGGGTAGATGTGAATCGGTTATTTACTCTTTCGGATAGTAGAAAGACTAGGGGGCACTCCATGAAGTTAGCATGGGGCACATTTAAAACTAATCGGAGAAAGTTCTTTTTTACTCAACACACAGTTAAACCAGAGGATGTGGTTAGTGCAGTTAGTTTAGATGTGTTTAAAAAAGGATTGGATGGGGGGGCGCTCTCGCTGCAGAGCAAGATGGCCGCATGACCTCGAGCTCCCGCCCACCCCGAGCCTTTTTGCAGCTTTTTCGCAGTGTTCAACCTGCCGAACTTGATTCGAATTAGCAGCGATCATTACCCGCAGCATTAAAGATGGCACAGAAAAAAAAGGGGCCAGATCTGAAGCAGTTTGCTTACGTTACTGACGATGATGCCACTGGCGGGCCTAGTGAAGTTCCTGACACCCCGGACGCGAGCAAACGCCATTTTGGTGAGGAGCAGGACCAGGGCGCGAACGGTGCGGCGCCCTCTAATCACCCAACCTGGGAGGAATTCAGACGCTGGTTCGGGGACTTGCGCCGTGAAATCAAAGAATATAAGCAGGAACTGCATCAGGCTATGGAAGAGATTCGAGAGGAGATGGCAGAGATCGGGAGGCGTACAGATGAATGCGATGTGAGTCTGGAGGAGCATGATATCAGGCTTAAGGCGTTACAACACAATTCAGACCAAACCCAGGCAGACTATACCGCGCTTAATGCAAAATTAGAAGATCTTGATAACCGTGGGAGACGTCATAATCTGCGGTTTAGAGGCATCCCCGAAGATGAGAAGTACGCTGATTGTGGGGCCACGATTCAAAGATTTTGCTCCTTTTTACAAGCACAAGATGGCGGCGGGACTGCAGCACTACCAGCAGCTACTATTGAATTGGACCGGGCTCATTGCTCCTTGGGACAAAAAATACCCGGTAAGCCTAGGGACATAATAGTATGTTTCACTAAATACACTATTAAAGACAGCATCTACCAAATTGCCAGAAAGCGCAATTCCTGGGCGTGGGAGAATAATAACATCCAAATATACGCCGACTTATCCCCAATGACTCTCAAAAAAAGGATGGAGTTCAAGGAAGTCACGGCGGTGTTGCGCAAGGAAGGTCTCCGTTATCGCTGGCTGTTTCCTTTTGGAATTGCGATTACCATAGATGGTTCAACGACGAAAACAGAGACAGTGGATGGAGCAGTAGCAGTACTAAAAGCAGCCGGTCATCAGGTGCAGCATGCTGCCCCAGCTAAGAAGACATCCACCTCCCTGATGGAAACTCCACGATGGCAAAGGGTGCGACATGGAGGCAAACGACTGCGGAGACAATCAGGAGAACGTGTTCCTGCCCAGGATAAGGGGGCAGGATGAGCGGTATGTCCCAGTTACAGGGATTTCCATACTTCGATGGACTCTTGATGTGGGACATGAGAATGTCACATATTTTGGGACTGAGATTGCTGCAATTTCTTGTTAATTTGGTTGTTGGTTATATATCTATATCCAGGTTGAATGGTAATGAATGAGGCTCGGGGGTGGGTAGGGATGGGCTCTGCAAGTGATCACGCCCTTCATAGCCTACACAGGGGTGCATTTAGCACATGTCTGTGGAGCGCACAGGGAATTGGGAGGGAGAGGGGAGGGGGGAAGGGCAAGTGGGAACAGGTAGCACAACAAAGTTTCAGTTGCACGTGTATACAGGGCACTTGGGCGTTACTGTTATATTTGTTTCTCATCCACTGCATTATTCTACTGATGCTTTCGTCCAGCAGGGTCCCCAAGGGGAGAATGAGGGATTTCGAGATGCAAGCGGGTACCCTATCAGAGGCATTTTTGGGGGGGATAGCCGAGTGGGGTCATTTTTATTTTTTCTATCATGGCGAAACTAACCATATGGTCTCTCAATGTTAAGGGGTTGAATAATCCTTTTGGGGCTGATATCTTGTTTCTCCAAGAAACTCATCTTAAGAAAAGGTATGAGCACTTACTATCTTGGGCTCAATACCCACATCAGTTCCATGCAGCTGCCTCTAAGTCTGCGAAATACTCGGGAGTGAGTATATTACTCCACAAAGATATCCAGGGCACAGTAACTAAAACGGTGGCTGACCCTATGGGGCGCTATGTAGTTCTACAATTGTTGGTGGAGAAGACCACATATACTTTTTTCAATATCTATGCTCCCAATACTAACCAACACGCCTTTATAGCTCAGCTAGGAGAGGTTTTGAATAACATAGCCCCTGAGCACCTAATTATAGGGGGTGACTTCAATCTCACTTTACAACCTCACGTAGATAACTCAGCGGGAGGGGGAACATCATACGATCGTAAGTTCCTCCAAAAGTTCCTTCGAGATAGAGACTTGATAGACATCTGGAGGCACCGAAATATTAATGTGAGGGATTACACTTTCTAGTCTTCTCCCCATAAAACTTATTCTCGTATAGACTACTTCTTAGTAGATAAGTTATTGAGCCTGCAGACTATGCAACCAACGATAGGTCCCATCACTTGGTCGGATCATGCCCCTATAGGTTTAACATTGCACTTACACAATGAAAAGGCGGGCCTCCGATTTTGGCACTTGAATGACACCCTGCTTGCTGATGAACCGTTTTGTCAAACCTTAAAGGAAGATATAGCGGATTATCAGCAATTTAATTCTACACATTCCCATTCACCGCCAGTATTTTGGGACTGTTTAAAAGTGGTGTTGCGAGGTAGATTAATATCACAAGCTTCATATCAGAAAAAGGTGAAAAGCGAAAAAATTGATGCGTTATTGTCTGATATTGCATGTCTCGAAAAACAACATAAAACTACATTATCCACCAGGGTCTATGCTAAACTTCAACACGCTCGTAACGCTTTAGGCCTATTGAGAGCTGGGGACATAGCGCACCAGCTACAACTAGCACGTCAGGAACATTTTGAATGGGGTAATAAGGCGGGACGACTGTTGGCTCGGAAATTAAAACGCCAAGTAGCACAATGCCAAATCACACGAATCAAAGCGTTAGATGGCTCTATGTTGGATTCTGCTGAAGCTATTCAACATAGATTTCAACAATTCTATGGTACCCTATACTCTGCGGATACTCAAATAGTTGAAGATAGTATTGATGCTTATTTGGCGGACATTGATCTCCCGACACTTTCTGAGACTGAAAGGTTGAGGTTTGAAAGTCTTGTTACTCCCATGGAAATATTACATGCTATAAAGGATCTTAAACCTAATAAAGCCCCGGGGTTGGACGGGTATACTGGTTCTTTTTATAAAAAGTTTGTTTCTCAGATTACCCCTTATTTACTGGAAGCTTTTAATGCATTACAGGGGGAGGCAGTTTTACCATCTGAGGCGAATGTGGCGGGTATTACCATACTGGCCAAACCTGGGAGGGATCCTGCGGATTGTGGGTCGTACCGACCAATCTCATTGATCAACATAGATTTAAAAATACTCGTGAAAATTTTAGCTAATCGCCTCAACTCAGTTATGAACAAATTGGTTCACCAGGATCAGGCTGGCTTTATTCCAGGGAGGAAAGCGGCAGATAATGTAAGGAAAATTATGGACCTCATATGGCAAGTCACCCGGACTGAGACTCCAGCGATTTTGCTGGCGGTCGATGCTGAAAAAGCATTTGACATGGTCCATTGGCAATTTTTGTTTAAAACACTGAAGAAAATGAATTTTGGCCCCAAATTTCTCAATTGGCTTATTAAACTTTATGATCGGCCGAGGGCCAGAGTTAAAGTCAATGGAGTATATTCTGATCCTTTTCCAATTGAGAGGGGAACGAGACAGGGCTGCCCGTTATCCCCATTATTATTCGCGTTGTTTTTGGAGCCTTTCACCACTAAAGTTCGGGAAGCGGGGTCTATTATGGGAGTCCGTGTGGGAGCGATGGACTATAAGTTGTCACTTTTTGCGGACGACATTTTATTTACCTTATCTAGCCCGGCACAGTCATTACCCGGGGTGGTGGCACACCTTAGGGAATTTAGCTTGGTTTCTGGCTTTCGACTGAACCTTGCAAAATCGGAGGTGTTGAATGTTTCTTTGCCCCCGGACCAAGTTGTTCAGTTGAAACAACAGTTTCCTTTTAAGTGGGCGGGTGCCAAGATAAAATATTTAGGAATTTTTATAGGACCTAAACTGACTGACCTGTTTAGATTGAATTATACTCCATTGGTGGCTAAAGGGTTTTGGGATTTAGATATATGGGACGGTCTCCCAGTTACCTGGACTGGACGCATAGCTATATTAAAGATGTCCGTTCTACCCAAATTTAATTACCTATTTCAGTCACTACCTATTTCCATTCCGACAGCCCTACTAAAAAGATGGCAGAGACGTTTCTTTGCATTCCTCTGGAAACGGAGGCCTCCTCGTGTAGCGCAAGCGACACTATACAGACATAAATTGAGAGGAGGGATGGGGTTCCAAATTTACAATGGTACCATGCAGCTGCTCAAATTAGTTGTATTCTATCTTGGTATAAAAAAGCTGAGCGGCCTGGATGGGTAGCCATTGAGCAAACCTTACTGGGCATCATGCCCCTACAAGCCCTTCTTTGGCAACCTAGATCGACATTGAGGATAGGGGGAAGTATTACTACTCCTCTGCAAACGACTCTTCAGTGCTGGGGAAAATGGAAACATCTTATCATAGGAAACAGACAATATTCTTACCACACTCATTTATATTACCACACTCGATTCTCTCCAGGTTGGGATTCGATCTCTGCTCATTATTGGAGGGAGAAGGGTATGCATACAGTGGGGCAGATGTGTGGTGGGGATGGTGTACTGTCTTTCTCACAACTTCAGGAGGCCTACTCGATCCCACTTTCCACCCTTTATTATTACCACCAAACTCGGCACTTCTTGACTAAAGAACAAATTGTGGTAGAACTTCAGAAGGGTAAATCCCAATTTGAAGGCTGGTGTGACCTAGCTGACCGTATCAAGGGCGGACTGTCCAAGTTATACATGATTTTACAGGGCTCATTGCCAGGGAAACCAGCATATACTCACAAGTGGGAGGCGGAGCTTGGACAACCATTGGCAAATGAGGAGTGGGATCAGATATTTTCAAATACTAAGCGTAGTTCAGTTGCAACCTCCCTTACTGAAAACGGATATAAAGTACTATTTCGATGGCATAAAGCAGGTCTTAGCTCTGACGCCCTGTGTTGGAAGGGATGTGGTTCGATAGGAACGTTTTTCCATTTATGGTGGGAGTGTGTTCATGTCCAGAGAATGTGGAAAGATGTTATGGACACCATTTTTTACACTTTACATGAAGAGGTCACTCTAACCCCTGTTCAGGGTTTACTCAATGTATCGGTTGATGGCTCCAAACATGAGTGTCTGTTAATTAATCAATTTTGTATAGCAGCGCGCTGTACCTTGGCGGCTTCATGGAAGCAGGACAGAGTTCCAGATAAGGAAGTTCTTTATCAGAAACTTGATGCTATGTGCTCCCTGTACAAGATAACAGCTCAAAAGCGGAGTCAACTCCTGCAGTTTCAACAGATATGGAAACCGTATCTTGCTTGGAGAAGAGGACATGATGACACAGGTTGGGTCCCATGCCTCTCAATGTTGATTTCTGTTCACCAGATGTGTTAAGCTAATTTTTGTGCAGAACTGTTGTTTTCTGGTTATCCCTTTTTCTTTTAAACAGAGTACTATGTAAATTTCTGGGATATCAGTAAATGGGTATTGGTTCAAGAAGTCGCTCATCCACAGCTGCGATATGATATGATAGGTGGTTATCTACTCCAACTGCACATTCTTCTCTTTGCACCTTATCTCTCCGGTATGGGCATTAGCGTAATCTACAAATCCGACACTTGTTTAGTTTTCTAATGTACAGTGGACTACCTTTAATGGGTAATTGATGTGCTATCATCAGTAACTGCCTTCTATATAAGGCATAAGATTGTATCTGTATTTGATTTGCCTGGCTTTGTCTGTATACACAATAGTTATGGTTGTATTGCTGTTAAAACTGTTCAATAAACTTTACATTACAAAAAAAAAAAAAAAGGATTGGATGAGTTCTTGGAGGAGAAGTCCATTACCTGCTATTAAGTTCACCTAGAGAATAGCCACTGCCATTAGCAATGGTAACATGGAATAGACTTAATTTTTGGGTACTTGCCAGGTTCTTATGGCCTGGATTGGCCACTGTTGGAAACAGGATGCTGGGCTTGATGGACCCTTGGAGTGACCCAGTATGGCATTTTCCTATGTTCTTATGTTCACCGCCTCTTCTTGCCCATCTTGCAGGTGCTGCCCTAGTCTTCCCCCACTGTCCTCGGCCTGCTTCTCCCACCCCCAGCATTGAAATGTGCATTCCTCGTACCCAGATTAATGTAACAGTTTCTGCGTGTTTTCAACTCCAGATACATTAGCATATTAGCTATTTGTATCTGCAGTGAAAAAAAATTGCAACCATAATGTACAAAATTGTGCATGGGAAAAGTGCACATGATTTTTAATGCTAAGATTCTTGCTTCTGTACTCTAGTGTAATGATCCCCAGGACTTACCTTGTGTGGAAATGAGGCCTGGGAATTAAAGGTGGCCCTGAACTCCCACCAGGCTGCATCCTGATTTCGTGGCCTTCCAGCCCTGAAAAACAGGCAGCACTCAACTGCTATTATGGGGTGTGCAAGGAGTCTAACATCATTATCAGTGAAACTGGGCATTCTTTCCCGCAGCATTTTCACCTACTCTAAGGCCCTGAGCAAAATGGACATCTAGGCGTGCATGATCATGTGCACAAAAGGAACATCTAGTTCTCGGCTGTTTGGACTTTCATATAATGTGTGTCCATTATGTGCGCCATTGGGCTAAACGGATGTCCAGGACTTGTGCATCACATGGGCTTCAAATGCACTTGTGAGGCCAGGGCGTTCATTATGTAAGTCACAAAGGCCTCTAGTGGACATGCAGGGTCCTGGGCATCCGTTATGTGTGTTGCATAGGGTCTGTATGTAAATGGATGCACAAGTCCTGGATAACAAAGAAAGTTGTGGAACTTGGGTATCCATCAATGCACAAATCTGCGACATCAATGTAAGGTGTTTGTGGTGCTCTCTTGTGGTTTCCTGTGCATCCCAAACAACAGGTTCTCAAGTGAGGGTGGCCTATGATAGTATGTGAGGAGGGATGCCAATGCAGGAGGCTTGTGAGAGGCGAGGGGACGCACGCCAGCACTGAGAGTTTATGAGAAGGTGAGGGGACGCACGCCAGCACTGGGAGCTTGTGAGAAGGCGAGGGGTTGCACGCCAGCATTGGGAACTGTGAGAGGGATGCCCATGCCGGGGGCATGCGAGGATGTGGTGGACATGGGGCTTACAGAAACTTTGCTACACATGACAGACTGTGTGAAAGAAACTAAAGTAATTTTTATTCATCAAAAAATAAAAATAAAGAACACAAAACAAAAACATTTTTGGTGCCTGGCCCATCCATCCATCAGCTTCTGATTTCAACTCCTGAAATAAAACACAAAGCAATGGATTTAGTTTTTCACACAATAAACAGTTTGCTTATTCTTGACAGCAACTATATCAGGGCAAGAGGAGAGGGGTTATTAGTATCAGTGGTAAGAACTTACACTAGAAATAATCAATGATGAGCTTTCGCCGAATCTCAGAGCCTCGCACTGCTGCTGGTTGCACTTGTGGATCTTAGCAGCTAGTCATTGGCAACCTCCTCTTCCATCCCAAAGTGCACCGCAATGTTATGAAGCCTGCAGCAGGCCATTACAATGCATGCGATCTTATCCGCACTGTAGTGTAGGGCACCACCAGACCGGTACAAGCATCTGAATCAGTTTTTCAGCATGCCGAATGTCTGCTCGATGACAGATTTCATGCTGGTATGTGCCTTGTTTTAGTGTCTTTCAGCTGCAGCGTGCATGGCCAGGAGCAGGGTACCCACCTATAAAAGGGGTAACCAATATTGCATCAAAAAATGGCGTGACACCACCAAACACATTCACTACTCCAATTGGCATATGCATATACATAGTCAGCTCATTTTAACCCCAACCTCCCCCCCCTCCCCAAACCAGTACAGTACAGAAGTACTTTCATAAATCATATGTAATGATGTACATAATTTTTAAGGTGAGACAATGATCTTCTATTGAGCCCTGCATCTCTCCACCCCATGTGGCTGTCTATTACCCCTCTCTGTATGCACACTACTAACCCATAGCAACTGTTACTTACTAAGCAGCTAACAATCACCATATTTTCCCTCTGCAAAATCGGTCCCAATCGTGGAATAAGCAAGGATGAAGGAATCATGGCAGCTCCCAGGAAATCTTGACATGATGCTCATAATTTTAAGATGTGCATCAAACACAACCTTGTACATTCATGGAATAGACGTGCTTTCAGTTCCGGAATGCAATCTCCTGCTCTGACTTCGGGGTGAGTGCAATATGGGTGCAGTCTATCGTGCCCACCACACTGGTCATCCCAGCTATTTCATAGAACCTGCGCATGTTCTCCTGGATTTGTGCAGGGTCCACTGGATAGTTGATATATTGCTTCATGCACTTCATTATTGCCCTCAAGACTTGGCCAAAGTGCCTCCAGAATGAGGACTGGTCCACCCCGCCAATGATGCCAACTGTATTCTGGAAACTTTCTGTGGTGAAAAAATGCAAAGCATCCAATAGTTTGACCAACATGGGGATTGCATGATTGTGAGAGGTGAGGGGATCAATGTTATTTTGCAGGTCCTCAAAGTGTAAAAATTGCCTGAGAGCTGAGACAGTATCTTTGCACTACATCTGTCTCAAGCAATCCAAAGAGGGTTGTCTGTGGCCAATTGATACACTGCCTGCAGGGTCTACAGATGGCTGTTGGCTGTACCTGTGCCTTTGCTGCATGATCCTCTTGTCTTCTATCGTCATTGTTCTCACAATTGTTTGCTTCACCGATCACTCTCCATTGTCTGGTAGTCCTTACTCTGGCTTGCACATGCAAGAGAAAGCTCAACAGAACAAAGAGGTGTAGGTAATCCATGCTTATAATGCCAGGGAAGCCTTCATGAGCTGTCAGCTACCACTAGCACTAGTAAATTAACTCCAGGGACTGAGCTGGTGCAAAATTTAAATGTAAAAAAACGCATGATGGACACACAAGATTTGGATGTATGTTCCTGTTCAAGGGGTAATAATTAATGGTCATTTACATAGAATTTAAATTTAGTAGGCGCTATTTGTTATGTTTGTTAGCATGTGTGTTATGGACGTGCTAATTCCTTTATTTCATTGGATACTCATTTTGCACGTCTATAACGTGTGTCCAACTGTGTGTGTACCAGTGTGCTAGGCTGGGTGCATTTTATTGCATCGACCCCTATGTGTTTAAATCCCCAGCCTGTAGATTTCTCACTTGTTAATTTCTTCCTGAACGTCTTGGCATAGTTAAACTAAGCCTACCCTCTTATATCTTGTGCACATTATCATATCAGAATATTTCAACATTTTTGCAAAAAGGTACTGAACAGATTTACCTGAGGTTTAGAAAGCTGGTTAAAGTTTGATCAGGCTTTTTCTAGTGATTAAGTGAAATGAAGGTGAAGATTGATGACATGGTTGTGAAGTTATATTTTTGATAACCAAAAAGAAAATGAGTTCCATGGTGCATACTTTCCAGATTATCTGGATCCATTTTCCTATCTCAGGTTTGCTCGTTAATTTCCAGTGTTGTGCAGAATTTTGCCTTGCTGCCACTAATTGGTGAATCACTAATGGAATGCCACCTCTACATGAAGATATAGGGGTGGCATTCCCCAGATGCCTACAGAATCAAATGGAAGATGAATGCCCTTCTCTTTATATGTCAGTGATATCACTTCCTTCCAGTACATCTCTATCAGGGGACATGTCCACCACAAATGGAATACAGAGCCCCCTCGCAACACTAAATCCTGTCCAGCACCTATTGGAATCACCATTACCATTTTTTGTAGGTTAACTGGAGTATTGTACCAATAAAGGATCTTATGTCTGTTCTCCCTAGTCATACGTATATACATACATACATAGGTGCCATGGCTGAGTCTACCCGTTATTCAGTCCCAATCTTCCTCCTCTAGCTCTTTCCCTAAATCTTCAGCCCACAATTCTTTATATTACCCTATTGGGTGTTCTGTTTCTTCCATTAGGATTTATACATTTTTTTATATTAGACACTTATTACACAAGTTTTCATTGATTTGTCTCTCAAGCAGTTCTATCAAAATTGGCCTTATTCCTTCCTTTAAGAAGCCCAGTTAGCTGTAGGTATTTAAACATTGGCATCGGCACTGTCTCCATTTCAAGCTTATCTCTTAACTGTTGTATAAAAAGACATTTCCTTTCATTAGACCCTGCTCCTTTTAAACTCTGAGCATGCCCCCTCCCGCTGGCTGCTGGCAGCTTTCTAACACCCCCCACCCAAGTTCCTTTGCTCCCTGTTTTTCTTTCTGCTTATGTATTCCCATTGTGTTACTTCAGTGGCTGGATTGGGCCATGTGGCTCCATTATGTGCCTCCTTCCTGAACCTACAGAAGCAGCTATATAAGAGGTATTTTTTCCAGCACTCTGAGTTCACAAACTAATCTTCTTTTCAGAATTTCCTTAATATTCTTATATTTATCAGGTATATTTGTCTACATGTAGTCTAAGAATCAAATTAATTTCTATCTTTGACCCTGTTTTCTGCAAAGACTGTAGTAAATATGCCTTTTCACTCTGTTTTTGTATGGCATTCCCTTCTCATGACATTTAATTTCATAGTCACCAAACAATGCCTGTCTGACTGTGCACTTTAGAATTTATCTTTTAGCAGTTTGAATGCAATTAATCCCAAACTGTGAGTCTCGTATTAATAGAGGCTTACAGTTAGGTTATGAAGTGATATGTTGCTTTGGATCAGGAAGAAAAACTATTAAAAAAAAAAAATTGAGGTCTCATGATGTGAACTGAGGTGAACATGCTTTCCTGGGTTCTGGGCACCATCCCCTTTCATTGGGCTAAATCTGTGACATCTGGTCCCCAAATTATATATTTTTTTGATTAGTACAAAGAGTATGTCAATAGACAAATATATGCATAAATCATCGGGGACAATGCCCTTGAAGGGGTAAAAAAAAGAACGAGAGAAGCAAAAAGCACTACCTGAGAAAATGGCCGTGGAAGGAGGAAATTCTTCAGATCCCCTACTTAACTTGGCCTCTATTAAGACACTTATGGAAAAGGTAACTACCGCAGTAGTTGCTGCCTTCGATATGAAACTCAACGGCATCTCAGCCCAGACCACCAATCTTAAAAGCTCCCTGGCTGAAATAGTGCCAAGATTAGAAATGGCGGCGGGGAGGATCGCCTGCATAGAGGATGAATCAACCACAATAGCAGTAAAACTTACTAACCTAGAAAAAAGGCTGGAAGCATTAGCAGAAACACTGAAAGACCTAGAGAATAGGTTCCTCAGAAACAATATTCATTTAATTGGGTTTCCGGAATCCATTCCAGATGAGAACCTGATGGGATTCCTGGAGAAATGGCTGCCGGATGTACTGGAGCTCTCAACCTTGTTGATTGTCATGAAAATAGAGAAGGCTCTCAGACTAGGAGGCAGGCGAGAAGATGAATCGAGACCAAGAATTGTCTTTGCTAAAATAATGAACTGCTCTCATAAACAGGAGATCATGCATTCTTATCGCACAAATCGTGAAATCTGCTATCAGGAGGCACTGATTCATTTCTTCCAGGACTAGTCTACGCAAGTTTCTCTGCGATGCAAGGAATTCAACCCCTTCTGTGCTGCCTTAGTGAAAAAACAGTTGAAATTTACTCTCCAGTTTCCAGCCAGATCACGGGTCTGGCACTTAAACATGCATGTTTTCAATGATCTCCTGCAGGCAAAAGTCTTCTTAGACAGGCTGCCTTAATGCGAACAGACTTACTGCATGTCATTTCGGATTCTATCTTGGCTGAACTAATTTGGTTTTTCATGTTTTTGCTGTTTGAGTTACTGTTTCTTTGTGTCTCATTCATAGGGCGAATAAAATTTTGTTGCACTTGAATGACTGTTACCTGTGCATCTGGATCTCGTGATCCTGGTGGGCAAATGGAGCCCGATGTAGAGGGCTTGTGCACTGAAGACTGTATTGTTGAAGTGTCAGGGTTATCTTTCCTTTCAAGGCTTCCTGGTAGGTGTGTCACCAGACTCCCTCAGAATGTCTGCAGCCAACATTTTTAAACTAAGATGAGGAGTTGTGCTGGAGACAGCTCTCCTCCTCTGAGAGCAAAGTGATGATAAACTCCAGATGGGGAGCTCACTCTGGCCGCCTCCTTTCTCATGGTAATTCTCCTCTGGGCTTTTGTTGCTGTCAGGAGTCCTGCCGGAGGTAGCTCCCTGAGTGTCGTCACCCTCTTCACTCCAGAAGGGACTTTCTTTTCGCTCTTTTAACAATGTTTAACAACAGGGCATATTTCTAGTCTGTGCAAGTATTGTTTTGAGATGGACATTGTTTAAGACTTCTCTGTTATTGAGCTTTTAACTCTAGTTCCTTTCAGCTACTGAATTATTGTTCTACCAAGGTGGACACTTCTATATTACATTTCATTAGGATGTTTTCTATTTCTGTAACAGTGGGATGGTGCCCATCCCCTTCTCATTTGTACCTCATGATCGCCAAGTTATTTCCTTGGCGAGTATTCCAGTGTTCTTGGGGAGGAGGGGACGGAGGAATTATTGGACTTCAGAGGTTGCAGATACAGTTAGGCAAAGAGTATTTTTCTCAGTGGATTTTAGGAGGTTTGTTCTTTCTGGGACTAGTCCATTTAGGGCTAGAGATCAGCAGAAGTATGTCTGGTGCGTGGTTGTGGGTCAAAGCTGGGGGGCCCATGGTAATAAAGGAAAGATAGGGTCTTTGATTTTTATCTGGTTTTTTTTCTGGCATATGGGTGACCTGGTTAGACTGGTATCTTTAAATGTGAATGGCCTAGGCTCACCTATCAAACCAGCCAAGATATTGCAAGAACTAAAAAGATATAAAGCAGATATTGCCTGTATCCAGGAAACCCATTTATCAGAGGTAGAAAACAAAAAAAAACTGGAGCAGGATTGGGTAAGTTCCTGTTTTTATTGGATGGCTTCTGGTAACAAAGCGGGGCTGGTCATTCTTTTACACAAAAATATTGCTTTCAAGAGTCAGAAGGAAATTAAGGACCCAGGGGAATGCCTTTTCATCTTGGTAGGGAAACTTAAGGATAGGGACATAACTATTTGTAATGTTTATGGTCCTAATGACTAGGGTCATGTTTTTTTGAGCATGTTGCACAATTACTACTCTTAAATAAGAAGGGTTTGCTCTTTCATACGGGGGATTTTAATTGCGTGCATGACTCTCTGATGGACATACTTCCACCTCCCGCAGCTAGGAAGGCTACCTTTCATTGCGTATTTATGTAATAGTTTGCAAGTTTTAGACTACTAGTTCTTAATCCTACCATGAAAGATTTCACTCATATTTCAAGGACACATACGCCTCACTCCAGGATTGACTACATTTTAGGCTCTCAAGCTTTTTTCCCTCGAGTTCGCCAAGCAATGATAGGAACCACAGGCACTTCAGATCACACCAATATTTGGTTAGATTTTCATATTACAGATATTGAAGGTGGCACTGCCTTGTGGAAATTCCCATCATTCCTTCATGAATATAAAAAATTTCAAAAGTTTCTTCAGACAAAATGGGAGGAATTTGCTTTAAATAATGCAGCACATGCGATACTACTGGACTTTATTGGGAGACCAGTTAAGCGGTTCTCCGGGGAGAGGTTATTGCTCTCCTAAAAGGGAGGAATGCCAAATTGAATAAAATGATCTTACACTTAGAGGCCCAGCTGAAATTAGCTGCATATTTTTCTATCTTGGAGAGCTTGAATGCCTGTCTTCATCAAAGGGCACAAAGAATGTTACAATATTCAGAGCACTGTTATTTCTGCTTTGGGAATAAATCTGGGAAAAATGTTGGCAAATACTGTTCAGATGTGGAAAGGGAGGATGTACATAGAGAGGGTTCGGACTCCTCAGGGAATCTGAGCTACAAGAGACACGAAAGTATTTGACACTCTGTGGGGATAATTTTCAAAAGGAGTTACATGCGTAAATGTAGCTACTATTGTAGCAATTTTCAAAAGCCATTTACTCAAGTAAAGTGCACTTATGTGAGTAAATCCTATAGACAAGTCAATGGCATATATTGTAGCAATTTTCAAAAACCCACTTACTCAAGTAAAGTGAATTTACTCCAGTAAACCTGGTTTTTACTCGAGTAAATGCTTTTTTTTTTTTTTTTTTTAATTTATAATTTTTTATTGCCGTGACCAACAACAGTACAAGTAGGAAACAAGAAATACAAGAATAATGGGTACATGGCAACATTTACAAGAGGTACAATAGTCACCCTCCCCCCCTCCCCCCGTCATGCTACTCATTATCACAAGATAAAATATACGTGATGAGAAATAAGAACAAGAAAAAAGAAAAACCAAGAAAAGGAAAAAGTCCGAAAAAACATGCTTGCATGGAGGATGGAGAAAATGTCAGTGTGCACCAAGCTTTGCAGTGTCCATTCTGGCATTCATGAATGGTAGGAAAGTGGCGGTAGAGGTAGCGGCCTCCAGGAAATGTAGGGATTCCAGATTTGATAGAATTTAGAGAGGCGATGATATTTAAACGCTGTTAGTCGGTATAGAGTACACGTCCTATCTAAACGTGACAAGATCTCAGTGGGCGTAGGCGGTTGTACTCTCTTCCATGAGTAAGCGATTTCCATGGCAGTAGACGTGCATACCAGCTGTAGAAATGTCTGCGCGGGAGCTGGAAGGTCATCATCAGGAAGATGAAGAAGAGCCTGAGCAGAGTAAATGCTTTTTAAAATCAGGCCCTGTATGTTTTATGAAACTCTTTATTCAGAAGATAGAGTAGGGGGCTCTATAGAAGATGGGTTGTTCTTCCAGAATCATCAATTGCCTACTATCTCAGAGTCAACTGGAATTTCTTAATCGACCTATCCAAAAGTTTGAAATTCTAAATGTATTAGCAACAAGCAAGACCTGCAAAGCCCCAGGCCTGGATGGGTTCGCACATGATTACTGCAAACTTTTGAAAGATCATATTTCTGTTCTGATGTAGGCTTTTTTTGGAGATGCATTACTGCGGGGTGAATTTCCGAGGGGCTTTAACACCGCACGTGTTAGTTTTGGCCAAGCCGGATAAGGATCCCACTCTGCCAGCTTCATATCGGCTGATTTCCTTACTTAATTATTATCTGAAAAGTCTTGCAAAAATGCTTGCAGAAAGGATGAGTTAGTGCTTCCTGCTATTATCTCACCTCAGTGGGTAGGACAGTGGCGACCCATATTATTAAGTTGGCTACAGTGATGACTTATTGCAGAAATAGAGGAATCCTGGCCCTAGTGGGGGGCTTTAATTCAGAAAAAGCTTTTGACAGTCTCTTGGCCATATTTGTTTTCTGTGCTGGGTAGATTCGGGTTTAGTGAGCATATCATAAACATTTCCCTCCTCTATGCATCCTCTATGTCACTTATCCTGGTGAATGGAAGCAGATCAGCCCCCTTCCCTATTAATAGAGGGGTGAGAGAAGGGTGTCCTCTCTCTCTTTTATTATACCTATTCTCAATATACCCCCTTCTTAGGATAATTGCAGAAGACAAATTCATATTTGGATTGGAAGTAGGATGAACTGCTTTCAAAATTGCAGCATTTGCTGTTGATGATTTAATTTTTGTTACTTGCCCCAAGGACTCCTTACCTAAAGTTTTGGCCCATCGGGTGCATTTTGTATGTCTAAAAATCAACCAAAGATAAATCTGAAGCATTGGATGTGTCAGGGAATCTATGCCAGTCATGGGATGGGACCTTTCCTCTCCTTTGGGTTCACTCTGAAATAAAATATTTGGGTGTTCGTATTCCCTCTGACATGCATTTCCTCTATAGGGTGAATGCAATGCCATTACTCCGGGCCTTGCAATCTAATATTAGCCAATGGATGAATTTACCTTTAACTCGTGCTGGCAGGATTCATCTATTAAAAATGATAGAAGTTCCTAAATGCTTGTACCTGATGCCAGTTTGGCTAATTCAGAAAGACTTACGGGAAATAGAAAAGTCAAGAAATTTCTATGGTATGGAAAGAAATCCAGGCTTCCTCTAAAGATTTTACCATTGTTATGAGTTGGGCTGAATTGCCCTAACCTACAGCATTATAATCTTGCCTGTATGCTACCACTTATTTGTGATTGGCTTCTGGATTCTTCTTTTTACTCACCAAATGAATACTTAACAGGTGTAGTCAGGTGGTTTTTCCCTCTCATCTCTCTTACACGTGGATTGGTGTGATCTTTTGAAAGTCTTAAAGTCATTTTTGGTGGTCACCTCTTGTCGGCAAGCTTGGCAATTTTTATGCAAGTTGTCTGAACAAAAGGGACACCTTACAGCTCACTTACAGATAGGTGGGAACCCTTACTTTCCCCCAGGGATGGGACAAGGGGTGTTCAAGGACTGGGGAACTAAGGAGCTTACCCACAATTGACAGCTGTTTATGGAAAACACTGGTGTCCTGTGTAGTTTTCAAGACTTGCAACCAACATTCCAGCTACCGTATAAAGATTGTTTTTGCCTATTTACAACTCCATCATTACATCTCCACTCTGCTTTTTAAAAATCCTAGTTTAGGTTTAGTAGGCAAATTAGATTCCATCTTGCAGGAAGACATAGTTTGGTAACCCTCATGTGCCAAATATTCTAAGGCTTTGTTCCTTTTAGAAGATCATCAGAATTACACTAAGGTACTAACACGATGGTCTCGCTGGCCAGAGGTGAAGCTGACAACTACTGATCCCCCAATATTTCTTTAAACCATTCCAGAGATCTCCGAGAATGTTATCTTATGGAGAAACAATTCAAATTTATCTGGAAAGGTTATCACAATCTAGGTCATCTAAAGCTAGAGCTTGTCAGTCTCTATATGTACAAAATGTGGAACAGAACAAAATAATTATCTGCATGGTTTCTGGACGTGTCCAAAAATACACTCCTTTTGGATAAATGTAGTTAACAAGTGTTCTACTATAGTGGGTTTTCTCCTCCCTAATGATCTGCATTTTTGGTTATTTGGTCTCCATCTGATTCTTGCTCCCAAACTCACCAAGCTTCAAACTCTGTTTCTTGACCAAGCAGGGGTTATTGCAAAAAAAAAACAAAACAAAAAAAAAAACGATATTAGCAAATTGGACAGGGCAAGCTTCCCCTTGTTTACCTTCTTGCGAAAACAGGTTAAAACTGCTCACTTTTGAAGGATTGCTTCTACAAATTACAGGAACTAAAAAGACTCAAGCCCTTCTACATTTTCACGACTTCAGGACTGTCCTCCAAGCCACTTTATTTTCCAAGATAGACTACTGTAACTCCCTACTATTGGGTCTCCCCACCTCCACCACCAAACCCCTTCAGATGCTCCAAAACGCGGCCGCTAGAATCTTGACTAATACCAACAGAAGAGACCACATTACGCCCATCCTCAGAAATCTGCACTGGCTAACAATAAGCTTCAGAATCCTACACAAGTCCCTCACCATTATTCACAAATCCATTCACAACCAGGTCCCCATCGACCTTCAATTCCCAATCAGACTCCACACCTCTACAAGACCCATTAGAGAAGCTTACAAAGGAACTCTCCAAGCCCCTTCAACCAAATCCACCCATCACACAGCCACTAGAGAACAGGCTTTCTCGACAGCAGGACCAACCATCTGGAATGCTATCCCCCCAGATCTCTGACAGGAACCCTGCTTGTTGACTTTGAGAAAAAAACGCAAGACCTGGTTGTTTCAACAAGCCTTCCCCCTAACCCAGGCCCTCCTCAGCCATTCTACAGTTCGTATACAAGTGCCACCTAACCAGTGCACTCCACTTCTGAACCTGTATATTATTCGCTATAGTTACTAAGTTTATCTTCTGTTTCTGGCTTCTTCATCTCCCTAGTTCCCATGCCCCCATTTTATTGTAACTTTTTTGCCTCTTCTTCTATGTTAACATTATAACCCCTTGTTCCATGTAAACCGATATGATATGATCTGTATCATGAATGTCGGTATAAAAAAGAATTAAATAAATAAAATATCTTACTGCTGAATCGCTCTCCAAAGCTAGAAGGGAGGCCACAATTGTAGTCTGGCTCCCATTCTTAGATACAGTACCTAAG